>NW_022436941.1:55561596-55743760 GCF_009761245.1 Sapajus apella
ATATATATATATATATATATATATATATATATATGTATCTCCTATATATGGGATATATATAATATATGTGTGTATATATATCCTATAAAATATATGTATATATCTTCTATTGATCTGTTTCCCTGGATTACACCCTAACACAATAACTTGGTCTACAATTCAATTTTAGAACATGATTCTAATTCATTTTTCCTCAATATGGATTATTTAATCAAAAGCAAGTTAATATTATAGTATTTAAGGAGGCAGGGTAATATATTAAAAGTAGCAATGTAGTAGGGCTTAAGAACACTATTTGAGCTCTCATCCAAACTGAAACCACTAATGCAATCTTTTAGTTAGGCTTTTAAATTTAATTAATAGGCTTTTGTTTTTTTGAAACTTTACAGAAAAATGAGCAGAAAATACAGGGTTTTCATACAACATTCTTTTCCCTCAGTTTTCTCCATTATTAACATCTTGAATTAGAGTGACAGAATTTTTTATAATTGATGAGCCAATACTGACACATCATTAACGAAAGTTTACAGTTTACATTAGAGTTCACTCTTTGTGATACACATTCTAAGGGTTTTGGCACATTTGTAAAGAAACATATGCACCATTGCAGTATAATACAGTGTACATTCATTCATTTATCAAAAATTGCCTGTGCTTCACCTATTCATCCCTTTCTCCTTCTCCACAAACTCCTGGCAACTGCTGTTGCTTTTACTGTCTCCATAGTTTTGCTATTTCCGTTGTTGAATAATATTTTACTCTATGGATGTACCATAGCTTATTTATTCATTCACTTACTAAACAACTTTTGATTGCCTCCAAGTTTTGGCAATAAAGGTAATGTAAACATTTGTATTCAGGTTTTTATATAGACAGAGTTTTTCAACTCATCTGGGTAAATACCAAGGATTGTAATTTCTAGATCATATGGTAAGAGTATGCACAGCTTTGTAAGAAATTGAAAAACTTAACTTCAAAAATGACTGGACCATTTTACATTCCCACAAGTAATGAATGAAAGTTCTTGTTGGTACCCATCCCAGCCAGTGCTTAGTGTGTTCAGTGTTTTGAATTTTGATCATTCTAATATGTGTATTGTAATATCTCATTGCTGTTATAACTTACAACTTCATAACGACATATGATGTTGAACATCTTGCTATATGCTTATTTGTCATCTGCGTTCCCTCTTTCCCATGCAATCTTGAGGAAGCCAATGACATTCTCTGGATCACGAAATAGGCAAGTAAAGTAGTTTCTATATCGCAGAAGTGTGATGTTGAGATACTCATGAAGGTAATAATGGATGTCTAAAGCTATAGTCTAAGATAAAAGGGAAATTGTAAATGTTTACCTGATTGAGATTACTAAACTGAGAAGGGAGAAAATTGATTGTGATTCACAATTGCAATTTATTTGTTTGACCAATTCTTTCAAAACATGGGGCCTGATATTCTTTTTTTGTTTTTTTTTTTGTTTGTTTGTTTGTTTGTTTGTTTGATTTTGAGACACAGTATTACTTTGTCACCCAGGCTGGAGTGCAGTGGTGCGATCTCAGCTCACTGCAACCTCCACCTCAGGTTAAAGCAATTCTCCTGACTCAGCCTGCTGAAGAGCTAGGATTACAGGTGCCCACCATCATGCCTGCCCAGTCAATTTTTGCATTTTTAGTAGAGATGGGTTTTCATTATGTTGGTCAGGCTCGTCTCAAATTCCTGACCTCAAGTGATCTGCCTGCCTTGGCCTCCCAAATTGCTCAAATTACAGGAATGAGCCACCGTGCCCGGCCCTAATATTCTTTATATTATAATTTGCAGTCTCTATGATGTTATTATCCAAACTTCTCCTGCTCGTTAGCATAACTGAATCATAAACTCTGATTTATCCCCTCTATTTTTTCATAAATAGCCATATTAGAATCTTATATTCTATTGTTTCTTCTCATAGTCTCAAATTCATGGCCACCGGGTATTTATATTATGATTATACAGTTTACCTTTCTGCATT
Source organism: Sapajus apella (assembly GCF_009761245.1). NCBI lineage: Eukaryota > Metazoa > Chordata > Mammalia > Primates > Cebidae > Sapajus > Sapajus apella. The sequence continues at coordinate 55,563,604 of NW_022436941.1, forward strand.
ACAACATGGAAGATAAACATTTTCACTTACTATAGTAAAAATAGCCTGCATTGCGACAGCTGATGATGCTCCTACATTCTGGGGAAAACATTTCACTGATATACTCTGTCATCTGGATTATTGCAAATGACACTGAGGCAATTGGTCTGGTAAGTTTTCAGACACATTTCTGACAAAGCCAATCATGTGAATATGTCAAATCCATTTTGCCTCTGTTTAACTTAGATCCCAACTTTAAAATATATTCCCACCACTAGGATTTCATAGCATGCACAAACACAGTGTATGAAGATTCTGAATAAAGATTCATGAAACTGTTAAGAAAGCCACCTCACAATAATGTCCCTGTACCCACAGATAAGCTTTTTCAACTTACCTTTTACCACCTTCTGCCAACTATTAAAGAAATTGCTCTCTAGTATATTTATTACCAAATTCACTTTTTCTGTTGGTTTCATTTCCATTTTTGTTTCAGAATATTGATGTTTGGTCCATTTAAGGAATGTTTTCTAGATTCTGTATCCTGTTTTATCACCATTGAGGTTATATCAGCTCCCAGTATATTCTTACACACAAGACAATGTAGAGATGGGAGTTGTTGACATGATAAAAGTGTGTTCATTGTGGTAAACAGTACCTTTAGAAGTCTGGAAAAGGAACATACAACAACTGATTTATGCTTGCATCTATAAAATATGTCAATTAAAGATAGATTATACAGCTGTGTAAGTGGAGAAAAAAACTTGACAGAATTAAGTTTGAAGTTCAGGAAACCAAAGAACTGGACAATAAAACGAGAAGCCTGCAAAACTGTTAAAATAAATAAAGGACCTTGTTTTTTTAAGTGTGATGCTGACATTTTAATTCACAAGACACAAATCAAGGAAATCATTAGACTTACTTAAACAAAGTGGACATAGGGAGGGTTTCCCTTACAGTTATGTGTCTATATGCAATAACCTAATTTTAGCTGCATGTCCTTAGAAAATATGCTTTTTTATATCGTGTGTATTTATTTCCTTAAAATAGAATAACTCTTCTTTTTCTCTGAAAGCCCTCGTGAATTTCTTTCTACTTAATTCATAATTTTATAATTCTTCCATAGTAGCATATTGTGACATCTATTCGAATACCTCTCAAAGTATACCCATGAATGTGGGTCTTTCTTCTTTATTTGGCTATAAACTTCTCAAGAGGCAGTCCATGTCCTATCTAAATTGACTTCCAATCTCTCCTCTACCACCTACTGCAAATTCTGGCACAAAACATTCCTCCAATAATTTCTTTTCATTACTTCCATAAGGGGAGACAATTGTGAACCTTTACCTTCCAGAGAGAAGGCCTATAAAAATGTGTATTGTAATTACCTGTCATGGATAAACACAAAGAGTGACAAATGAGTAGTCAGAGTCTGAAGTTTGTGGCACTATTTCTTCTACTGCTTGTCCTTGGCATCCAAAGAAATCTCCCATGTGTTATGCAATATACAGTGGAAACATTAAAAAAAAAAAAAAAAAAAAAAACCCATGGTATAATTTCCAACCACAACCTTCAACTTGAGGCAACATGCCCAGGACCTGGTTTGAATTAACAGAGTCAACTCAATACAGTACAATAAAGAACACATTCTCAGGGTCTGGGCAGAAAGACTTCTTAGTAATTTTAATTCCTTACTAAGGGGAAAAAGGAAAAAAATAATTTAAATAATCTTATGAGTTGAGATGAATGAAGTATTCACTATCCTTCTAATTCTCTAAACAAGATATCAGTGAGTGCCATATCCTGCTTTGGAAAAACTAAATTTTTCTAGTGACAGCCTAAGGGAACGAAGACAGTTTAAATAACATATCTTGTTTGGAAAACAATGTTGTTAATTTAATACTTTTTAAAACTAATATTCACTAATATGTGAGTAGGGGCTTCTTTTAAGACAGTTCAAGTGGATGGTGGTAAATAAGTTGTGGGAAACCCAGCAAAAATCACTATAGAAAGGTTCCAACCTTTCTCCTTGCAACTTCCAAAATTTAGATAATCTAATCAATCAATCAATTGTGGGCATACCCCAAGTTTTACTGGAAATAAATATTTTGCAAACATGTTCTATATTTGTCTTTATTCTCAAAGCTTCTATTTTCTGCAGTGCTATATACTAAATACAGATGATAACATAAGACAATGCTTTTGATCACTGAACTATTTTTTATTTAGCATTATAGGCTGTGTATTCTCTAGAAGACAATCAGACACAGTAACCATGAAATATTTCCTTATCTTTTTCTATATATCATCTGAGTTAAAATATATTCATTGTTAGAGCATTGTTAATAAATTTCGTTCTTACAAACGGCTTCTAATTCCTGCAAAGCTGTTAATGAGAGAAATGATAGCAATCCCTTAGACCAATAATTAGGTGAGATGCAAACATTTACAACTATGGTTTGTCTACTTAAGAAACTGCCACTATATCTTTCAGAAGGATCAAGCTCTGGCTGACATTTTCATGTGCAAACTGGCTCCAGAGAAGAGCTAGAACAATCACTCCCCTCCCAGCCTTCTAGGTATGTTAAAAGGACTAGGAAACAAGGAGGAAGAGAAGAAACCACATGTATTGCCACCTAAATCACAACTTGTTTTGCTATTGAGACTTTTGTTTTTGTTTTATTAATATATCTTTTAGAGGGCAGAGGAATATCTGATGCTTACTGCAATCATATGACTATCCAAACACGGCATAAAACAGAAGAAGGAGAACTGTAGGCTGATTCATTAGAACAATATCAAATGACGGCCCTAGTCATCTATTATTGGGCAAAAAACGATCCCAAAATTCAGTGGCTTAAAACAATGGTAATCATTTATTTTTCTCATGAAACCTGCAAGTAATTAGGTCTCAGTGGGGAAGGCTGGTCTCTGTTCCATTCAGCATGAACTGGCATTGCTTAACTGAAAACTGAAGAATCTACTTTCAAGATGATTCACTAACATGGTTGGCAAATTTTTGCACGATGTGCCTGTGAACCTAGCTTGGACTGAAGGATGAAGGTCTTGCTGCTTCTTATGTGAGCCTCTCTATGTGTCCTGAACTTCTTCACACCCTGGTAGCTGAGATTCAATATCAAGCATCCTAAGAGTCAGCAGAAGCTCTATCATTTTCTATGTCCTGGACTCAGAAGTCTCAGTAGTCACTTCTGTCCTGTTTTATTAGTTGAAGTAATACAAAGGTTCTTGCAGTTTCAAGTAGCTAGAAGAGGGGCAACAGAATTCATTTTTTCATGCAGGAATAACAAGGTTCTGAAAGAACATGTTGGGTGGGAAATATTGTTAAAGCCAGTTCTGAAAAATGAAATCTTTCACAGAACCGCTAGGAGTAATATAAGAAATTTGTTAGCAGGATTAGAATTAAAGTAACTATGAGAAGAAGAAGTCAATGTAAAGTCTGAGTCCCTAGTTTAGCGGTGGACCTGAAGTCTGAAAAGGAAGAAGGCATATTGGAGTTTTGAGAACAAATTAGAACTCACATCAGTTTCTCTCCAGAGTTTGCATCAGTCTCTCACTGTCTCCAGTCCTCCAAATTTGATGATGTAGGTGAAATGCAGAAGAGGTGACACACTTTGCCAGAGACCTGTACACAAATTGGTCAGGACTTGACAATACTGAAAGAGGAGGTATATTCAGTGTGAATTGCAGGAGTTAATGACCCAGCTGTTCTGCAACAAACTGCACCAGCAGATCCCTGACAACCTGCATGAACCGCACTGACCTAAGTGTGAACATGGCTGCTGCTTCAACTCCGCATACCTCTCATAACACTTTTCTTGTGGCAAAAAGAACACAAACCCAAAACATCCAGGGAAGAGAATTGTGATTACAGCTTAGCTACATAAACACGATATATATATATATACATCTATCTATATATATACACACACACACATACATAGATAGATATACATCTATATATATGATATTATGTATATATATACACATCTATATATATATATGATATTATAGCTTAAAATATGGGCAATTTTCATGAATATGCTGTGTGTATTTGAAAATAGGCTATATTATCTATTTTTAAGATTAGTTATGTATTTTAAGATTATATATAGTATAAATTATATATATAACATCATTGATCATGTTTTCAGATCTTCTACAAGCTTACTAATGTTTGTTCAACTTGCTTAAAATTGGATTGAGAAAGCTTATTCTGTCATTAGTGTGTTTCTCTTTTATTGCATAGTTTATCTTTTCTATTTTAAGAAAATTAATGGTTTGCTGTTAAGTATTTAAGTATTAATAAACACATTTTCATTGTGAGTGGACCCTTTAGAACTATAACATATTCTTTTATGTTTTTTTAAAAATTTTTTGATACAGACAGAAGTCGGGGAAATACGGGGTAGAAGAGGGAGGGCAATCCCCGATTAGGGCCACATCCTCCAGCCTGGACCCACAGCCCAAAGTGAGAACATGCATTCCTGTTTTCCTGCCAAAACGCTGCTCCCTTTTCCAAAACCACCCTGGCTCACCCTGCCCCTCGTCCTGTAACCCATAAAAACCCCAGTGCTCACTGATGTGGTGGCAGAACAGCAGAGAAGGAGAGAAGAGAAACAGCAGCCAGATATCAGAGAAAAGCAGCTTGATTTCAGAGGGACGGCTTGATGGTGGGACCTCAAAGAAGAGTTCCGCCAGGATAACCTAACTGCAGGGGAAGACCACCTTCCCTCTCTGTCCCATTTCCAGCTCCCCATCCAGCTGAGAGCAACTTCCAGTGCTCAGTAAAATCCTCCACATTCACCACCCTTTGATTCCTTTGTGCAACCTGATTCTTCCTGGAAGCAGACAAGGATCCAGGTGTGGGTGCAAGAGGCCCTCACACTGACTCTCCACTGAGCTGTTTAACACTTCAGCCATCCATTGATAGCAAAGCTAAAAAAGCACACTCTAACACATGCCCTCTGGGGCTCTGGGATTCACAGGCATCCCTTAGATGCTGCCACAGGCTCACACATAGTTCTGCTCCTGCCAGTTGCCCAGAAGCCTTTGTGTTAGCCTCTTCCCCAGCTCACCTGCGTGCTCCCTCACCTGCAAGGGGTTGAGAGCTGTGAGCTGAGTAAACCAGCCAACTCCTTCTCAAGTCCCACAAAGGGGTCAAGTGAACTATCACATTTCACTTTTTACCTGATTTCAGTTTTAATCAGAGATTAATATTGTGACCTTATTTCCCTTTGTTTGAAGTTCTCTTGTGTATTTATCTTTTTAATTTTTAACCTTCTGTATATATTTAAATGAGCCTTGTACGAATAGTAGAATGTTGAATTAGTTTTGTTAGTCAATCATCATTCTGCAGATATTTTTATTTTATTAAGTGAATTAATCCAATTTACATCATTATATTTCATCAGCTATGTCATATTGTTTTATTTGTTTCTTTGTTTCAGGGAAATGAATATATTTTGTCTCTTAGGGAGTGTTATATTCAAAATTTTAATTTTTGACTAAAAATTAATATAATAATCTTAACACTCTCTTTTCCTATTTTTTCAAGGTTTCCTAATGTAAGCCAGTATATTTAAGTGAGCTTGTAACCTCTTCTTTCCACAACACTCTGCCACCTCAGGATCTGAGCTGAAGTAAGGCTATTTACTGCCTTAGTATCCCAGTTAATACTCATACAGGATCCTGCTTCTTCCTACACTTTTAACAAATTTAGCATATACACATTCACAGAGCATAGAGCATTGCACTAATAAGTTATCTATTTTACTGCGGTAAATAGGTAAAAACTATTTAACACATCATTTCTTATGTCAGTGTCTTCATTGTTTTGTTTGCCTTAAGTTTGATTTTTCAGTAAGTCATTATGAGAATATTTTCACAGATTCAAGTCAGATTATTGGAAGCCCATGTATTTAAAATTCATTTTGACTACATATAAAAATTTATGGTTCATTTTTTAATTAAATATCTTAAATATGTTATTTCAATTTCTTCTAGTATCAAGTATTCCTGTGAAAAATATCAAGACAATCTGAAATTCTTTTTTTTTTTATAAACGACTTGCTCTTTATGCCTTAATTCCCAAAAGACCTTTTTTCTTTTTTCTTTAAAATTTTGTAGTTTGACAAGTTTGACAGTAGTCTTGCCTTTCTCAGCTGATTTTAGCAATGTCCTTTGAGTATGTAGCATCAAGTTATCTTTTATGTTAAGAAATTTTTCTTATTTTTGTTCTGTTTCATAGGGTTTTTTTTTTTCTTTTTTGTTCTTCAGAAGCTCTTACTCTCCATCTGAAGAAAAAAAGGAGAAGTTATATATGGTGTATACCTCCTGTATATCATATTTTATGTCTAAATTTTTATATGTTTTTATTTTTAAAAATTTCTACACTTTCAATCTTGTATTTTTTTCTAATATCACTCATTTTACCATTATGTTCCTTTTAATTTCATTTGCATTTCTGAAATGGCTTTTTATTTTATTTACCGAGTGTGTCTTCTCGCATCAAATCTTCTTTACCTCAAATCACTTCATTTCTGAATTGACTTGTGTTGTCCTTTCATAGCATCTATCATTCTAAAATCAGTTTTTGACCATTTTGAGATACTAGGTGACTGTATTCATCTGTTCTATGAGCAAGTCACTTTAATGCTCTTTTACTGCTCATTGGGGTGTTACTCTGCTTCTTATTCTTTGACTAAAATTATTTTGTTGTTTTTTTATTATGTGAAATTAATTTTCCTATGCTTTTAGGCTGTTTGAGTGGCCTAGGAAAACTTGATGTTTTTGAAAGATACGTGTCTTTTTTTGTTTTATTTTTTTAATCTCTATAGATCCCTCTTCTGTTGTTTTGGCAAATTGATCAAACATGTTTGTATAATTTCCTAGGCTGCTTTCCTACTTTTATCTGAATCTTCTCATTCCCTATTTCCTTTTGTTGTTAATTTCGAATTCAACTCCCACAAGTTTCTCCTTATCATGGGGCTTTGTCTTGTTAGCTTCACTATGCCACAGGATTCAGGCTGCTCCATCACTGTTATACCTTGTCACTTCACTGCCCTTTGCTTTTCACTGTGAATTGGTATGAATGAATTCACTAGTTCTTCTACTCAGATCTGCCCCCAAATCGTTTCAGCGTGATTCGGTGGAACATTTCTCCAAGCTATCAGAATTTCTGTTTCTTTCTTTAACTTCCTCCCATTGAGAGGCCAATAATATATAGGTCATGTCAATGTTGGCATTTTTGCCAGCTTGCTGGTATATGGAATCCACAGGGATACCTTGTTACCTATTTTTTCTGTGAATGTCGTTCATGTCATTGGTTTAGCCTTACTAGTTATTTTGCCTGCTTTTATTCAAAGATTAGATAGATTCAACTATGTCCTTCTTACCATGATCTTTCCAAACTCCTCTCCTTTAAAATGAAAATTTCAACAGATGAATGGATAAAGAAAATGTGGTATATATACATACAAAAGGAATAATACTATTCATCCATGAAAACAAAGGAAATTCTGTAATATGTGATAACATGGATAAACCTAAAGGACATAATGTTAAGTGAAATAAGCTAGGCACAGAAAGACAAATACTGTATATTCTCACTCATATGAATCTAAAAATGTTTATCTCATAGAAAGAGAGAGTAGAATGGTGGTTGCCAGATGCTAGGGTGGTAGAGGCATGGGGCATTAGGGAGATGTTGTTCAAAGGATGCATATTTATAGTCAGGATGAATAAGTGCAAGAGATCTACTGTACAGCATAGTTACTATAGCTTATGACAATATATTCTATTCTTGAAAAATGCTAAGGGAGTGGATAAGTGTTTGCATCACAAAGATAATAACTTTGTGAAGTAATGTGTTTGTTTTAACCATTTTATTATATATATATATATATATATATATATATACACATCATGTTATACACAATAAATACTATTTTATGTAAGAATCTAAAAATAAATACTTTTTAAAAATGCAAATCTGATCATGTTCCCTTAGATTTAAATTTTTTCCTTTCCCTTAGGGACTATATTAGTGATTATATGCTTTGAATTCTTAATGTTAATGTAGTATACATAATTAGTTAAATAATGAAACTACTAATCATAGTAAAGGTAACAGGATTTCTTGAAAAAATAATCTTTGAAGTGTCTACAGGACACTGAGATAGATGTTCTGACAGAAGGACATACTGTTTTGTTTCATGCTCTATTCCAAGATTTTTAAAAAATAATTGGAAAGTAGTACATATTCAATAAATCTGGCTGAATAAGTTGAATACATAAATGAATTAATTAGTAACAATATAAGTCTGAAGCTTCATAAAAAGTTTAAAGAAAGTAATGTTTATTTGGGAATCATTTGTATGTATATACTTAAGGTAAATAAATGTTATTTGAAGGCACTAAAGAAGATAGAATTTTTTCTCCTGGAATGTGTGTGTGAATACAGATAAAAGCTGAGACAGAAATCTAAGAAATACTGTCATGGTGCCCCTTCAGATGTTCATAAGAAAGTTAATTTTCTGAGTAAAAGTTTCAACCACTCTGCTTTTTGTTGAAAGTTCCAAGTGTCATTGTCAATTTCTTTTTTTCCTTTGGTTTTATGATAGGAGAACCTTTTGTTACAACAAAAGCATTTGTAGGAGCTCAGTATATAAATCCAATAACAGAGAAAGGGGTTGAAGTGAAGAAGAATAGAGAGGAGCTTTTCCTCATTGTCCCTGATGTGTCTCTGCTCTCCAGCTCTGCCCACTTACACCCTGCACAGTTCCAATCCCAGAGACCAAACCTGGAAGAGTAAAATTATTACAAAGCACTAGTCTTAGTTATTGCAAATGTATGGGCCTGCATAATATAGACTATCCATCCACTTACCTCAGAGAAGAAAAAAGGTAATATTTTGATGATAGAATGTTGCCTTTTTAAATTTAGTGACAACTATTCATTTTTATTTTTCACAAAATATTTAGATGACAATAGGAGAAAAAAATGTATAAATTCTAATTGGAAGAAACTAAGAGTTGTAATTCATGATAAGTACACATTCATGATAAGTACAAATTAATTTTTTAATAATTTTAATCATACATACAGTAAGCCATTTGGAAATCAACTTAAGTTTTCAAATAAAATTTTTTAGAAAGATTATGTGAGAATATTCTGCAAGTTCTATGAAAGACATTAATACATAAAAAATTAATCAGATAGATATAAAAACACTATTATTAAAGAAATTTTACTGAGACATATAATAAGGAAATACCTTTATTGAAAAGAATTTGTTTTGTAACTCATCTTCAAATATTCTTTTTCTCATTTATAATTTTTATAAGAAATATAAGATTATATGCACAAAGGGATAAATCAAGAAAGAAAATCGTTTCCTGTTAAAAATTGACTTCTGCTGTACTCTGATTTTCCATGAATTAGGTAGACACAGAAGTGCCATGTTATAAAAATGTGTATCTTTGATATAAAGACATACAATTTTTAAAAGACAAAAGAATTTTAACATTTAAAAAGTTCTGTTTGCAATCTGGAAGAAAATCCAAAGTTCTTTGAGATAAACCTACTTCTACCTCAATACTCAGAGTACGATTAGGACTTTTAGATGATGTTTGTAACAGTCCTAACATGACTAAATTAGCAGGCTTTAAGTTTATTAATGAGTCTATGCCATGTATTCTCAAAACTGCCCCAGTGGGAATAACAACTGATTCTTGGTGAGAAGGTTCAGAGGGAACAAAAAAACATAATTATTTTACATTTATTTTATATATTTTATATAATATGTATGTGGGGATATATATATATATATACACACACACATTACAAAAATGTATATACACAGATATGTATTTATATAAATGTTACAAAAATAGGTACATTTTGTAATATTAAATTTTCAGAGTAGAATTTTTTTTAATGTTTAAAAAGACTGCTTAGGATGGTAACAAGGAAAAGGATGAGAAATATTGGGATATACTAAAATCTCATCCTCTTACTAAGCATCCTTCACCAAATGAAATTAGTTCTTCAAAAATGCATTCATAGAACAGAATACTAGGAAAATATAACAATGCAATCAATAGCCTGGCATGGACTTGCCTTCATTCATAAGTTTTTAAGATTGTTTCATTATTTTTAATTTATGAAATGATGAGTAGCTGTAAAATGTTTTGACATTATCATGAAGATTACATACTAAAAGACAAGACTATGTAAAAAGAATTAAAATATAAACACAAAAATCATAATTACATTTGTTCATAAATATATCTTTATGCAGATTTATTTGTACTTATTACTAAGCAATTATCCAAATATCTATAACTTTGTCATACTATGTCTTTATATACAGATAGTTTATTTGCAAATAACATGAAATAAAATTATTTATTTACCTGTCCGATTATTTAGGAAGTAAGTGCTTTAATTCAGCAAAGCATTCTAAGAGGTTTTTTGTTAGACTGATGGTTTGACTAGGGTCCAACTGTGCCTTTTTCAAATTAGTCATTTCATGAAGACACAGCCACAGTCATGAATTTTTTCTGTAAACTTGTATATGCAAAGAGAGGATTTAACAATCAATAATCTATCAGAAAATCGCATCCATATTGAACGTTTAAGCACCGGAGGAGATGCACATATGTGAAAGAGCAAGAAGACAATTTATAATTAAACAAGTTTCTAGTGGTATTTTCAGTTTCAGGAAACAGAAGGAATAAAATACTATTGGGCAACCAGAAAGGTCTTAAGGCCAAAGAAACAGGAAAACTAAAGGAAATTTAAACTGAAAGGAAAATTTAAAATAAGGCTTATACAGTGCAACTTAGAAAGTTAAATATGAATCCCAATTTATAAAGTAGGCCCATCTGGGTTAAGTATCATGGTCAGCATCTAATAAGTGTCAGTATTGGTATTTGCATCATTTGAACCTAAGTCCTTCTAATAACTAAGTTATTTTTCCCCCTTTATTATCACACCTCTCTAGTACATGGTCACTCTTGACTATATAAAATATACAACTTTCTGAGTAAAATATAGAACACCTTTCTAAAAACCAATTGCAACAGACAAGACATTTCGCAGGAGGGAATAGCGTGTGCAGAACAGACTAAACATTGTTTGGGCATGGGGAACTTAATACAGAGATCTTTCTACCTGAAAAGGTTCATGTTAGGGAACGAAAGAGTTAAGTTTGATACAAAGGGTTTGTATGTGCTATTTTGTTTTTTTTTTGAGATAAAGTCTTACTCTGTTGCTGGAGTGTAATGGCACGATCTTGGCTCACTGCAACCTCCACCTCCTGGGTTCAAGTGATCAAGTGATTCTCCTTTCTCAGCCTCCCATGTAACTGGGATTATAGAGCCCACCACCATTCCCAGCTATTTTTTTTTTTTTTTTTTTTTTTTTTTTTGTATTTTTAGGAGAGACGGGTTTTCACCATGTTGGCCAGGCTTGTCTCAAACTTCCTGACCTCAGGTGATCCACTGGCCTGGCCTTGCAAAGTGTTGGAATTACACATGTAAGCCACTGCACCCAGCCTGGTATGTGCTAATATTTTTAAATAATTTGCTTTTTTGATAAATACATCAGTAATTTTGTTTGTTTGTTTTTGGCCCTCCAGCAAGATTTTATATTAGTTTTGAACTTCATAGTTTTAAAGTATTCCAGAAGTATCTAAAACTATAAATAATAGTTGGTGTGTAATAAGCAACCTTCCAAATTTTCCTTCCTAAATGATGCAAAATAACTCAAAAATATATTTGGCTACATAAAAATATTTTTTAAAAACTGCATGACAAAAAAGACACCATAACCAATATCAAAACACATTGACAAACAAGGAAAAGCTATTTGCAATATACCACAAGAGCTAAATATCCCTAATTTTTAAATTACTCTTAAAAACTTACATACAAAGTACCAAAGATCCAGTAGAAAAATAGGAAAAATTCATGAGCAAATAGCTCATGGATATGACATCCTTTACTCACCTCTCACTGTAAACCTTTCTAAAACTTTCTACAATCCATAAATTCACCAAAAGTCCTTGTAGAGGTACTACCCAGCATAAAATGTAACTCTCAAGGATGGTTAGTATTATACAGAATTGTGCCCTTCAACCCTAAATTGTACTTTAAAATTGAGCCACAGCAAAGAATACTTCCTAATTTTAAAACATTAATTTAAAAATTAGACTTGTAAAATTGAATCAGCTGTCATTGAAGTACTTGAATAAAACATTTCTTTCTTGAAGCACACTGTGCCCTTTTTTATATAAGTACTATTTAATCATCCATTAAAAACCAAAAAAAAATCATTATTTACTTTTCCAGATCTAGCAAAAATTTGGTATTTCTTCAGATTTCCTCATCATTTTAGACTCTCCTGAGTACCCTAGCCATAAACTTTTTAAAAAAAATTTATAGAAAAGGCTTCCATTGATCCAGTTATACCTATTGTTTCAGGCAGAAATGCCTTTGAGCACAGTATAGTTTAGTCCTCTCAGCAGACCTGACCCAGCTGTGGGGATGTTATCCGTAGTGGCAAGAAGTCATTTCAGAGGAATTTGAACTAAATATTCAGAAAGTCAAGTTAGTCTCTCTCAGAGACTGTGAATTGTAGTGTGGAACAGTAGCAACAAAGCAGAGCCTCTCAAATTAGAACTAAGTTTGATTTCTTTCTTTATCACTTAATAGATGTGCAATCAAACACTAGTCATTAATCTATGTGCCTCAGTTTCCACATGTAAATTGGTTATAATAGAAGTACCTACCTTATTGGACCCCTGGGAGGATTATACAGGATGAAATATGCATTGAGTACCTGACACTCAGCGAATATTCAATAGCTGATGGTGGTGGTTGTTATAATTTTTATTTTATTGTTACTTAGGAATACTATGGATCAAAAACTAGAGGACACTGACCTGCATTTAGAGAAAATGAGTCAAGAAATATACTAATGGCACTAAGGAGTTCTTGATTTCAATTGTCTTTAATGTCTAGTGAATTCCTCTTTTTCATTTCCATGAGCCACTGCACTCATCTCTTTGAGATGATTCTCTATATTTTTGAGACAGTCTTGCTCTGTTGCCCAGGCTAGAGTACAATGGCCCTATTATGGCTCACTGCAGCCTCAACCTCCTGGGCTCCAAGATCCCTCTAACTCAGCCTCTGGAGTAACTGGGACTACAGGAGTGCACCACCATGCCCAGCTATTATTATTATTATTTTTTCAAGTAGAGATAGAGGTCTCGTTATGTTGCCCAGGCTAATATTGTACTCCTGGGCTCAAGCAATCCTCCCGCCTTGGCTTCCCAAAGTACTGGGATTACAGGTATGAGCCACTGCACCTGATCGTTCTCATAATAAAATCTCTTAGTGCTTACTTTTATTTGAGACATATCTACATTCATACAGAAAAGCCATATCTAGTATCAGAATCTGTCATATACCCAGAAAGATTATCTACTTTATTAATTCATCTAAGACTTCTTAGAAGGTTTTATCATATTTAAATATGATTAAGCTAAAGCTATTAGGAAGAGTTGGTCACAGCATTCTTTTCTGTCCCCTTTAATAGTAAACAGACATTGTATATATAGAGAGCAGAGTCACTTATTATTCTATGCATCCAACTTCAAATTTCATTAACCCTGTCTCAATGAAGCAGCTAATGAACAAACACATGTGATAGTGAGAAATTATTTGGCAGCCTACATAATTTTAATAAACACATCATTTTAAACCTTTACCATCTGTCCTTCACTCTAATTATAGCAGCAAGATGAGTAAAATTTTGAATTGTGTCACAGAATAAGGCACAAGTGATTAAATGTTTTGCATTTTTAATCAATGGCTATAATCTGGTATATTTTATTTATTTTTAAAGAAGTAGAACACAATAGCCTATGAATGGGAAATGTCTTGAATTCCTCACCAAATAGAGAATAAACACTATAAACCATTCAAATAAAGGAATACTAGCAAGTGATTAATAATGATGCCACATACATGAACTTTTTATTTTTATTTGTACTTTAGGCTCTGGGGTACATGTGCAGATCATGCAGGATTGTTGCATAGGTACACACATGGCAAGGTGGTTTGCTGCCTTCATCCCCCCATCACCCACATCTGGTATTTTCCCCCCTTTATCTCTCCCCACCCTCCCCAACCCCTGCTGACCCTCCCCTAACGCCCCTCAACTGTTCGCAATGTGTGACACTCCCCTCCCTGTGTCCACGTGTTCTAATTGTTCAACACCTGCCTATGAGTGATAACAGGCAGTGTTTTGTTTTCTGTTCTTCTGTCAGTTTGCTGAGAATGATGGTTTCCAGATTCATCCATGTCCCTACAAAGGACATGTGCTCATCATTTTTTATGGGTGTGTAGTATTCTATGGTGTATATGTGCCACATTTCCTTTATCCAGTCTATCGATGATGGACTTTTGTGTTGGTTCCAGATCTTTGCTATTGTAAACAGTGCTGCAATGAACATACATGTGCATGTGTCTTTATAACAGAACAATTTATAATTCTTTGGTTATATACCCAGTAATGGGATTGCTGAGTCAAATGGAATTTCTATTTTTTTGTCCTTGAGGTATCACCACACTGTCTTCCACAATGGTTGCACCAATTTGCACTCCCACCAACAGTGTAAAAGTGTCCCTGTTTCTCCACATCCTCTCCAACATCTATTGTCTCCAGAATTTTTAATGATCATCATTCTAACTGGCATGAGATGATATCTCAGTGTGGTTTTGATTTGCATTTCTCTAATGACCAGTGATGATGAGCATTTTTTCATATGTTTGTTGGCCTCATAGGTGTCTTCTTTTGTAAAGTGTCTGTCTATATCTTTTGCCCTCTTTTGAATGGGTTTGTTTGTTTGTTTTTCTTATAAATCTGTTTTAGTTCTCTGTAGATTCTGAATATTAGCCCTTTGTAAAATGGGTAGATTGCAAAAATTGTTTTCCATTCTGTTGGTTGCCAATTCACTCTAATGATTGTTTCTTTTGCTGTGCAGAAGCTCTGGAGTTTAATTAGATCCCATTTGTCTATTTTGGCTTTTTTTGCCATTGCTTTTCCTGTTTTAGCCATGAAGTCCTTGCCTATGCCTATGTCCTGAATGATTTTGCCTAGGTTTTCTTCTAGTGTTTTTATGGTGTTCGGTCTTTGTTTAGATCTTTAATCCATCTGGCGTTAATTTTAGTGTAAGGTGTCAGGAAAGGATCCAGTTTCTGCTTTCTGCACATTGCTAGCCAGTTTCCCCAACACCATTTATTAAACAGGGAATCCTTTCCCCATTGCTTGTTTTTGTCAGGTTTATCAAATATCAGATGATTGTAGATGTGTGATATTGCTTCTGAGGCCTCTGTTCTGTTCAACTGCTCTATGTCTCTGTTTTGGTACCAGTACCATGCTGTTTTGATTACTGTGGCCTTGTAGTATAGTTTGAAGTCAGGCAGCATGATGCCTCCATCCAGCTTTGTTCTTTTTGCTTAGGATTGTTTTGGCTGTGCAGGCTGTCTTTTGGTTCCACATGAAGTTTGAAGTAGTTTTTTCAGTTCTGTGAAGAAGGTCATCAGTAGCTTGATGGGGATGGCATTGAATCTATAAACTACTTTGGGTAGTATGGTCATTTTCACAATGTTGATTCTTTCCAACCATAAGCATGGAATGTTTTTCCATCTGTTTGTGTCCTCTCTTATTTCATTGAGCAGTGGTTTGTAGTTTTCCTTGAAGAGGTCCTTTACATCCTTTGTTAGTTGTATTCCTAGGTATTTTATTCTCTTTGTAGCAATTGTGAATGGGAGTTCACTTTTGATTTGGCTTTCTGTTTGTCTGTTACTGGTGTATAGGAATGCTTGTGATTTCTGCACATTGATTTTTTATCCTGAGATTTGCTGAAGTTGCTTATCAATTTCAGGAAATTTTGGGCTGAGATGATGGGGTCTTCTAAACATACAATCACGTCATCTGCAAATAGAAACAATTTGGCTTCCTCTTTTCCTAATTGAGGATGCTTTACATGCTTTATTTCTTTTTCTTGCCTGATTGCTCTGGTTGAGACTTCCAATCCTATACTGAATAGGTGTGGTGAGAGAGGGCATCCTTGTCTTGTGCCAGATTTCAAAGGGAATGCTTCCTGTTTTTGCCCATTCAATATGATATTGGCTGTGTGTTTGTCTTAAATAGCTTTTATTATTTTGTGATACGTACCATCGATACCTAGTTTATTGAGGTTTTTTAGCATAAAGGGCTGTTGAATTTTGTTGAAGGCCTTCTCTGCATCTATTGAGATAATCATGTGGCTTTTGTCTTTGGTTCCATTTATGTGATGGATTACATTGATACACTTGCGTATGTTGAACCAGCCTTGCATCCCCAGGATGAAGTCTACTTGATCATGTTGAATAAACTTTTTGATTTGCTGTTGCATTCTGTTTGCCAGTATTTTATTGTAGACTTTTGTGTGGATGTTCATCATGGATATTGGCCTGAAGTGTTCTTTTTTAGTTATGTCTCTGTCTGTTTTGGTATCAGGATGATGTTGGTCTCATAAAATAAGCTGGGGAGGATTCCCTCTTTTGTATTGTTGGAATAATTTCAGAAGGAATGGTACCAGCTCCTCTTTGTACGTCTTGTAGAATTTGGCTGTGAACCTGTCTGGACCTGGGCTTTTATTAGTTGGTAGGATATTAATTGCTGCCTCACTTTCAGCCTTTGTTATTGTTCTATTCAGGGATTCAATTTCTTCCTGGTTTAGTCTTGGGAGAGTGCAAGTGTCCAGGAATTTATCCATTTCTTCCAGATTTACTAGTTTGTGTGCATAGAGTTGTTTGTAGTAATCTCTGATGGTAGTTTTTATGCCTGTGGAGTCAGTGGTGATGTCCCCTTTACTCTTTTTTATTGCATTGATTTGAATCTTCTCTCTTTTCTGTTAGTCTGTCTAGCAGTCTATCTATATTGTTGATATGTTCAAAAAACCATCTCCTGAATTTGTTGATTTTTTAAGGGATTTTTGTATTTCTATCTCCTTCAGCTCTGCTCTGATCTTAGTTCTTTCTTGTCTTTTGCTAGCTTTTCAGTTTTTTTGATCTTGCTCCTCTAACTCTTTCAATTTTGATGATAGGTATTGATTTGAGGGCTTTCCTTACTCCTCATGTGGGCATTATTGCTATGAATTTCCCTTTAGATACTGCTTTAAATACGTCCCAAAGATTCTGGTATGTTGTGTCTTTGTTCTCGTTGGTTTTGAAAAACATCTTTATTTCTGCCTTCATTTCATTTTTTTATCCAGTCTACATTCAGGAGCCAGTTTTTAATTTTGCATGAAGTTGTGTGGTTTTGAGTTAGTTTCTTAATGCTGAGTTCAGATTTGATTGCACTGTGGTCTGAGAGACTGTTATAATTTCCTTTCTTTTGCATTTGCTGAGAAGTGATTTACTTCCAATTATGTGGTTGATTTTAGAGTAAGTGTGATGTGGTGCTGAGAAGGTATATTCTGTGGATTTGGGGTTAAGAGCTCTGTAAATGTCTATTAAGTTTGCTTGGTCCAGATCTGCATTCAAGTCCTGGATTTCCTTGTTGATTTTCTATCTCATTGATCTGTCTAATATTGACAGTGGAGTCTTAAAGTCTCCCACTATTATTGTGGGGGAGTCTAAGTCTCTTTGTAGGTCATTAAGGACTTGTTTTATGTATCTGGGTGCTCCTGTATTGGGTGCAAATGTATTTAGAATAATTAGCTCTTCTCATTGTATTGATCCTTTTACCATTATGTAATGCCCTTCTTTGTCTCTTTCAATTTTTGTTTGTTTAAAGTCTGTTTTATCAGAGAGTAGGATTGCCACCCCTGCTTTTTTCTGCTCTCCATTTGCTTCAATCCTTTTATTTTAAGTCTATGTGTGTCTTTGCACATGAGATGCATCTCCTGAATACAGCACATTCGTGGTTCTTGACTTTTTATCCAATTTTCCAGTCTGTGTCTTTTGATTGGGGCATTTAGTCCATTTATATTTAATGTTAATATTGCTGTGTGTGAATTTGTTCCTGCCATTTTATTACTGGTTGGTTGCTTTGCCCTTTGGTTGGCATAATTTCTTCATTGTATCTCTGGTCTTTATCATTTGGTTCTTTTTTGCAGTGGCTGGTACTGTTTTCCTTTCTGTGTTTAGTGCTTCCTTCAGAAGCTCTTGTAGTGACAAAATCTCTGAGCAATTGCTTGTCTGTAAAGGATTTCGTTTCTCCATCACTTATGAAGCTTAGTTTGGCTGGGTATGAAATTCTGTGTTGAAAGTTCTTTTCTTTAAGGATGTTGAATATTGACCCCCACTCTCTTCTGAGAGAGCCACTGTGAGTCTGATGTACTTCCCTTTGCAGGTGACCCGACCTTTCTCTCTGGCTGCCCTTAGTATTTTTTCCTTTGTTTCAACCCCGGTGAACCTGACGATTATGTGCCCTGGGGTTACTCTTCAACAGGAGTATCATTGTGGTGCTCTCTGAATTTCCTGTATTTGAATGTTGGTCTGCCTTGCTAGGTTGGGGAAGTTATCCTGGATAATATCCTGAAGAGTGTTTTCCAGATTGGATTCATTCTCTCCATCATCTTCCAGTACACTGATCAGGTGTAGATTAGGTCTTTTCACATAATCCCATATTTCTTTAAGTCTTTGTTCATTTCTTTTCACTCTTTTTTCCCTTTTCTTGCCTTATCATTTCATTTCATTGATTTGATCTTCAATCTCTGATATCCTTTCTTTGATCTATTCGGCTATTGAAGCTTGTGTATGCTTCATGAAGTTCTTGTGCTGTGTTCTCCAGCTCCATCAAGTCGTTTATGTTCTTCTCTAAGCTGGTTATTCTAGTTAGCATTTCATCTAACCTTTTTTCAAGGTTTTTAGTTTCTTTGCATTGGGATAGAACATGTTCCCTTAACTCAGAGAATTTTATTACCCACCTTCTGAAGCCTGCTTTTGTCAATTCATCAAATTCCTTCCCCATCCAGCTTTGTTCCCTTGCTGGTGAGGAGTTGTGATCTCATAGTGGGGGAGAGACCTTCTGTTTTTTGATGGTTTCATTCTTCTTGTGCTGATTTCTTTCCATCTCTTGGATTTATATAGTTTTGATCTCTGGTAGCTGCTTGGGGGGGCAGCCTTTCCTTTGTCTGCCTGCAGAGGTGCTGCTGGGCTGCCCCAGACTCAGTGGAGCTTCTGCGTCTTTTATTTACTCAGGAAAATTATGCTGGCTTCTGTAATGGTGGCTTCCCTACCCCTTGCGGAGCTTGATTGTTCCCGGTCACTTTCTAACTGATGTTCTGGGTGCATAACTCTGGAGTGAGAGCTTTTTAGGCTGCTGGGCTTTTGCACCGGGCAGTGTGGGGTGATGGTGGGGCTGCCCTGCCATTTGGGTTGTTTCCCTGCGTTTAGTTTCCCTTCTTATGGGGGTGCAGGTAGCTCTGTCGGCTTTTGGGCTTTCTCCGCATCAGCCAGTGCTTCCACCTAGATCTATGCTGACAGAACTCGTACCGCACCGGCCGAAGTGGCTGTTCTGCCCTGTTCAGGCAGCTCACTAAGAGTTTTCAACCCCGCAAAGATCTCCTGTTCTGTGTGTTGTAGAGGGATTGGGTGGAGTGCTGTATCTGAACTGAAGTCCCAGAGTGGAATATACCCTGGTCCTCCAGTTAGTTGCATGCACCACCTGGGTGGGGCAGTGCCCTGCCTTGCCTCAACTTGCCCTATTTGGTTTATACCCAACCAGACCCACAAAATGAACCTGGTACCTCATTTGGAATTGTGGAGACCACTCAGCTTCTATGTCTCTCTTGCTGGGAGCTGCTTTATGGAGCTGCCTCTTATTCAGCCATCTTGGGATCCCCCCATATATAAACATTTTTAAGGTTACTCAAAATATTTTTAAAGTAAAAACAAACTCTTGTTACTAATGTACTAAAGGGTGTATGTATCTATATATATATGTACATATATTATAAAGTATGTGTGTGCATATATACATACTTATACATAGCTTCACGTGTGTGTACATTTATATAAACGCATATGGTCCCAACCCTCAGAAACTATATGAGATAAATGTTTGTTGTTTTAAGCTACTAAGTTATTAGCAAATTTGTTGAGCAAAACTGGACAATTAACACAAATGTATAACACAAATATAACTTTGCAAAATCCCACAGGCATACCTCAGAGATATCACAGGTGCAGTTCCAGACCACTGCAATAGAGTGAAAATCACAGTAAAGAGTCATATTCATATTTTGGTTTTCCAGTGCCTATAAAATTTATATTTACGCTATACTGTAATCTATTGTGTACAAAAGCATTATGTCTAAAAAAAACAATGTTAATAGTTTAATTATAAAATATTTTATGACTAAAAAAGCACTAATGATCAGAAACACAAAGTGAGCACATACTCTTGGAAGAAATGGCACTAATGGACTTACTGGACACTGAGTCACCACAAATCCTCAATTTGTAAAAAATCACAATATCTTCAAAGCACAATAAAATGAAGCACAATGTAACAAAACAAATATTTCTCCAGAGTTGATCCTGAGAGAAGGATTTGAGTATATGTGATTGAATTCATGTGATGGATTTAATGGTGTATTACTTTTCTATTTTTGCATAACAAGTTTCCTGATAACTTAGTAGCTTAAAACGACAAACATTTATCTCACATAGATTCTGAGGGTTGGGAGTACAGAAATGGTTTAATTGATAGTTCTTAAAAGTCTTTTCTGAAGCTGCATTCAGGTTGTCAGCCACCATCTGAAGGTTTAACTGGGAAAGGGCTCTCTTACATGACTCTCAGCTGGAGGTCTTAGTTTGTTGCTGGCTATTAGTAGCACATACATCATTTCTGCCACATTCTCTTTATCAGAGCTGTGTGAGTAATTCCAGTTCATACTCAAGGGGAAGGGAATTAGCTCCACCTCTTAAAAGAAGTATTAAAATCTTCGTAGATTTATTTTTTAAAAACCACCACATTAATTTAATCTCAGGAGGGACTAGGAGAGGAATAGGGATATTAGACATGGAATGAAAAGAGTTCAAAACAGGGTATGCTAATGTGCAGACTAATAATTGCTGTGAGCCCCTGGACTTAGTTTCCCCTGAAATCCTCCAGGAGAAGGTTTGGAATATGCTCGTGTTAGTTTGAGTACTCTGTGAAGCAGAATAAACATTCAATACATTTATTAGAGGAAATGTCTATTAAGGATAAATGGAAGAAAGAAAGAGTTGTCAGAGAGAGCATTTAGAATGCAGTGCAGGTCTACCACTTGCAGAAGGAGGATTTGACAGGGAGAGTCTCAAACATCAGTATAGTTCTAAGAGTTTTAGCCCATACATATTAGAGGAATCCCAGACCCAGCAAGAATGGGCTGGCATTAGTAATTCACCCTGCTCAGTCATACACTTAGAATAGCTCTGAGGAAGTATGCCTGCTGCACAAATATAATGGTGGATCCAGAAAGGTGGCAGCTAGCACCGTAAAGAACTATGCTCCTTACAGAGTAAGATCTGAGCATAGATTCACAGATTTTACATTTCACCCATTGCATTGCCCAAATCTGATTCTCAATGCATGTTTAAGGAGTGGCTTCACAATGTTTCCCATAACCCTCCCTTCTTTAAAAGAAACTTAAAATTGAGAGACTGATAACACCAGCTACACCATCCACTGCTGTAGTTGGTTTTGAGGTCATAAATCATACTCATCCTTTTTCTTCTCCTCTATCCATTCTAAAAATCCCCTAACCTTCAGCTGTCACTTTCATAAATTTTGGTGCCTAATCATGTGTTGTTATCTAAACCTTCATTCCTGGGGGCCGAAGCCCTTGGAAATCATGTCCTGCTCAGGCTCTAATTGTTTTAAATGTCCATTCAGCTACAATGAGGATGAGGGTACTTAGAGAGATCCACGTGAGTAAACCAGGATCCATATATGTGCCTACTTGCACCCACTGTGTAAGTGCAGTCCTTCCACCTCCTGCTTATAAACATCAATTACTCTGGCCAAGATAGTGACTCCTTTCTTCCAAAAGTCCAAAGTATCCTGGTAGCAGCTGTAGCTTGTATTTTCATGGTATCCTTGCTATGCCCATTGCAACCATTCTGACCATTAGGTCCTTTGTTGACCAGTTCCCAAATTTCATTTTACCTTTTTTTTCTCCTACTACTCCTGGCACTACTTCTGTTAGTTGGGATTTTTTTGAAAAACAGACAAAATAGGATTAGATATACAAGAGATTTATCTGGGAAACACATGTGAAGCGTAAAGAGGAGGAAAAAATTAGAAGGAAGACTCTTCAGATTATGGTAGAGGTCTGAACTCTATGAAAAGAGGGGAAGAAAAGATGATTGGTTAAGAAGAAACTCCATAAGCAATGTCAGGCTAATGGGGAATGCTGCAGCCTTAGTTTCTCTTTAGAAGAGTTCCACATCTAAAAAGAATAAACCACCACAATGTCTTAAAGTCATTACATCTGAGTTTCAAAGAAGCTGAGCTTTTTATCTTTAAATTCTCATCATTAGACCAAAAATTGTTTACTGGGGCATTGACTCAAAAACACTTCAGCTGAAATAATGTTCTCAAGAACTGCATCATAGATGCTTTTAAGAGGATAACATGGGCATGTGCCAATGAGGGCCTAGGGGATATTTGTGTGGCACCAACAGAAATTCCTACAAATGTGTTCATATTCACACATATATTTTGAAAAATAAAATCTAAAAACTGCAAATAGAAATGTTAGCATTGATGATATTTGAGTGATTCTATTTGAAGCTTGAGAAATTAATTTTACTTATTAAATGCTATATAGCAAAATGAAAATGCTTATATCATTCATGAGAGTCAGAAGAATACAAAAAGCATGGATTACATAAACGTAATATACGTTTAAGCAAACACACAGGGAAAACACATAAAAGTGATAGTTATAATGTATGGTTATGGCTATTTTTTCCTTTTTGTTATCACAAACAGAAAATGTATTGGCACAGGTGAACAAAGAAAGAATCTCTTACAAGTTCCCATTATTACTTTATCTTTTACCTTAATTAACTTGAAAGTTGAAACTAGATTTGTCCAATAAAACGTTTAAAAAATGAATTTGTTTTGAATTGTAATACCCAAATATCAACCCCATATTCACATTTGGAAAAAAATTATAACGAAAAATTTGGTGAAAAATATTAATGTGATGTTACTATAAACACTTTTTATAAACTGCAACTGAATTAGCATTTCAATAAACACAGAAGGAAAACACCAATGCAGAATGCCACAAAGATGGCCCGGCTGCCAAACATCAGAAAGTCATTATCATACATCTCTGCAGGAAAGTCTTGTAGTTATGGTTCTCTCTTCTCTCCTGCAAGGCTGTTCTTTTCTGTTGGCAAGAAGGAGCTGGTAGTGGGATTCTGCTTCAGGAGGCAAAAGTAACAAAAGAAAATGAAAATCATCTCAAATTTAGATAGAAGTCAAAGGACAAACACTTGGCTGCCAACCAATACTAAATCCCTGAAGAAGAATTTTGAACACATTTGACATTTTCTTCACACTTGAATTTGTTTGGGGTTCTGTTTAAATTAGCTAGATTGTGAATACCCTTCTTTGAGCTCTAGCTCTTTTGCATTTGGTCCTAAGCCTAGCCCACCTTCAATCTGACTCTACCCTTCTACCACCATTAACCCTGAAATTAGCACTGCTTTTGTTTTTTCTTTTTACACGGTAAAAAATACAAGGACCTGCACTACATCTTCTATTTCATGGTTTTTATTTTTAGAAATCCAATGTGTTTGGGTACACACAGATATGAACATGGGAACAATAGACACTGAGGACCCCAAAAGGGGATGAGAGGGAAGGGGAAAAGGGCGGAAAACATCCTATTGGGCGCTGTGTTCATCATGTGGGTAACAGAATCAATACGAACCCAAAATTCAGTACCACACAATGCACCTACGTAACAAACTTGCACATGTACCCCCTGAATCTTAAATAAATTCAGTTTGCTTGTTCCTTTTCATAATTTTGCTCTAAATTTCTCATTTTGATATTGCAACCTTATGTTTGAAAAATTTTCCCTTTTTTATGCTATTTGCTTGATTTTTTTGACTTTGTTTTCTTTTACTAACATATTTAGTCTGATAGGTTAGCATAATTTTTTTAAGTAATTTCTTCTATATGTTGGTCATAGCTGTTAATATTCCTCTATTGAGTTTCAAGGCTCCCTGGGACTTTCTAAAGATATTCCTAACAACCCTGAGCACTCGACAAGAAAACCTTTGAAAATTATTTTAAGTGCTTTGGATCATCTGGATGCCTAAGACTAAATATTATTATATTTGAGTGGGTATGTTTGTATAATCCGTATTGTATTTGAGTGGCTAGGTTTTTATATTACGTTGGCAATAGCAGTGCCTTATCATCGGCTAATAAGGAGTGAGGAGGGAAACTGGGCACAATAACACAATTCACACCAACGAAACAGTAAGTAGTGTCACTGATATGCTCATAAAAATCTTAGAACAGCTTGAAATGGAAAATTTTATGACAGTTTGCCTGAAAGAGCCTGTACCTAAGAAGCTGGTATCCACAGCATGAAAGGCAATTTTGTTTCAGCAAAACAGCATTATTTGTCAAAGAAAAATTAATGTTGTTAATTTGAATTTTATTGTTTTTATAGTTTATATTTAATTTGTTTGGCTTTATAATTTTGTGAGAGCTATTAGCATAAGGGACTTATATCTCCTTTTATTTTTCCACCATTATGATTTTTCCTTTGAAAGTGACATTTATATTTTTCAAGTAAAATCTCTAGACTAAGATATAGCTATAAGTGAAAGTTTCTGAAAACAGAAAGTGATAAATAAAATAATAAATTAAATAGTGCAGTGGTCCCCAAACTTTTTGTTACCAGGGACCAGTTTTGTGGAGAAGAATTTTTCCACATGCTTGGGTAGGGAGAAAAGTTTCAAGATGATTCAAAGGCATTACATTTGTTGTGCACTTTTTTCCTATTATCATTACATTGTAATATATAACGAAATAATTATGCAACTCACCATAATGTACAATCAATGGGAGTCCTGAGCTTGTTTTTTTGCAACTAGATGGTCCTAGCCAGGGGTGATGAGGAACAGTGACAGATCGTCAGACATTAGATTCTGCTAAGGAGCTTGCAACCTAGATCCCTCAAATGTGCAGTTCACAGCTGGGTTCCCACTCCTGTGAGAATCCAGTGCTGCTGCTGATCTGGCAGGAGGTGGAACTTGGGTGATCTCGGCTCACTGCAGCCACCCCCTCCAGAGTTCAAGCGATTCTCCTGCCTCAGCCCTCCAAGTAGCTGGGATTAGAGGCAATGCCACAGGCCTGGCCTAATTTTTGTATTTTTAGTAGAGATGGGGTTTCACCATGCTGGCCACGCTGGTCTCAAACTCTTGGCCTCAGGTGATCCGCCCACCTTAGCCTCCCTAAGTGCTGGTATTACAGGCGTGAGCCACCATGCCAGACCGACCATCACTAATAATAATTTAGGTTTACGTTAAAAGCTTCCCTTACTAAAAAGCTAAAACCAGAAAACAAAAGAAGCAATGACCAAGATTCCAAGTCCATGGTATAGAATATTGCTTGAATTGTTAATTCAATTTTTTTAGATTGTGAAGATAGAATCTTCCATAATCAGAATGTAGTATGTGGGCCAATCTGATGAACATAAACAAGAAAAATGCCAGATTTCAGTTCTTATTTTTTTCTAAGATGTGGAGAATATCTGTTCCATTTAGTAAATACGTTGACACCAGGAGATAATATATCTTGTTGTTTCTTCTGTTTTTGAATTTTTCTTTAGGTTGGTGAAAGTAACATTATTTCTTTACATATTTACCATCAGAATTGCTAGAAAGTGAAAGCATAACCATATTTCAATATCATACTTTCTTTAAGGAAACAAAGAGCAATGGTCAGATTCTGTGACACCACACTACTTCAGAAAACTCAGACATTTGCCATTACTATGTGCTACTTCTGAAAATGTTCTTGTCTATTTATTAATACCATGAAGGCTACCATGATATCTGCAGCAAAAAGTCACATTTTTGTCTTCTTGGAAAACCAAACTACTTTTTAAAGGAAATGTTGGTGCCACCAATATAAATATTCTTCATGTATTCATTTTTTTTCTTTCACAGCTTTTTTAAAGACAGCTATTTGCTGAGTTTATGCCTAAAATTGTTCACATGCCATTTTTCCCCTCTACATTACCACCATGTTTTAAGTCACGTTTGTTCTCAAATAAAATAACAATGGAAAAAATGACTTTTAATATAAAGAGTTGGAATGGATGCGAAATGAGACAGATGGAGTAAATGAGCTTGTTTTTCCATTTCTTTCCCATTACTTCAGGCAGAAGTAAAGCCAGTGTACTATTTTAAAAAGCTATAAAATATCTTTCCTGTAATGAATACTTTGATCAACTGGTGATATTTTCAAAACTCCTGTTACATCTAATGTAACTACAGGTATATCCTGTTTCTAGTATTGAATATATGACTAATATATTTCAACTAACAATCCAGTGCATTTGTGAAAAAGAGATAGACTGATTATGAAGAAAATCGCTGCAGCAGAAACATACTGAGAAGCTGTCTGACAGAGTCACAAAAGCCTGTGATGCATAAGGACCACAAGAATCCTAAATTCTTTGAGTTACTACTTAAAATGTGTAATTACTTTAGGAAGCATGACTTACAAAAATCAGTGCAAAGCACGTGATAGGTGTGTGGTCATTTTTCAGTATATATCCCCTACTTAGCCACAAACAAAAGTGAGTGGAGTTTGGCAGCTCTATGGTTATTTTGTAATAGAAAAATCAGTCCTTTAAACCTAATTCATTGTAGATATTAAACACGTATTGTCAAATCATCAGAGGCACAAGCAGTCAATGATTAAAATTATTTTCTCAAGGGCTTCTTCCCCTTAAGGGAACAAAAATAGGAAACACTGGTCATCCCTCTTTGAAAAGACTGACAAAAAAAGTTAGAGAGAAAAAGAGGGAAGGACAGAGGAAGAGAGGGAATAAAGGAGGAAACAAATATTTAAAGACCTTTTTTTTTTTTTCCTGAGCCTATAAGTCTTAAATATATTATACAAAAATAAAATACAATTATATTTTTGGAGCCAAGTAAAATAAATATAGATTCCTTTACCCAAGTAAACTTGACCCAATTCAAACAGTCAATATTCAGTCACCAAAATGAATGCTAAAAGCAGTAATGTTCAGGAAATTAATAAACAATCTTCTATCAGTTCTCCTGCATGTGAGAAAACCAATGCCAGTGATATGTCTTTATTTTTCTTTACTACCCCTGGAAAAGCAAACTAAGTCCTATTTAAAAGGAAGAGAACCTTTTAAAATGACAATATAAAAATAAAAGAGGATTATGTTCTGTCTTCATTCCAAGTGCTATATGGCATTCTCTTGTTTTTACCTGGAGAGAAGAATCATTTCGAATTTTTACTATATTTAAAAGAGTTTAATAGGAAATAAATGAGAATTTTTTTAACACAAATTGTTGCTTTTTCTAGTTTTTACCATAGTCTTTACATTAAAGGCCTTTTAGCTCTGAAAGTAAGCCTAAATCTATAACAGTACCAAATGCAATTTTTATCTACATAATGCATTCTATAATTTGTCCGCTGACCCTGTAATTATACCATTTGATTAGCCAAATGGTCACACAACTTTCAAATTGACAATATAACTTCACTATATGAATCTTAATGTTATTCTTGTTTCTTTTGAGCCTACCTACAAAAGGATTTTACTTTACCTATGGCATTCACTATCCATTTAACAGCCTTTTTTATCTTACCCATTTGTACAAATGATAGAAATTGAATCATTTAGAAGAATAGAATATTCTTCCTTAACTTAGCAATAAGATATGTTATTTTTCCATGTGCCTTTAGAATATGATAAACATTTTATAGTTTTCATATTCATACCTGAGCAAGGTGTTATACGAGTTCAATTTTATTGATAAGAAAACCAAAGTTTAGTGATGACATAATTATTTTTGTTTGCTCATTTCCTGAGATATGGAACTGGGCTTTAAAGCCTGTTTGTCTAAGGGTATAAGCTCATAACACTATGCCTATTTCATCCTGTAGTACTGAGAGCTATGGATCGGATCTAGGTAGTCATGTGTGGAATGCAGGGATCAAGTCTTTTTTCTATTTGTACACTTTCAATGGCACTCTATATATGGTGTGCAACAACATTTAAATGAGTAAATAATTAAATGAATAATTCTAAAGAACGTACTTTCCAGTTAGCGGCAGCTGGTTGTTACTCTCAAATGTCTTCAGAAAGTTGCCCTTTTAGATTTTTATTGGGCATGTTCTCACAAGGCCCCTGTTTCTCAGAGTGTATGTCACTTGCATAGAAAACTTATTTAAATGTAAGCTTCACAAATAAACATGTAAACCTGAAAAACAGCAGCAAATAACTCAGAGCAATACTTGCTATGTTGCATCTTTTAACCTACAAAATAATAACAGATTTTTATTTTATACTTCATTGTATAAATTTGTACTATAATTTAGATGATCTTAAAAATATTAAAAGCCACATTTTTATAAACTAAATGTTTATACATAGTCATAAGGGGTTAATTGAGCATAGAAAGCACACACTTGAGACTCCAAATTGAATAATTTGATTTGTAAACAGGTACTTAGTGTACAAGAAGCCATTCCACATGCAATTATCTGACTTCAATTAATTGTGTGCATCTCTAAGGAGCGACTTAAGAATGTTTGTTTCAATTTCACTGGCTTTAAGGCCTGATAGCTATAAACATTTATTTTACTTATGCTATAGCTTTCAACTTTGGGAAAGACATTGCTAACAGCAATTATTATGCTCCTGTGAGGAAACATTGGGACTGCAGTAATCATATCCCAGGTCTAAGCCCTTTTCTATTCAGCCCCCTCTCTCCTCACACACAAACACACATGGCCAGAAACAAAATCAAGTTCAGGCTTCTAAAAGATGGAAAACCATGTATTATGAAATATGTTTTTGTAAATTAGAAGTCATTCTCAATTCAATAGCTCTTTCTACTCTGTGCATCCCCGATCCACCTGTAGGATGTCAGAAGCCTCATTTAGATTGCCTGGTAACCTATGCTATTATTCTTGTAATGACCAGGAGATCAATTGCGCCAATGCTAAAGCAAAGAGAAGACACACTCTGGCCCTTAGAAGATGGCTTCAAACTATCATTCTACAGCTACCTTTTCCCATCTGTTCAGTCATGAAGGAACATATCTCACATAGCTACTAGAAGACACCTTTACTGGGCTTTCCATTTGCTTGGAAATTTAGTTCTACCAACATGTGATTGATCTTATTCCTCCTAATATTCCCCTTGTTTCCTTCTATCTTTACTGCCTCCTCGTTTTTCTTCTTTTCTTTCTCATAACCCCAGAAACATAGAAACTATAAAAACTATAACTCTAAAACAAGAAGGAGAAAAGACTGTGAACTCCTAAGCAGAGACCCAATCTTCCCTATTCTTCACCTCCAAGCCCTTAAAGGAGTGATTGGGATGGTCACAAAATCAATCAGTCATTGCTAGTTGAGCAATTTTTTTCACTGAAACATCAAAATGATAATGCTATTCTGGAAATCCTTCTGGGAACTGCCAGTCTGAATGTGCTGCATTTCGATCTGCTCTTTTATTTTCCTGTACTTTCATCTATTATATACAACACAATAGGTGAAATTCACTTGTGACATTGGATTAAAATAAAATATTCATCGTCTATCTCTACCACATATTGAGGACAGGAATTGCTATAAGACTATGAAACAATATGCAGAAAAGTCTGTGGAACTCTCAGAGATGGTTTATTGGGATCATCTCACTTTGGACTCTAGAAACAGACCATGAGACAAGGAGTTGAGCGCAAGCTGTCTATTTGGGAAGATCAAAGAATAAGAGTATGGAAGTGTCCAGGGAAAACAAAGTAAGGAAAACTGCCACTACAGATGTCCTATTAAGCCAGCTGACACCGGGAGTGACTGTGAGAAAATTCTGGGAAACAGAGAACCACAGTTAGTTCAGAATTATTCCACCTTCGTGGTGAGGAACTGAGGTGTTTATCAACCCTAAGTAGTTATTTGTTGGATGGTGTTAATTCCCCTACACAGTTGGCATCATCCTAGTGTGTTTCTAGTTTGGGGAGAGAAGAGTCTTGAGGCACAAAATGCAGATACTGCAGGTGAAAATGGGAAGTCAGCCAGAGCTTTTACCTGAGAAAGTTTAAACAAGCTTCAGAGAGTGAGTGGAGACATATTGAGGGGCACTGACAACATTTGCTTCAAGGAACAGCAGAAACTACTGTGGACCAGGAGAAGCTTGAGATTCTATTAGACATCCGAGAGGAGAGGTCGGTAATGAGTCTTGCTTTCATGGGTGAGTGCTAATACAGAAGTGAAAGTTTTGCCAGTACGACACAGAGCGAGGCAATTTTAACCCAATGGGTAGACAAAAAAGAGAATTGAGAAAAGTATATAGCTTGCTTATGAGGTACCTGAATTTGAACCATAATGTATCATGCTTAACACTATCAAAGTATTCCACATTTACAAAAATAAATAATATTGAAATACTACTTTGTGCAGTAATATCAAAAGGCCAAAATCTGTCATCTTTATTTAGGATTCAATATTACAGACATTAGTTCTGTCTCAACTGTCAAACTTTAAAAATTGCAGCCTATATTCTCAAAAGGATTTTGTTAAGGATTTATTTATTATTTTATTAGAAAGCCAATTGTTTAAAAATGGATTAATTGCAATTATTCGAGTCAAGTTAAATATAAAGCCCTACCACCAGTACTCACAAAAGAAGTCTGAAGCATTACGTGGATGATACTAATTAAATGTAAATCTTTCTGCATGAGCTTAGACGTCTTCATCTCCATATAGTTTGCAGTGTTCACGGAGTTATTTCATAAACATCATCAAAGTAAGCATATTGCTATTAAAGGTCAATATTATTGCAATATTGCTTTTAAAGGTAAAAATTATCCCTAATTAACAACTTAATTGGCATTATTAAAATAGTGATTTTGAAGGTTAAAATCATTTCTAATGTTGTATGGAAAACAAAAACTTTCCTAGAATCAGACTTAAATTTCTAGAACTGGACATTTGTTGATACTTAAAATTCAACATTCTTAGATAGAAACCCTATCTATCTGATAGAAAACCTGTTTTTCCTTGTATATTACGTATGCCTGTTACGCTCTATTCAATCTCCCAAGCAAGAATAGCAGGAGTCATGCTTCCTCTCTTTTTTCTTTTTTCTCACTCAGTAAATGGCACAATCATCTATCAAATTACTAGCATCAAAAATCTAGGAGTTCTCCCAATTTGCTCTCATACAGTTCATCAGTATCCCCTGTCAACTTGACCTCCAAAGCATGTCCCAGTCTAGAGCCAGGACTGTTCTTTCCGTAGTCACTGCTATAAGCCTTGCTAAATAACCATCATTCTGGATAGAGTATTGTAATATCCTCCTAATTTGTCTCACGACTCCCACCTCTACTCCTACAGTCTATTTTCTACACAATATCAGAGTGTTATTTTTTGTTGATGTTTTGGAGATTTTTCCCCTTATTTGTAGACAGGGACAGAGTGGTGTTTGTAAAAGTGGAAATCAGTTTATGTTAGACTTCTCTATTACAACTTTCTAATGGTTTTTCATCACACTAGAATAAAATCCCAACATCCTAGCCCAGTTAAAAATGTTGTATGTAATCTGGCCCCTGACTACCTCTCTGACATTCTTGCATCATGTTATACCACTGGACTCTCTCCTGCTGTGCTCAGATACACTGGTCTTTTTATTACATTTTTTAGTGCATTTAATACATTTCCAATTTTTGGTAAAATGTCTTAAGGAATGAGGAAGACTTAACAAGGTAAAGTGTAGGAATGTACAAACATAAAAGCAATCCATCGATGTGGGATCTATGAGGAATGCTAAGGTGTATGCTAGGAAGCACCAGCAGTTTAATGTTGC
The DNA here is from genome assembly GCF_009761245.1 of Sapajus apella. Taxonomy (NCBI): domain Eukaryota; kingdom Metazoa; phylum Chordata; class Mammalia; order Primates; family Cebidae; genus Sapajus; species Sapajus apella. The sequence continues at coordinate 55,595,762 of NW_022436941.1, forward strand.
TGCAGCATAAATAAGGAATGGTAAGAGACAAGTCTGGAAAGGTAAAAGGAGTACAATAAAATCCTTTTAGGTTTTCCTAACGACTTTAGATTTTTTGTTTGGGTAGGATACATGATCAAGACTCCTTGTATAGTCTGATAAAAGATTGTATATATTTTCCAAGAGTGACAAAAATCACTAGGAAGCATTTTAATAATATCTGCAATCAATTTCAGGGAGTGTCCTAACCCACAAAACACCATTCTTAGACAAGGTTAAAATTTTTGCTAGACAAGAAAACAACCCGATTTAAAAATGGGCAAAGAACCCGCATAGATGTTTCCCAAAAGAAACTACACAAACAGCCATCAGGTACATTAAAAAATGTTCAGCATCACTAATAATTAGGAAAATACAAATTAAAGCCGCCATGAGACGTTACCTCACATCTACCAGAATGGCTATTATCAGAAAGATGAAATCTATGTGTTGGTCAGGATGTGAAGGAAAGGGAACTCTTGCACACTGTTGGAACGAATGTAAATTAATACAGCCACTGTGGAAAACAGTATGGAGGTTGCTTTAAACACTAAAAATAGTGTTACCATATGATCTAGCAATCTTACTTCTAGGAACATAACCAGAGGATTTGAAATCAGTATGCTGAAGAGCTATCTGCACTCTCATGTTTGCTGAAGCACTATTCACAATAGCCAATGTAAGTGTCCATCAGCAAAGAAAGGATGAAGAAAAGATTTTAAATGTACACACAATGGAATATTATTCAGCCTTTAATAGAAAATTTTGTCATTTGTGCCAACATGAATGAACTTGGATGTTATTATGCTAAGTGAAATAAGCCAGGCACAGAAAGACAAATACCACATGTACGTATATGTAGAATCTAAAAATATCAAGTACGTAGAAGCAGAGACAAGAATGGTGGTTACCAGAGCCTGGGGACTGGGAAAAACCGAGAGGTAATAGTCAAAGGGAACAATGCTTCAGACGGGAGGAATAAATAATAAATATTTGAGGTGATGGATATATAAATTTGCTTGATCATTCCATATTATATACATATATCAGATCATCAGTCTGAACCCTATAAATGTATACATTTAAAAATTATCAATTTCCAATTCTATACATTTTAAATAACAAAAATAATTTTTAAATTTTTGCAATAGTTCTTTTCAGTTATTGAATAATATTAATTAGTGTGGCATTTTAAATAATGTATCATGGTAAAATTTGGCAATAAAATGGATATGAGAAATGCAATATTGAAGAAGAGAAGAATGGTTGGAAAATTATTCAGTAAGCTAAGAAATGGTGGATTTTATAAACATGTTATTTATCAGATAATGTTCAAAGGAAATAATAATTGATTGTATATGGGTAAGCAATAAGAAGAGTAGTAAATTTCTATACTCAGAATTCTGCCCTAGGTTAATCATAAACCCCATGCCATTTTAAACTCTGTCACTTTACTATTAATGACTTAAATTTTTTACCACTCCAAGTATGTCCACAAATGACAAGGAAAATGCCATAACTTTGATTTTGTTTTTAAAAGTGTATTTTAGCAAGTAGGAAATTTTTTTAGCAAGAAAAAACATTTAAAAAAATAGAATATATAGAATCTGTAAATAATGAGGATCAATTAAATCCTTTTAAAAGATTTTTTGAAAATCAAATTAAACATTTGAAGCATAGCTTCAAATATATATGTAATTTAGATTTTTGAAAAAGTTATTCTTGGAAATATTCATTAATTCCAATTGAATCTTAGATTTTTAATACCTATGTATTAATATAAAAATGTGAATGTAAAATAGTTTAGGCAAATTAACAAAATAATTTTTAAGATAACATGTTGCTATGGCTTTCATGTGTCCTACAAAAAGCTTGTGTTGGAAAATTAATCCCCAATGCAACAGTATTAGGAAAGAGAAACCCTTATAACTTGTGTTTATGTCATGATGGCTCCACCATCATGGAAGGATCAATGATAGTTATGAAAAGGGCTTGAAGCTATGAGTTCTATCTTTATCTTTCTCTTTGCCACTCTGTTATGGAATAACAAAGCAAGAAGGCTCTCACCAGATGCCAACCCCTTGATCTTGGACTTTTCAGCGCCAGAATGCAAGCCAATAAGTCTCTGTTCATTATGAATTTCCCATTCTTAGATGTTCTACTATACGAGCACAAAATGGACTAAGACACATAAAATTCCCAGCGCTTTAGCAATTGGTTCCAGGTAAATGAGGTTATTGTGGCCCTTACAGTAGTAAAGCCATCAAACACATAGCAATGCTAAATGCATTAAAAAAAAAAAAAAAGCAGCTTAGAGAAGAGTACAGTATTTTAAAACATAGAAATAAAAATTAACCTGTTGAGAAAATTAAAATGCAACATCTTTGCTAACTGACATGCTTAAGTTTTGCTGTGCTTACAACAATCTGAATTAATTTTTAAAACTTTTGCATTTTACTTAACTTTCAAAAGTTAGAAATTAAAGTATAAGGTTTACCTTCACCTGGAATTCTATACTCCTATTTCTCTGAGCAGAAGAGAAGCTGAGGAAGACCTTGCAAAACCACCAAAACACTTTGGAGATGTGCCTTTGGATAACAACTATATATTGGTACTGACTTCTGCCCAAAATTAGGAAATAATGACATCATAGTAACTCATTTTATTACGCTACCTGTTCTTTATCTATAAAATTGCTTACAAAAAATATGTCAATTTTTGCAATAATTTATAAATTAGACAGTCTAGTATTATCCTCAAAAAAACTGAGGTTTAAATTTTTGACTTGACCAAGATAAGATTAGTGCATATTGAGATTTTTATCACTTGTAGAGCAAGAGATTTGCAATGTGACTTGTATGCAGATGAAAGGCTTATTGTAGTAGGAACTATATTTGCACCTTTTGCAATCAGACAAGAGCTATGATTAGCTGTCACGAATGCTCTCTAGGATCACTATATAAATGTTCCCTGAAGTGGGAAGGGAAGAATCACAGTACAAGCTAGGGAGAAAGAAATATGAAACAGCCTATGAATGAGAAGTTAGAAATGAATATAGAGGCATAATGTTCTTCAGAAACAAAGAAAGAAAAATGAAAAAAAAAAAAAAAACAGAGTGAGTGGAGGAGTAGAAAAAATGAACTCAGTTTCACCCACTATCCTTTTACAACATGTTTCTGACACCAGCTATGTGGGAATTTTCCCCAGCAGCAAACAAGCAATCAATTCTGACACAGATCACATGAGATGAAGGCTCAGTCCCAGAACAGTGTCCTTCACTTCCAGTGCCAGTCACAAGCCTTGGATTCTTTTACCAGTGCTTCTGATGACAAGCTATAAAGTGGGGTCCCCACAACTCCCTCTTTAGATTCAAATAACATGCTACAGTAGCTAACAGAATTCAAGAAAACACATTCAGCGGTTTATTATAAAGGAAATTACAACATACACAGATGAAGAGATGCATAGTGTGAGGTGTGAGGGAAGGGTGCAGAGTTTCCATGTCCTCCCCATTCAAGCTACCTTTCAGGGACCTCCATTGTTCGGTTATCCAGAAACTCATCCAAACTCTGTCCTTCGGCTTTTATAAAGGCTTCATTATGTAAGCATGATTGATTAAATCACAGGTCACTGGTGATCAACTTAACCTTCAGCCTTTCTCCCCTCCTGGGAGGTTAGGAGTTGGGCCTAAAAGCCCTAAACTTCTAGTCCTACCTTACTCTTCCTGGTGATCAATCCTCAGTCCCATCCTAAAGCTACCTAGGGGCTGTCAGCCATCAGTCGACTTATTAACATACAAAAGGCACTTAGTACTTTGAAGATTCCAAGGATTTTAGGAGTTACATGCCAGGAAACAGGCAGGAAGACCAACTATGTATTTCACAGTATCACAGTGTGTTATAAAGTTGCACATGGTAATAAGCAATACAATTTAATAAAACCATAAATAAAAGCAGCATGACCTGTAGATGCAATTTTCTCTGCCTTAGAATTCATTACCTATTCTGATGAAATACAGCTCACTTCCTTTTAATTGAATGAACCTTCCTAGTTGAAAACACTTCTGTGACAGTTATTCTTTTGATGCCCCAATATCCTTTTAAGTTAACCTAAAGATGTGTCCTGAAAAGAAGCAGCAATAAGACAAGGACAATAAATGATTAGGAATGTGTAGTAATAAGGAAACAGGTCAAAAGAAAACCTAACTGTTCAAATGTATTAACACCTATTGGACTGGGGAAAAAAATGTGTGTTTGTGTGTGTTTGTGTGCATGTATATATTTATTTATTTAATAAATATATATTAAAATGAATAAATATATTTAATACAATTTAGAAAAGAAAGTATTTATAACACATTCTACCTATTTTATTACCTTGAGGGGTAAACAGAGCTTCAACTTAAAAAGATGTTTGTGTCCTTATATTTCCTTTATAAATATATCCAGAGGTCTTGAGGTAACAGAAACGTTGACCAATCTGGTCTTATTTCCAGCCTTTAATCAAGAACTAAATGCGACTTCACTAAATTTAAAGTGATACCTAAAGAAGGTTAAACAGACCTTAAATATTAGTCTGCATATGAGTAAGTAAGTATCAACTATATAGGAAGACTTCTATAGGAGCACTAAATAAAACAATTGAACAAAACAAATAGCTCAGGCTCAGTGGAAACCTATTGCACTGGACACTAGGTTCTATTTAAGTAACAAGTATTATTTGGCTACCATTAGTATATAGAAACAAAGATAACACAACAACTTGTACCTTATTAAAGCCCTGTCCTCATTTCATAAGTAGCCGTGTAAAACCAAAGCCACTTTTGGAAGATTTTTACATTTCGGTTTGTTAAAAAGAAGATTAAAGATTTACACTTAGATCCTGGTAGCATTTTTGTCATTTACCAGTTGTGTAGCATTTAGACATTCATTTAAATTCTGTGGCTTTCCAGTTTCTGCCTCTGTACAATAAGGTTGGATTAGAACCATATGGTGTATTCAGTTCTGTCTATTAAAAATACAAAAATAAGTGCACAATTAGATGTTCATTGAGGAAGTAGAAGTGCTCATCATTGTATTAAATTACACATTGATACTACTCAATTGATAAAATTCTTTTCCAAATCATGTGGTAGTCTATTTTGCAAAACATGTGGTTGTCTATTTTGCATTGCTTATAAAGGAATGCCTGGGACTGGGTAATTTATAAAGAAAAGAGTTTTATTTGGCTCATAGTCTCATAGTCTTCTAGGCTACACAAGAAGTACGGTGCCAGTTATCTGCTCTGCCTCCAGTAAGGCCCAAGAGAGAAGGAAGGAGGTCCCAGACTCTTTTAACAATAGATCTTGTCTGAACTCATTACCACAGGGAAGGCACCAAGTTGTTCTTGAAGGATCCATCCCCATGACCAAAATACCTCCCACCAGGCCACACGTCCAGCATTAGGGAATCAAATTTTAACATGAGATTTCGAGGGGACAAAAATCCAAACTACATCACGTTAATTGGTGATTTTTAAAAGATATAATGGATTATTTATTGGTTTATATACTGGTATTTAAAATACAATGTTCTCCAGTTACTCTATTTGCCCACTAACAGCATACTTCATTTATCCATGCATTTAACCAATACTTATTAAGCAATGTCTATGCTGTAGGTAATTGCGCTATGCTTGGGCATATGATGGTGTTCCCTGCTACCTAGAGCACAGAATCTAGTGGGAGAAGCAAAGAGTAGGCAAAAACAGAAACATGTAGTTATACATAGTAACTCATTAAAAGAAAGGAACAAGGTGTTTTGAGAGGTAATAATGAAAAACCCACTTTAGATTTGAAGATGAGGGAATAAAATAAGAAAATACTTTCAGGAAGCCTAACTGCAGATATGAATTATTTCCCAAGGTGAGAAAAGGGTTGTTGCGCTTGAGGAAGTGATATAATATAACAGCTTAAGAATGGTGGAGAAACAGACAGGATGAGAGGCAGACAAAGGTTGCATAATACAGAGTTAGCTTCCTTAAGGGATTAGTATACCACTGAAGGTCAACTGAAAGCCATTAAAGGTTGATAAGCCTGGGAATAATGGAAAATGATGTACATTTTACAAAGATGACTGTGAAAGTTGGTAAATGTTAGATAATGGAGTGGGTAATAGCAAAGATTGCAGACTAGTCTAGAGGTTTAGGAAAGAGACTTTGTGTTAGTGGTATGGAAGAAGACAGAAGAAAACATTACCAATACTTAGGAGGTGATTATGCATTTCTCGTGAAACCAATCTCCCCAATTGTAGGGTTTTGTTTTGTTTTAGATTGGTTTGTTTTTACCAGAATTATTAAGTTTATAGGCCCATGCATGAGAAAAAGTGGATAGTAGAAGACATTTATAAGAGTATGATTATTATGTATCAAGAAATATAATTAGGGTAAGAAGGGCAATAAAGACAGGAATTGACAGACATGAAGTAGTGGAATTCATGGACTAGCACTCTCAAAAATGTTGGAGAATTATAACGTGGGCAAAGGGCATTATTTAGCCTGTGAACTGAAAGCATGCAAACATGTAATTAGTTAGACATGGTGCGTCACCACTCTATGTGCAAAGATAAGAGGCATGAAGAGAAATTTAAACATTGAGTCATGAATAAGTCACTAGATAAATGAATGTGACATGGCACTTGTATTACAATTATGTCATTTCTGAGCTCAGCTATGTGTCTTATTAATACTTGAACAATTAACAGGAATGTCTCTTTCTCAAGAGGTAAGCTTAAGACTTAGCCTTTTAATAACATTGGGATGTGATTTATATGAATTTTACTACAACATCATGTGTCTGAAAAGCTGTCAAAATCAGTATAAATTAGTGTTACTGCAGAATTATCCCAGAACGTTAATAACATCTCTCCCACAACCTTTTAAATTGAACAAGTGGTTGGTAATATAACTGGTTTGTCGTGTTTTAAAAAAATCACTTGCCTGATTATTTGAAGGAACTAACTTATGAATTTGAAAATATGATGAGATGACATAACATATGTGAGAAAAACCTGTCATTCAAATAATTAAGTTCCAAAGGGTATATAGGGTTATTAAATAATCAAAATACACTGAAGTCTATAAATTTAAATGCACAAAAGGTAGTGCATTCAAAATTAATTCTTCTGCCCACGAGCCACCAATTCATAAATATAAACAATATGTAACAATTATCTTTGACCACATTTTTGACTCTATACACGTGCTGGCCTTTAAAATGTAAATATGTCTGTCTAAATATGTATTTATATATGATGATTTAAAAGAAGTATATAACAGTGTATTAATTGTCAGGTGGTTATTTAAAATTCATCATCAAAAATGTAAAAGAAAAGATTATGCTTAATGTGAAACTATACTTAAATTAGAATTATTTTAAATTAAAGATTGCAATCTTCTATGTACTAGATTTCATGCAAATATCAATGAGTAATAACATGTAGTTGTCTTCAAGAAATGAATCTACTCAATATTTTTTAACCTCGTTTTTAAAATTTATTTTATTGATTTAGCATTTTAAAGTTTTCGACAGTATAATATTGTGATATTTTTATCACTGGTTGTACTAACTGTGGTGACTCTTAACAGTAGTGACTCTATTTTAAATGGCACAGTTTTACTCTCATCGAAAGTATACAAAGTATTATATTTAATTGTTCTATTTCAAAGTATATTTAAAATTCTTCAGATATTCTATTTAAAAGCATATTTAAAATTTTTCTGATGTTCTATTTAAATGTATATTTAAATTTTTTATGAGCATTTGATAACATTTCAGTAGACAGTCACCCTTATTCAAGTCTCGGTCTTTAACTATCTTCCTATTTTCAGCTCTGACAGATACTGCTCCTCTCTGTTATCCAGTTCCTTCTTTTTCATAGGAATAGAATACCTTAATTGTATTCTATTCAATCTTGAAGACCACAATCCCCAAAACCCCTTGAAGCTCAACATACCTATGTACTTTGGTCTGGACAATAAATTATAAGGAAAGCAAAGTATTAAGCAATGGCTTCCGAAAACCATTCTCAAAAGCAGCAAGCATACATCCCTGTTCTTGCTTTTTCTGCCCTTCTACCCTGTTGCTTGAAATGAAGATGCTGTCATTTGAGAGCTGAGGTTAAGGTCATACCATGCAACAATAGGGTGCCTGAGTCCCTGACACTGTGCTGCAATCTATAAGCCCTGAAACTGCCTGTTTGACTTTTAACTGAGAGAAATGGCTTTGTTTATGCTCCTCTTATGTTAGTTGTTTTTTTTTTTATTTCATTGTATTGTATTTTGCCATGCACAGTTGAGACTAATATAAACCGAGTTAAAGCAAAAATACTTTCCCTGCTGTCATCATCTCCCTCATCCGTATTAGAACTATTGTTCTGATTAAAGATGGCATATATTCTTTCACAATACTGTGGAGGAACTCTGCAAAATAAACCATGAAGCCGCATTTTTATTTGTAAACAAAGCCACCCAGGAAAAGTTCATTTCTTTTAATGTTTAATTTTTTTTGTTTAATCGTTGAGGTTCAGGACACCCACCATTTTCCTGCCTGGTGGCTTTCTTCCTATAGCATCTAGCATCTACCTCTCTTGATTAAGAACTTTCCAAACAATAGTAGGATGCTCTGAGATAAACGCCAAACCACTGTGGATTTATTCACATTGTAAGAGACTATCTCAAGCCAAAACTACTTTGGATTTTAAAGGCTTATTAAAAAATGTTGGCCAAATGACCTCTGGACAGGTGGAGTGCTGAGTGTTGCAAGCTTGTTTTAGAGGGTTGAATCTCAGTCCTCATCTGTGTTGGCTAGAATACACTAGGTTTCTTTAAAATTCACAGGATTTTAATTAGGCTTCAGGCCCCTACATTATAAAAAATAAAGTGCTAAATATAATGGTATCTTGATTATCAGATTAGAAACATTATAAAGAAAGTGAAAATTAAATTTAATATCAAGACATTAAATGTATGCAATTCTAACTGGCGAGCATAGAAGCAAGAGCCTTCACTGCAAGAAGACTGTTTCATGTGCCTTTAAATTTGAAACTTCCTATAAATTGAATGAGAATGTCAGGAGAATGCATCTGTTTAGCAACTTGCAGTTTGGGGAATATTCTTTAAGAATACTACATTAGCATCAAAATGGCAATGTGCAGATTGGAAGGATATTATAATGCTTTGCAAACTCTCACCCTCCTTCACTTAACAATATGAAGGCAGCACCAGAGTGATCTGGGTTGGAAGTTGTTGGTTGTCTATGTTCTGATATTACTGCTGCTGATTGCAAAGCAAAAAGAAAGAAATAAAGAAAAAGAGGTTCTCTGTATATGCCCTCAGGCCAAAGGCAACACCAAACTTGACAAGTCAAAGAGATACCACTGAATTATGAGTGTTCAAAGCCCACTTAATAAGTTACTGGGATTAGTGCTCTCTTTTAAAAATGCTGCCTTGAGTTCAGACTCTATTTGCTGAAGAGAAATAAAAAATAACAGAAGCTGCTCAGTAAATGAAAAGAAATAGAAAAATTTTTAAAAAGCCTAGAGCTCACGTCAGGGAAGTTGGCTTAAGGCTAAAGTAGTTCTTTTTCATAAGCAGTGAAATGTGTAAAAGCCATTTCTCAATGTCTATATGTATAAAATGTACCAATGTTATGCCCAGCTATACATTTATAATCAAAGGTAAATGCCATGATAACATGATGGTCTTGAGGCATATTGCACTTTGCATGGGAGAAAAACACCATTAATTTAGAGCACTGTTTAATAAATTAAATTTGCCTGAAAGATAAGGCATCTACAGATGTGTTTGTTCTTTCCCTACGTTGGTGCATTTTCTCCACAGGGAGCAAAGATTTGCTAATTTTGTCGTGAATGTAATGGAATCTTGAGGGCACCTTCCTAAGATTATGACTTACTTTCCGTCAACCTTTTGACCCTGTTCCCAGTACACTTGGTTTTAATCATAATGTGTTTCCATCCAGAAGACTCTGGGTCGTTCTCAACAGAATAGGTAAAAGCACTGTCTTCCCACTTAGAGGGCAGGCTACACTGGAACGTTTTAAATAATCATAACTCATATTTTAATGGGGATTTACAGTTAACAACATGCTATCATTAGCATTATCTCATTTGATTATAGGCTGGTTTGCCACTGTGTGTCTTGCATTTAATAGGAACTCAGGAAGTATTTGTGGATTGATTAACTATATAATCTTCTTGCTAATGCAAGCAGTGACATGTTCAGTAACCCTGGTTACATCATTACCTCAGCTGTCTGGTCCATCATGATAATTTCCACAGGGAAACAGCCTCTGTGAACAAACACTACAGCCTTATGGAAAATGTGGGAAGGTTTAGCGGGCAATTAGATAAGGGTGTGACTTTGTATGCCGTGCAAAGACAAAGGCTGCTGCTTTGTTTACCTGGTATACCAAATTCTATACCACAGCCACTCGGAAGCCATGGCTTGTCCCATTAATATCCCAGTCACAGTGATTTGTTCTTACAACATTTTTCATCATGCTAAGCAATACTTAAGTGTGCCTTGGCATCAGATTGCTTTTGGGTTTTGTTCCATAATGTTTTCATTAAATGTGTATGCTAAAAGAGGAATGAGTCAGGGAATAGAAATTACCATTGGAAAATTGTAGCCAGGCAAGCCTCATAAATAATGCTTTGTTTTTGCTGCTGATGTCAATCCAGGCGAGCCTTTCAATGCCTATCTTTGTTATTATTCTGAATGCTGTAGTTTCTAGCACGAGAGCTAGCACTCACTCTCCCTTTTTGTAAGAAAACACAGATAGAAAGATTGTTGGTGAAACCATTACTGAAGATCAAAAATTTGTTTTGCCACAGGAAAAAAAAAAGATCTCAAGATATAAATAAATGCAAAATAGAGCAAAGTATTAGTGTATTTAGTTTTTTATAACAAAATAATACAAAAACAAATAGAAGAAAAGGGAAAATAGAATGGTAAACCAAGTGGAATATTAGTCTCATAAAATGCAGTAAATACAAGGTATTTGTTTTTAAATAGCTATATACATAACTATTTAAATATGTATCTTTTGAGACATGGTGTCACTCTGTCACCCAGGCTGGAGGGCAGTGGCACGATCTTGGGTCACTCTACCTTCCACCTCCCGGGCTCAAGCCATCTCCTCACCACAAGTCTCCTGAGTAGTTGAGACTACGGGTGTGAGCCAACATGCCTGCCTAATTTTTGTATTTTTTGTAGAGATAGGGTTTCACCATGTTGCCCAATCTTGTCTGGAACTTTTAGGCTCGAGTGATCTGCCCCACCTTGGCCTCCCAAAATGCTGGGATTATAGGCATGAGACATCACGCCTGGTGCTAAAATATGTTACTGAGAACAAAAGTCCTTTAATATGTTTTGAACCATTTTAAGATGCATATTTCTTATTTATTTTTTATTTTTAGACACAGGGTCTTATACTACTGCTCAGACTGGAGTGCAGTGGTATAATCATAGCTCACTACAGTCTTGAAATCCTGGGCTCAATCGATCCTTCTGCCTCAGCCTCCTAAGTAGCTGGGACTACAGGCACATGCAGCTGCGCTCAGCTAGAGATGCATACTTTCATGCAAAACAATCTCACAAGTAATATGGGAGAATACATTAAATGATATATGCTTAGTCTTCAGGTGCTTGCACTATGTCATTTAACCATGAGCTTGGGAAATGCTCATTAGTCTCCCATGGTAGACGCTATTAAGGTGACTTCTCATTGAGTCACCCTTGTGTGATCCCTTAACCTAGAGTGCAGGAGAAATCTCTGGCTGGCTTTGAGCCAATAGAATGTGACCAAAAAAAATGCATATTTGTTACATAAGAAGGTTAATTTTATGTGTCAACTTGACTGGGCTAAAAAATGCTTAGATAGCTGATACAAAGTAATTTCTGGGTGTGTTTGTAAGGATGTTTCTGGCAAAGAATAACATTTGAATCCGTAGACTGCCGTACAAAAGACCCACTCTCAGCAAGTAGGAAGGCATCATCAAATCTGTTAGGGGGATTAGCAGAATAAAAAAGATGGAGGAAGAATAAATTTTCTCTTCCTTTTTGAGCTGGGACCTCTATCCTCTACTGTGATTGACTGTGGAAGCTCCTGATTCTTGGGCCTTTGGATTCTGAGATTTATACCAGTAATCCCAGTGAACCGCCCTTCCCACTACAACTGAATTACTTGCTTTCCTGGTTCTCCTACTTGAAGAGGGCATATTGTGGGATTTATTGGACTTCATAAATATGTAAGTCAATTTCCATAATAAATTTCCCATAGTTTCTCTCTCTCTACGTGTGAATACACACACACACACACACACACACACCCCCTATTTGTTCTGTTTATAATAGGAGATATATATCCTAATTGTTCTGTTTATAATAGGATATATGTAGATATCTATATCTATTTTATATACCTATATATACTATTTGTTCTGTTTATAATTGGAAAACAGATTGAAACAGTTGAAACAACTGTATAATTGAAAACAGATTCTTCCCTAGTTATACCTCCGGATGAGAGCACAACCTGGTTGAAATATTGATTGCAGCAGTCTCTGTGACTCTGAGCACAGAACACAGCTAACCTATGCCTGAACTCAGACCACAGAAACTGTGAGATTTTAAAATGTGGATACTTTTAGTCCGCTAAGTGTGTGGCAATTTTTTACGTGGCAATAGAAAATTAGTTAGAGTAGGTAGTCAGGCAGACATGAGCAAAGCAGGAGAGGCCCCTTCTCACCACCAGGAACTTTAGGAGACCGTCAGGTGATGGTCAGGTGGTTGTTAACTGCGTCTCTTAATAATAAACGTTCACAGTCAACACCAGGAAAAGGCAATAGATGAAAACACCTGAAACTGGTGATCAGCAGCTTCCTGATAAAATCTCAGGAGGTGGGCTAGCGGGCTCAAGCGTGTGCACCTAAAGGCAAAATTGTGGCATTTAACTGGTATATGACCTTCTAGGGGCATTTGACTGGTAAGGGAAAAAGGTCTTAAGTGAACATGCATACACCTCCAGTAAACACATTGCACATGTGGCCCTTCCAAGTGCTGGCAGGCTACTGCACGTGTGAACAGCCCACCCTAAGGGAGGAATCAGGGGAAGACTAAATGCAGATCCTGGAAGAATGCCAACATAGAAAACCCCAAGTCAAGAATCGAACCTCATGCTTGATCTCTCAAGTCACCTGATTGACCCTCTTCCAAGTGTAGGTTACTCCCTTTTTTTCTCCACTCTAAAGCTTTCTTGTAAACTTTCACTCCTGCTCTAAAACTTGCCTCAGTCTGTCACTCAGTCTTCGGCCCCTCAGTCGAATTCTTTCTTCCAAGGGGTCAAGAATTGAGGTTGCTGCAGACCTGTGTGGATTTGCCACTGCCATTAACACGATCAAATTGAACAGAATGACACCATTGTAGTAACTATGTAGCACTGCTACGGCAGAGCAGCAGAATTTAGAGAATGGCCTTTTAAGAATGGACTGACTTTCTGCAGAGTAAAATAAATGATAGTACCATTTTAAAATTAAAGAAGATAAACTTAGCCAGGCGCAGTGGCTCACACCTGTAATCCCAGCACTTTGAGAGGCCAATGCACGCAGATCATGAGGCCAGGAGTTTGAGACCAGCCTGGCCAATATGGGGAAACCTCGTCTCTACTAAAAAAATACAAAAGTTAGCTGGACATAGTGAAAGGAACCTGTAATCCCAGCTACTCAGGAGGCTGAGGCAGGAGAATCGTTTGAAGCTGGGAGGCAGATGTTGCAGTCACAGGAGATCACACCAATGCACTCAGCGTGGGAGACAGGGCAAGATTTTGCCTCAAAAAGCAACAACAACAAAAGAAGATAAATTTTAGAAGGGGGAATTACTTATGATTTCCAGCAAAATGAGAGTGAAGTATTTGGAGTTATAAATATTAACATATATATTATAAATATATTAAATGATAATTATATAAGGCTATTTGAGAACTTAAATCAATATGTAAATTACTAAATTTATACTATTGGAAAGTAAAAAGTAATGTGAATCACTTGTTTAAAAATTTTGATTGAGTAAAATTTCAAGTAGTCAAATCTTAAGATTGGTTACAAATGTATAATAACTAAAGAACAATTGAATTATCTTTGGTATGCCTTGTATATGAAAGGGTTGGAAAAACTCACTAAAAGTATTGTAAATATTGATACTAATAATTTTGCAGTAAATTTTCACAAAACAGAATTTGGTTGGACATGGGGGAAAGCCCACTAGAAACAATATTTGCTAAAAATTATAGAGCTACTGAAAAGGATGAAGAACTGCTGTGTGTTGGATGAAAGAATGGCCTAGTTGCTGTCTATACTAGGTGATACATAAATCTATTCCTTCAGCTCCTGCAGTGACTGGGCATCCCGTGCTCCCCCACTGGAAGTGCTGCCTACAGACTCTGCAGCAGAGGTGGAGGCTGGTTCTGGTGCTGTAGGTTGGGGCAACCATGTGAAACTGCCAGGAGTAGAAGTTGAATAGGTTCTCCTAAGACTGGAGAACAGCCGAGGCTGGGAACATGAGAAAAGCAGTCCAAGTGGACAGCCACCCTGGAAATGGGAGAGTTCTAATTGGTGGTTCCTACCTAGCATGGTATGATACAGTTGGGCAGGGGCTGTGGTTCCAGTGCTTGGAGCGTATGGGGCTTCCTGTGCCTCAGGTCCATTGGAACACAACAGAAGTGTCTTACTGCTATTGTCCTTCATGAGAAAAAAATCTTATTTTTACTTTCAAAACACTTTGATGACAAATTCCAGGGAATACATAGAGAAAACGCTTTGTCTCAAAGATCTGAGAAGGCAGACTGACTTATTAAGGACAATCTCTCTGTTTGGAGACCTCTGCCTTACTCTCTCTGTTGAGAACACTCACGGCTTTGAATGACCTTGCTGAATTTCTCTGGCAAAGTCCCCTTATTCACTTCCCAGTCTTCTCAGATTCTGTCTCATAGTTTCTTAGGTTTGTTACCTTAGATAAATTACCTACCTCATTTCTCTTTTCTCAAGTAACTCACAGAAATGAGGTCAGGATAAAATATGGTCATAAATACATAATACTCATACTCAACCCTTTTATCCCCTTCCCACTATAAATATACAATTTTGAATTATGATTGTATTCAGAAGCCCAAATGCTTATCTCTAAATTTTTTTGCTATGGGGACTTCAGCTTTCTTTCAGGATTCTAGAGGAATTAAAATTTTACTGTACCAAAGTAAATTCAATAAAATATAAACCCTCACATATGTTCAACACTGATATCTTTTAAATTTTTCAGGAATTACCTGTAAACCTAAGGAAACTGCAATTGACCTTTGCACCTCAAATAGACAATTAAAAGTTTGGAAGGTCAACAGAGTTTTTCATTTTTCCACCTTTTATATTTGGTCACATGAACAAGTATATGGGCCTAAAAGTAGTAAAAATAACAGAGCACGTTAAAGTGTCTGGTTTTTCTGATGTGCTATCACAAAGTCAACATTTGAAAGGCTTTCTACATTCTCTCCTTAAGGTATTCACTGTCTTTCCGCACTACCTGTATTCTCTTAGCAAATGTTTACGTAAGTGTATCATTTAGCAATATTTGTTTATTACAGCTTAAGTTTTCATCTTTCCCACTTTCCTAGTAATGACATGGTTAGACAACAAAGCTTTTTTCTCCGAAATGTCAAACAGTAAGTAGACTGTCATCAATCAACTAGGTTATTATAATGAATAGAGGATATCAAGGTCTTAAGTCAATGGAAAGTTTTATATTAACCCTTCAGATAATGAAGATTAGCAAAGCACTTTTCCAAGATGTATATCTGATTAGATAAGATTAGTAAAAATTAGTGTTCTCATGTGACTGAAATTTCCTGACAGAAAGCATTCCAAAAGTCTAATAAAATGTTTCGAATTCAGTTAACATAGTGATTCTGTAACATTATACTTACCCCACCGCATGAAGTTTTGATTGGCTTCTCATGACTTTAATATGGCTGCCATCGTAATTTCTGTGATACAGAAGGGGAATAAAGACACAATTTAAAAACATCTCTCTGGTCCAGCCATCCCTGTAGCAGAAGCACAAAGAAAAACAAACTGAGAATAAATTTCGCTCTGCATCAGACATGACCATGATTTAGATAATGAAGCACTCTAGAAGCACTTAAAGACTAGATTGAGAAGGGCTAAAATGCCAGGCTAAACTTCTGATAGGTGATGCCACTTTCCCCAAGTCAAGACTTTCTTCATTGTCAGAACCGTCAATCTCCGCATTCGTTTATTTTTAATTGAGCCTATTTGTTTTCCTGGCATTGGTGTGGCCATTTTCTCTTGTAATATAAATGCGTTAAAAGTTGAAGACAATTCTGAAGCTCCTCAAAGTTTTCTTTCAACACGTATTTTATCCAAAAGACTGAAAAAGTTTTCAGTTCATCTTCTAATATGTATAGTATATTTTTTGGCATTTTCATTAGTTTATTTTTAGTTGTTTTTGCATATTTTTACAATTTATTTTAATTAAAAATAAAAATTGTATAGATTTATTATGTGCAACATGTTTTGAAATATGTATACAATACATTGTGGGATGACTAAATAAACATACATTACATAAATAGTTATTTTTTGTGTTAAGGACACAAAATGTGCTCTGCAATTTTCAAGAAAACGATGTGTTCTTATTAAATGTAGTTATCATATTGTACAATAGATTTCTTAAACTTATTCCTCTTAACTAAATTTTGTATCCTTTGACCAACATCTACACCCCACTGCTAGCTCCTAGTCATGTCTACTCTCTACTTCAATGAGTCATAATTTTTAAAATATAAGATCATGTAGAATTTGTCTTTCTGTGCCTGGCTGAAGTCACTAAACATGACTCCTCCAGGTTAATCTATGTTATGATAAATGATAGGATTTCATTTGTTGCATAGTATTCTATAGTGTATATTTATCACGTTTTCTTTATCCATTCCTCTATTGAAGTTCATTGCATCACTGTTTACAAATAGCCAATATATGGGATCTTCATTACTTTTTGTCCTTTCATGTATCTACCTTGTTTCCCAATAAAGTAGGATGAGTGGTGAGAGAGGGCATCCTTGTCTGGTGCCACATTTCAAGGGGAATGCTTCCAGTTTTTGCCCATTCAGTATGATATTGGCTGTTGGTTTGTCATAAATAACTTTTATTATTTTGAGATACGTTCCGTCAATACCTAGCTTATTGAGGGATTTTAGCATAAAGGGCTGTTGAATTTTGTCAAAGGCCTTCTCTGCGTCAATTGAGATAATCATGTGGTTTTTGTCTTTGGTTCTGTTTATGTGGTGAATTACGTTTATAGACTTGTGTATGTTGAACCAGCCTTGCATCCCTGGGATGAAGCCTACTTGATCATGGTGGATAAGCTTTTTGATGTGCTGTTGCAATCGGCTTGTCAGTATTTTATTGAAGATTTTTGCATCTATGTTCATCATGGATATTGGCCTGAAGTTTCCTTTTCTTGTTGAGTCTCTGCCGGGTTTTGGAATCAGGATGATGTTGGTCTCATAAAATGATTTGGGAAGAATTCTCTCTTTTTGTATTGTTTGGAATAGTTCCAGAAGAAATGGTACCAGCTCCTCTTTGTATGCCTGGTAGAATTCGGCTGTGAACCCGTCTGGACCTGGGCTTTTTTTGGGTGGTAAGCTCTTAATTGCTGCCTCAACTTCAGACCTTGTTATGGGTCTGTTCAGGGTTTTGGCTTCTTTGAGGCTTAGGCTTGGGAGGAGGCAAGTGTCCAGGAATTTATCCATTTCTTCCAGGTTTATTAGTTTATGTGCATAGAGTTGTTTGTAATAATTTCTGATGATGGTTTGAATTTCTGTGGAATCTATGGTGATATTCCCTTTATCATTTTTATTGCATCAATTTGTTTATTCTCTCTTTTCTTTTTTATTAATCTGGCTAGTGGTCTATTTTGTAGATCTTTTTAAAAAACCAGCTCCTGGATTTATTGATTTTTTGAAACGTTTTTTTTGTGTCTCTATCTCCTTCAGTTCTGCTCTGATCTTAGCTATTTCTTGTCTTCTGCTAGACTTTGAGTTTTTTTGATCTTGCTCCTCTAGCTCTTTCAGTTTTGACGATAGGGTGTCAATTTTTGATCTCTCCTTGCTTCTCATGTGGGCACTTATTGCTATATATTTTCCTCTAGAGACCCCTTTAAATGTGTCCCAGAGATTCTGATATGTTGTGTCTTCATTCTCGTTGGTTTCGAAGAACATCTTTAATTCAATATAGTATTAGAAGTTCTAGCCAGAGCAATCAGGCAAGATAAAGAAATAAAGGGCATTCAAATAGGAAAGGAGGAAGTCAAATTGTCTCTATTTGCAGACGACATGATTGTATATCTAGAAGACCCCATCGTCTCAGCTCCAAATCTCCTGAAACTGATAAGCAAGTTCAGCAGTCTCAGGATACAAAATCAATGTGCAAAAATCACATGCATTCCTATACATCAATAACAGACTTAAAGAGAGCCAAATCAAGAAGAAACTTCCATTCACAATTGCCACAAAGAGAATAAAATACCTAGGAATACAACTAACAAGGAACGTAAAGGACCTCTTCAAAGAGAACTACAAGCCACTGCTCAACGAAATAAGAGAGGACGCAAACGGATGGAGAAACATTCCATGTTCATGGTTAGGAAGAATCAATATCGTGAAAATGGCCATACTGCCCAAAGTAATTTACAGATTCAATGCTATCCCCATCAAGCTACCAATGACCTTCTTCACAGAGCTAGAAAAAATCACCTTAAACTTCATATGGAACCAAAAGAGAGCCCACATAGCCAAGTCAATTCTAAGCAAAAAGAGCAAAGCGGGAGGCATCACATTACTGGACTTCAAACTATACTACAAGGCTACAGTAATCAAAACAGCATGGTACTGGTACCAAAACAGAGATATAGACCAATGGAACAGAACAGAGGTCTCGGAGGCAACACAACATATCTACCACCATCTGATCTTTGACAAACCAGACAAAAACAAGCAATGGGGAAAGGATTCCCTGTTTAATAAGTGGTGTTGGGAAAGCTGGCTAGCCATGTGCAGAAAGCGGAAACTGGACCCCTTCCTGACACCTTACACTAAAATTAACTCCAGATGGATTAAAGACTTAAACATAAGACCTAACACCATAAAAGCTCTAGAAGAAAATCTAGGCAAAACCATTCAGTACATAGGTGTAGGCAGGGACTTCATGACCAAAACACCAAAAGCATTGAAAACAAAAGCCAAAATAGACAAATGGGACCTAATCAAACTCTACAGCTTCTGCACAGCAAAAGAAACAGTCATTAGAGCAAACTGGCAACCAACAGAATGGGAAATAATTTTTGCAGTTTACCCATCTGACAAGGGGCTGATATCCAGAATTTACAAAGAACTAAAACAGATTTACAAGAAAAAAGCTAACAAGCCCATTCAAAAGTGGGCAAAGGATATGAACAGACACTTTACAAAAGAAGACATACATGAGACCAACAAACATATGAAAAAATGCTCATCATCACTGGTCATCAGAGAAATGCAAATCAAAACAACATTGAGATACCATCTCACGCCAGTTAGAATGGCGATCGTTAAAAAATCTGGAGACAACAGATGCTGGAGAGGATGTGGAGAAACAGGAACACTTTTGCACTGTTGGTCGGAGTGTAAATTTGTTCAACCATTGTGGAAGACAGTGTGGCGATTCCTCAAGGACCTAGACATAGAAATTCCATTTGACCCAGCAATCTCATTACTGGGTATATATCCAAAGGATTACAAATCGTTCTACTATAAGGACACGTGCACACGAATGTTCATTGCAGCACTGTTTACAATAGCAAAGACCTGGAACCAACTCAAATGCCCATCGACGATAGACTGGATAGGGAAAATGTGGCACATATACACCATGGAATATTATGCAGCCATCAAAAACGATGAGTTTGTGTCCTTTGTAGCGACATGGATGAACCTGGAAACCATCATTCTCAGCAAACTGACAGAAGAGCAGAAGATCAAACACCGCATGTTCTCACTCATAGGCGGGTGTTGAACAATGAGAACACATGGATACAGGGAGGGGAGCACTACACACTGGGGTCAGTTGGGGTGAAACAGGGGAGGGACGGCGTTGGGTGGGGAGCTGGGGAGAGATAGCAAGGGGAGAGATGCCAGATGTAGGTGATGGGGAGGAAGGCAGCAAATCACACTGCCACGTGTGTACCTATGCAACAATCTTGCATGTTCTTCACATGTACCCCAAAACTTAAAATGCAATAAAATAAATAAATGGGGAAAAAATTTTAAATTTAAAAAATGAAAAAATGAAAGAGAATCCTAGAGCTAAAGAAAAAAAAAAAGTAGGATAAGAAGAAGAGGGGAAATGAAGTTTCGTTGGGTGGGGAGCGAGAGAGAGACCTTGTAAGATTAGGGAAGTCACAAAGCGGTAGAATATTATGTCTCTTTTTTAGTTTTGTAACTTATCTGGAGTGAATATCTAGCCCCAAATTCTAGTTTTGGAGGGGTGTGGTAGTGAATAATGGGATCATCATCAAATTCAAAGAACCAGAAAAAATAAAAGGTGAAAAAAGACTAAAAGGAAATGGAAAGTAGAATTGGCAAAGTGGAAGAGACAGAAAAGCAAAAAGAAAGCAAGTTAGGAAAGTAATAGTAACATCCAACATTTATTAAGAGTTATCTATGTTCTGATCATTTAATGTTCAAACAATCCTGTAAATTCTGAGCCTTAGTTTTGCAGTTAAAGATACTGAGTTCCAGTATTTGACTCTCCAGAGAATCAAATAACTACTTAATCACTGTGCGGTGAAACCAGGATCTGCCAATATAGCTATGTGATCCCAATGTGCCAGAATGCCATTATTATATTATCTATTCTTATTCTATTAGAGTTTCTGATTTTCTCAGGAATCTTGCTTTGGCTGTCGTAATAAATACAATTCATAATAAATAAAATTTCACCAGGGGTAAAGAATCGCATTGTTTCCAGGAACAATTGCCAAGGCACATTAATGCATGGCTGACCTTTCATGTAACCCTAGCTATGAATTTACATGAAGTAACAGCCTGGTTTCAAATTCTTAGAGACTTCCAGTTTTATAAACATTAATACCTTTTCACACCTGAATGTACTCCAGTCATTTTAGGGAAAAATTAAATTTTAATCAGTTGATAGACCTTAAAATTATATTATCTAAAATTTACACTTTATTATAACTAATATTAAGAATTTAAATGCTATAGGCCTTTCTAGATACTCTGAAGATGTACTTGTTAATTCTTTAAGTGAACCACAAGGCAAAATTAAGGCATGCAATTGGAAACAGATATTTCAGGAGTCCATAATATATTCAGCTTTTGAGATTTACACAACTATCTTTATGTGTAGTAAGCAATAAATAAAAGATTGGGGAAGAGTTTCAATTTATGACATATCAATTAGGTGATAAGCAAATCTCTAAAGATTTCATGGAGTTTTGGTAAGCATCCAAGGTTTCTGGGAGTTATTAGAATTCTATCTCAAATCAAATAAAACTTTAGTAAAAAAAATCAGAATATCCTATGAGACAAAGCTCTTACGTATAAATTGGCATAAATGTTACTCAAACTTGGGATAGCAAATGCTTTTCTTGTATGATAATAATTCATTTACTCATTAACTACTAAGTACTTTTAATGCAACTAATGTAAGGCTCAGGCAATGAAGATAAGGATATAAGTAAGATATGGCCACTTCCTCTCCAATAATGCACAGTCTCATAATAGATATGCCATGTTAAAAGTAATTTTACTTCTAAAGAAGCGTCAATAGAGGATATGGATAGGATCAAACTTGGAGGATGGTAGCTTCTGACAGAGGTAAGGGCATTGCCAGGAAATTTTCTCTAGAAGAAATGACAGATTAGCAGAGTTTTCAGTGTGTTAAATCACTAAAATAAATTTTATACAAATTCCTAACTCAAGAACACTTCCTTGTTTGGTAATGTTCTAAAAAGAAACTCTTGAAAGTCCTACCTCTTAATTCTCCCAAATACTGCATCTTAGCATTCTGAAAAACCCTTATGGAGCTTTTATGTTTGAGAACTAAAGACAGAAACCACAGGATTATCTCAATAGATGCAAAAAATGCCTTTGATAAAATTCAACATTGCTTCATGTTAAAAAATCTCAGTAAACTAGGTATCCAAGGAATATACCTCAAAATATTAATCATATATAACAAAACCACAGCCAGTATCATACTGAATAGGCAAAAGCTAGATGCATTTCCCTTGAAAACCAGCACAAGACAAGGATGCCCTCGCTCACCACTCCTATTCAACATAGTATTAGAAGTTCTGGCCATTCTGGTCTGGACAGTCAGAAAGGGAAAGAAATAAAGCGTATCAAAATAGAAAGAGAGAAAGTTTAACTCTCTTTCTTTGAAGATAACAAGATTTTATATCTAGAAAACCCTGTTGTTTCAGCCTAAAAGCTGTTTAAACTATAACTTTAGCAAAGTCCCAGGATGCAAAATCAATGTGCAAAAATCACTAACATTACTGTATATCAACAACGGGCAAGCAGAGAGGCAAATCATGAATAAACTCCCTTTCATAACTGCGAGGAAAAGAATAAAACACCTAGGAATACAGCTAACAAGTAAGTGAAGGACCTCTTTGAAGAGAACTGTAAACCACTGCTCAAGAAAATCAGAGTGGACACAAACAAATGGAAAAACATTCCATGCTAATAGATAGGAAGAATTAATATCATGAAAATGACCATACTGCCCAAAGTAATTTATAGATTGAATGCTATTCCCATTAAACTACTATAGGAATCTTCAAAGAATTTGAGAAAGCTTTTTAAAAATTCATATGGAATCAAAAAAGAGCCCAAATAGCCAAAACCATCCTAAGCAAAAAGAAGAAAGCTGGAGGCATCATGTTACTTGACTCCAAATTATACTACAAGATTACAGTAATCAAAAAAGCATGGTACTGGTACAAAAGCAGACACATAGACCAATGTAATAGAATAGAGAACTCAGAAGTAAGACCACACACCTGCAACCCCCTGATCTTTGACAAATGTGATAAAAACAAGCAATGGGGAAAGGATTCCCTATTCAATAATTGGTGCTGGCAGAACTGATTAGCCATATACAGAAAATTGAAACTGGACCCATTTATTTCACCTTATAAAAAATTATCAATATGGATTAAAGACTTAAATGTAAAACCAGAAACTCAAAAAACCTGGAAGACAACCTAGGCTATAACATTGAGTACAGAAGCATGGACAAAGGTCTTATGATGGACACTGAAAGCAATTCCAACAAACGCTAAAGTTAACAAATGGAATCTAATTAAGCTAAAAGCTTTTGCACAGCAAGCAAAACTATCATAAGTGTGAACACACAATCTATAGAATGAGAGAAAAAATTTGCAATCTATATCCATCTGACAAGGTGTAATATCCAAGTTCTACAAGGAACTTAAACAAATTTACAAGATAAAACAACATAACCCCACTAAAAAGTGGGCAAAGGACATGAACAGACACTTCTCAAAAGAAGACATTTATGTGCCAACAGACATGAAAAAAAAAAAGCTCAATATCACTGATCTTTGGAGAAATGCAAATCAAAACCACAATGACATACCATCTCTTGCCAGTCAGAATGACAATTACTTTAAAGGCAAGAAACAACATGCTAGCAAGGTTGCAGGACAAAAGGAATACTTTTCCACTTTTGGTGGGAGTGTAAATTACTTCAACCATTGTGGGAGACAATATAGTATTTCTTCAAAGTTCCAGAGGCAGAAATAGCAATTGACCCAGCAATCCCATCAGTGAGTATATACCTAAAGGAATATAAAGACACATGCACACATGTGTTCATTGAAGCTCTGTTCATTTTTATAAAATATAAAAAAATTATTTTATTATAAAGACACATGCACACATGTGTTCACTGCAGCTCTGTTCACAATAGCAAAGACATGTAATCAACCCAAATGCTTATCAATGATAGACTGGATAAAGAAAATGTGGTACATATACACCATGAAATATTATGCAGTCATTAAAAAGAATGAGATTATGTCCCTTGCAGGGACATGGATGGAGCTAGAAGCTGTTATCCTCAGCAAACTAATTCAGGAACAGAAAAAACAAACACTACATGTTCTCATTTATAAGTGGGAGCTGAGTGATGAAAACACATGGATATGTAGGGGAAACAACACATATTGGGGTCTCTCAGGGGTGGAGAAGCAGGAGGGAAAGCCTCAGGAAGAACAGCTAAATGATGCTGGTCTTAATACCTAGATGATGGGTTGATCTGTGCAGCAAACCACCATGGCACATGTTTATCTATGTAACAAACCTGTACGTCTTGCACATATACATGTACTCCTAAACTTAAAATAAAAATTGAAGAAAAGAAAAGAAGCTGTAATGTTTGTTTTAATGAAATGATGTAATCTTTGTATAATTTCCATAGATAAGTCATTGTTTTCTTCAAATGTGAAGGATTCTTTTTGTTAATAATCAACGACATTGAATTATGGAAATATTAATTCACTGTAAATAAAACCTCTGAGACAAAATATACTACACCCACAGGAGAGCACTCTAGGAAGTTCTGACCTTGGGATTTGCCTAGTGAGGATCCTATAATCAGTTTTTCACTTTCACAGGAAAGAAGTCTTGTTCTAGATTTTTTAAGAATGGCCACAATGTCTTCTACAATGGTTGAACTAATTTATATTTCCACCAACGGTGTGAACGCATTTCTATTTTTCCACAGCCTTGCCAGGATCTATTGTTTCTTGACTTTTTAATAATTGCAATTCTGACTGTGGGAGATGGTATCTCATTGTGGTTTTAATTTGCATTTCTCTAATGATCAGTAATGTTGAGCTTTTTTTCATATGTTTGTTGGCTGCATAAATGTCATCTTTTGAGAAGTGTCTGTTCATAACTTTTGCCCACTTTTTGATAGGATAGGGTTGTTTGTCTTTTACTTGTAAATTTTTTTATATATTCTGGATATTAGAATTATGTCAGATGAGTAGATTGCACATATTTTCTCCCATTCTGTAGGTTGCTTGTTCACTCTGATGATAGTTTCTTTTGCTGTGCTGAAGCTCTTTAGTATAATTAGCTCTTATTTGTCAGTTTTGGATTTTGCTGCAATTGCTTTAGGCATTTTCATCATGAAGTCTTTGTCCATTCCTATGTCCTGAATGGCTGAATGGTATTGCCTAGGTTTTCTTCTAGCATTTTTATACAAATCTGCACTTTCTGCACATGTATCCTGGAACTTAAAGTAAATCAAACAACAACAACAAAAAGTCTTATAGGTTATATTCCCATACTCTTCAGGCTTATTTAGCTTTCCAAATACCCCATTCCTTTAAAAACTCATATCTACTTTCTCAGCCTCAAGCCTTCACTAGCCCATTCCTTGTTTTCATCTCTTTAAGCTTGTTTCAGCTCAACAGACTAACAGAATTTCCTCTGTATATACTCTCCTAACTTTATGCAATTTTTGTTTTCAATAAATTCAGCTAGGCTGTCCCAGCTTATCTGCTGTAGGCATATTCAAAACAGTATTAAGCATAGCCACAAATGCAACTCAGATTTTATTCTACAGAATTATGCCTGTTAGTTTTATTTTTATTTCTCTAGAAAGGATGCTATAACAAATATACATTAATGTGAAGAATTTCTTAAAGCTGTAAAGAATGAGTTTAAAAACATTTTCAGCATATTAAAATGAAGAATAAACTGATTAACATAGTCATGGAATATGAGAATGTGATAAGGCCAATATAATTCCTACCAATCCTTTTATTTTACAAATGGAGAAACTGAGACTCAGAGTCCCATTACCTAAATGTTTATCTTGTGTAATTTATTACTTTAAATTTGGTAACTCTATGTTTATAGCATGAATTTCACACTTTATTCAAATATGTTTAATTTTTATAATAGAGTTGGGATTATTTCTCATGGCAATTTTTTGAAGTTTTTCAGTTATTGGCAAAATGCAAAAAACAAAAACAAAAAAAAAAACAAAAAAAAAAAAAAAAAACGCCTTCCCTAAAAGGCCTGATTTTAAAGAGCCGATGTAACTTTTTTCTTTATACTAAGCATTGCTGAGTATTTTCATTCTATTTTACAGATGGATAGCTCCTCAACAGCAACTCAATGTAGAAAAGAAATACATAAGTTAAACATTTAACATCTGTAGATATGTTTGACCTGATAACAAAGATATCTCCTTTTTTTATTTTTAATGTTTAATCACAATGAGTAAAGATTGTTTTATTTTATATATTCCAAAATGATTTGAAATAACTTACTAAAAGACATTCTTTCCTTTCTGGGGAAATAAAAATAAAACTAACTAAAAAGACGTTCCTCTCTTATATTTCTAGATAAGAGAGGAAATAAGCATTCCAAGAAAATTAAAGAAGAAAAACAATACAATGAAGTCAGGAATGAAGCACATTGATATAATTCATGTCTTAATACAACATATTGCTGCAGTTAACAGCAAGAACTCTGACTTTTCATTTTTCTACTTTTTGTAACATTTACCCTACTTTCAGGTAAAAATCACATTGAGTTATAGTGCAATCAAACAATGTTGCTTGAATTGAGCCTTCTGCTACTTTTATTTTTAATCAAGACTGAGGAAAAAAATGCTGACTCCCTTTAGCTGCGGGTTCTGCAGGTTTGCTACTTTTTTAATATGAAGAAATAAGAATTTTTCCCACTAAGTAGTAGTAGTAATCCAAAGTAAATGTTTACATTCTTCTCAGAGGCAGTCAACAAAGAGAACTACAAACAACAGTTTATCAGAAATACGAGCTAAATAAAAGAGTGTTATAAATTTATTTTAAAAATGAAATTCACACTGCCTGTGTCAGAAAAACATCTCTAACATGAATAATTTCCACTTTTTTAATTACTAAATTATACATGCATATGTAAAATATCAAATATATGTATAGCCTTCTATATATATTTAGCTAAATATGTGTATATTTACAAACAGATGACAACCAAAAGAAAAATTAAGCAAATGGCTATGTAATTTTTCCTCTCCGAAAAATGATGAATATGAAAATTTAGCTATCACATGTTCCATTTTATCTTGGACTTTTCATATGATATGAACATTTAAACTCTATTCTCTAATTGATCTTTATTTTAGCTGTTAACATTAAACATTTCAAAAAATGGATAATAAGCCAACATTCATTTTGGATATTGTGAAAATGTTTTTCAGATATCAAAGATTGATGCTTTTTATGTCAAATTTTATATTTTTCACATCAAATTAACATCAAAATGTTAGATATCTCTTAGTCCTATGATAGGGTATACAGATGGGATGATATAATTTACTTTTCAACAGAAAAAGAATAAGCTCATGTAAGAAAGTGTGATTAAAATGTAACACTTGCCTGTTAGTGAGGCTGTGCAGAATAGATGAGAACTTGGAAAGTAGGTGCTAGGTGACAACCCATTATGCATATGCTCTCTAATTTGCCATGCTCAATCATTTTCAAATTGTGATCACCAAAAGTAAAAATGGAACACCTGTCATTACTATCTAGTATCGTGGAAAAAAAAAGAGAGAGAGAGAATACATTTGACCTCAGGATTGTGGAAAAGGATAAAATCTAAGCTCATCTTTCTGTAAGTTAGGGTTTTTTTTTTTTTTGTATGTTTGTTTTTTGACATTCTTGCTCTGTCTCCTAGGATGGAGTGCAGTGATGAAATTTTAACTCACTGTAACTTCTGCCTCCAAGAGTCAAGCGATTCTCATCTCTAGCCCCTAAGTAGCTGGGATTACAGACGTGCACTGCCATACCTGGCTAATTTTTATGTTTTTAGTAGAGACAGGGTTTTGCCATGTTGGTCAGGCTGGTCTTGAGCTCCTGGCCTCAAGCAATCTGCTTGCCTCGACCTCCCAAAGTGGTAAATTAGATTTTTAAGACACAAATATATCATTGACTAGTAAAAATTTTAATCTTATCTATCACCAGGAATGGGATTAAACAATTTATTTAATTAATTAAAATGTAGAGGTAAACATAATTTTATCTAGAGAAAGTAAGATACATAGTGCTGAATCAATCTCTAATATTATCAAATAACTTTTCTAATGCTGTGAAATTAAAAAATAATAAAGTACATTTAATCAGTAATAAAGAAGACATGCTTCAGGAGAGAAATTGATTCTTTTATTTAATATAAAATCAGCATTTATGGTATAATAAAAATACCAATTATTTTGGAAGGATTGCAGTGATAAAATATAATGTTATTAATTCAACAGGTATTTACTGACTACTGTATTAGTTTTCTATTGCTATTTAACAAATTACCACAATCATAGTGGCCTAAAATAATATCTATTTATTAGCTCACAGTTCCCTAGATCACAAGTACAGGAACAGTATGCCTGGATTCTCCGCCTAGGGTTTCAAAGGCTAAAATCAAAGACTTGGCTGACTTCTCTGGCTATAGAGAAGTATCTGGAAGATTCTCATAAAATTGGTAGAATTCAGTTCCTTGCTGTTGTAGGATTAAAGTCTTGATTTCCTAGCTGGCTATCACCCTAGGGTCTCTTTCAGCTCCTAGAAGCTGCTCCCATTCCTTGTCGTCCCTTGGACCCAGCCATCTCCAAGCCAACAGTAGACAGAGCCCCTCATGTCAAATCCCTCATGCTTTAAATTTCCCTGACTTCCCGTTTCCCTGACTTCTCATGAGGTTAGGTCAGTCCATCCCCCATCATCTTCTTAACTAACTGCAAGTGATTTGTGACCTTCATTCACATTTACAAAGTCCTTTCACATCAGTACCTAGATTATTCTTTGATTGCATGCATACCTGGGACAAGATGTGTGTAGTACATCAGGGGTTGGAAATTATAGGGGATATTATAGAATCCTGCTAGCACAAGCACCTAGTATGTATTAATCTTTGTTCTATGAACTGAGGGCCTGACATTGAAGACAAAGACATAGCCCTCCCTCTAGGAAACTTAGAAACATTTCCTGAAAGGAGAAAGTTTAAAAATTCAAGAGTTAATTATATTACATATTACATTATAAATTATCAATAAATATCCTATTTCATAAATAATATTTTATATTGGGAACTGGGAAGTGTAACACAGAGAAATATAGCAGGAAATGGAGGAATTCTGAGGCGGATCTAAAATTTTAAATGGAATTGTTAAGGAAACCCTATCTGAGAAGGTGATATTTGAGTTAAACAACAAGACAAGTGACTGAGCACGCTATGCAGATAAAAGAAGAATGTTCCAGAAAGAGGGAATGTAAATACAAAGTCTCTGAAAGAGTATGTTTAGAATGCTTGTGATGTTCCAAGAAAAGCAGGTAGCACAGTACGGTTGGCACAGAGTAATTAAGGGCAAGAAGTTGAGGAAGTAAATTCAGAGAAGACACAGGGGATTAGTCCATTTCAAACTGCTATAAAGATAGTACCTGAGAGTGGATAATTTATAAAGAAAGGAGATTTAATTGGCCCACAGTTCCATGTGGCTGGGGAAGCCTCAGGAAGCTATAATCATGGGAAAAGGCAAAGGGGAAGCCAGACATGTCTTACATGGCAGTAGGTGAGAGAGAAGAACACAGAGGGGAACTGCCAGACACGTTTTAAAATCATCATCTCTTGTGAGAACTCAATCACTATCATGAGAACACCATGGGGGAAACTGCCCCCATAATCCGAATCACCTCCCACAGGTCCCTTCCTTGACACATGGGTATTGCAATCCAAGATTTGGGTGGGGACAAAGAGCCAAACCATGTCACAGGGATATGGAGGAGGCGGGGCAGCAGATTGAGTAAGGCTTCATAACCCCTTGAAAGGACCCTAACTTTTCTTCTAAGTAAAAGGAAAAGCTGTTGTAGGGTGTGAATGCAGGCATCACAAGATCTGATTAAGGATCATTCTGCTTGGTCAAAGATAGATTTCAGGTTAAATAAGGGAGGCTGGTTTGCAGGATACTATAATAATTAAGGTGAAGGATGGTGGTGACTCAGAACACAATGGTAGCAATGAATGTGATGAGAAGTAGTTACATTAGGTATATATTTATAATAAAAAGCTAATAAGTCTTTGACCTGAACTAATGTGGAGTGTAAGAGGAAAATGGAAATAAAGAAGGATTTCAAAGGTTTTGAACTAAGCAATGGGAAGGATGAAGAAGCAATTAGTGGAAAGAAGCATAGTATATATGGAACAGATGTGAGATGAAGAGAAAGCAGGACTTGAATTTTGGATATATTTATGAAGAGGACAGGTAGACAGTTGCATTTACGAGCCTGAAGGTATTTATGAGTTGTGGGTGTAATTATCTTATCTGGTCAGTATCCCTGGTCAGTAAATTAATGGTATTTGAAGCCAGGAGACTAGATGAGATAACCAATGAAATGAGTTTAGAAAGTAAAAGATAAAAGATTGAGAACTGTGCACTTGGATACCAATAATCAGCATTTGGGAATATAAGCAAAGGATAGCAAAGGATTCTGAGAAGTAGTGCTCAGGAAGGCAGGAATAAAATCACGAGAATACGATGTCAGATGCAAGCAAAATTTATTTCAAAGAGAAAGTGTTCTGCTCTGTCAAATGCTATTGATAGGCTGTCTTAGCCATTTGTGCTACTATAACAAAAATACCAGACTGGATAATTTATAAATAACAGAAATTTATTTTCTCATAGTTCTGGAGGCGAAGTCCAAGATTAACGACCAGCATTCAGTGTCTGATGGGAATCTTCTTGCTGTGATCTCACATGCAGAAGAGTGAAGGGTAAAAAGAGCCTACACGGCTGGACATGGTGGCTCATGCCTGTAATCCCAGCACTTTGAGAGGCCAAGGTGGTCAGACCACCTGAGGTCAGGAGTTCGAGACCAGCCTGGCCAATATGGTGAAACCCTGTCTCTACTAAAAATACTGAAAAATTAGCTGGGCATGGTGGCAGGCACCTGTAATCTCAACTACTTGGTAGGCTGAGGCAAGAGAATCGCTTGAACCCAGGAGATGGCTGTTGCAGGGAGCCAAGATCACATTACTGCACTCCAGCCTGAGCAACAAGAGTGAGACTCTGTCTTAAAATAATAACAATAATAAAATAAAAATAAAAAAGGGCCTAAGCTATTTCCCTCCAGCCTTTTTACAGGGCACTAATCCATAAGGAGCCCTCATGACTTAATCACTTCTTAAAAGGCTCCAACTTTAATTAATTTTCAACATGGGTTTGGTAGAGGACACATTTAAATCATAGTGCAGGTCATGTAAGATGAGAACTGAAATTGACCACTGGATTTAACAATGTAGAGAACAATATTTACCTTAGCAACAATTCCAGTTAGACTGGGGTAAATTTAAGTGAGCAAAGAAGAAAAGAAATTGAAGGCAGAGGAATTTGGAGACAACTTTTTAGAGAAAATTTACTGTACAGGAATTAGAGTAGTAGAGGGCCTATAAAGCAGTGAGGTGAAAATAAGTTGTTTTTATTTTATTTTTTTCTAAATTTCCTCAGCGACTGCCACCTCCAAAATCAGTTGTTTTTAAATGAGAAAAATAACAGCATGTTTGTCTGCTAATGGGAATGATCTTCTACTGTGTGAAGAGGGCAGAAAAGCCAAAATAATATCCTTGATTAGGCTGGAGGAACAGGATCTTATGTACAAGTGAAGGAGTTGACCTTAGTGGAGCACGGAGAGTACATTCATTGTAACAGGAGAGAAGGCAGAAATATCTCGGTACAGATGCTGTAATTGGGTAGACGTACTAGGTGCTTGTGGGTGTTTGATTCTGATTGCTTCTACTTTCCCACTTCAATCTGATTATCAATTAATGTACTGAAGATAAGATAAGCCTACTGGACTAGAAAGAACACCCTTGAAATAAGTGGAAGGAGTGGATTCTCACTTGGCTGCCCTTAAACAACCCTATAGTTACTTTGAACAGTCAGGTATAGCATCTGTGCCTCCATTCTGCTACCCACAAAACGTGAGGATTTAGCTAATTGCCTTCACATCTTTTCCAGTGTTGAAATGTTAATATTTTAAATAATAACATCATTTTTACTGGTATATTTGGTTTTTATTTGTAAGTGTAAGAAGTTAACCTAGTACTGTACTTTTTTTTTTTTTTTTTTTTGGAGACGGAGTTTCACTCATGTTACCCAGGCTGGAGTGCAATGGCACGATCTCGGCTCACTGCAACCTCCGCCTCCTGGGTTCAGGCAATTCTCCTGCCTCAGCCTCCTGAGTAGCTGGGATTACAGGCACGCACCACCATGCCCAGCTAACTTTTTTTTTTTTTTTTGGATTTTTAGTAGGGACGGGGTTTCGCCATGTTGACCAGGATGGTCTCGATCTCTTGACCTCGTGATCCACCCACCTCGGCCTCCCAAAGTGCTGGGATTACAGGCCTGAGCCACCGCGCCCGGCCTACTGTACATTTATATTAAGCAACAAACAAGGAAATGTGCAAGACTCTATCATTCCAGTTGAAAAATATCTCTCTAATTAGGAAACTGAGTATTTCCATTGAAAATTGTCAGGGAAAGTTGGTTTTTAATTTTATTTTTTACTTTCATTATTATTATTATTATTATTGTGAGATGGAGACTTGCTCTGTCACCCAGGCTGGAGTGCAGTAGTGCGATTTTGGTTCACTGCAACCTCTGCCTCCCGGGTTCAAGCGGTTCTCCTGCCACAGCCTCCCAAATAGCTTAAATTACAGACACGTGTCACCATGCCCAGCTAATTTTTGTATTTTTAGTAGAGACGGGTTTTCACCAGGTTGGTCAGGCTGGTCTCTAACTCCTGACCTCTGGTGATCCACCCACCTGGGCCTCCCAAAGTACTGGGATTACAGGTGTGAACCACCATACCTGGCCAAGATTTATTTCTAATACAAGGGTTGTATAGGTAAATTCCCCCCACAGCAAATGTCATGAGGCCTTAGATTACCTACATATGACTTATCTAAAACTTTAAAAAACTAGACATAGAAAAGACCTTAGACATGGTAATCCAAGGCCCTCACTTCTCAATAGAAGAAACTGAGGCCTAGAAAAAATGAAGTAATTTATTTCAAGTGTTTAACTATATAGCCACTCAGAGAGATTAGAAGCCAAGTTTCCTGGCTGCCAAACAATTGTTTGTACATTATGCCAGGTAATAGACATTATTTGTCAAAATAACTATGTATCTTTTTTTCCTGTGTTTGGACTACACTTGCTTACTGTTTAGAGCCAGAGTGAAATTTTCTGGTAAACACTTTTCAATTTTTGCTAATAAATAGTGCATCAGTTATTTCACCCATTCAAAAATCAACAAGTATTTATTGAACATTCACTGTTTTTTATGAATAGCCAGCCCTATTTAAAAATTGAAGATGCAGAAAAAAAAAAGAAGGGAACTCAATAAATGTTCTCCTATAGTGTAATTCTAAAATATAAATTTGTTCTCATCCCGGGGATAGCATTAGAATGCTCTAAAAAAACATTCATTTTTTTGTCATACATTCCAATATGTGGAGCGCTAGGATCAGTTCTGGCAATAATGAGAAGCATAAGATGTGGTCCCTCCTTACGAAGAGCTGATAGCATATTGAAGCAGAGAGAAATAGAGAATGATAGCTACACTTGACATTGATAAATGCTGGGACAGGAGTGCGCACAAAGGGGAGACCTGAATTAAGACTGAAAAGTCAAACTCAGGTTTCTGGTATAGATGATGCCTGTGTCCAACAGGTTTTAAAATGCATGAAGAAATAAACATGTTAAAGATAGGGAATTAAACAGCTTTTCAAGTTAAGTGTAAAAGCCAAGAAGTAGAAGAGTAAAGGTCATAATGTAGGAAATGCAAGACATTCTGCAAAAGAAGCTGACCATACAAAGACAGAAATGATATTGGTATAAGATAAGGTTAGAGAAAGACCTGGAAAGACAGCAGAAAGTCATTCTGTCCATTGGAACATTCACTGTGTGCCAGGAATTGTGCTTAGCACTTACTCTTCATAATAATCCTATAATTCAACTTAATTATGTTAGCCCCATTTAACAAGCTAGAAAAATGAGATTCAGAAAGTAGCAACAACCTATAGTGTGCAAAAGAAGTGGATTTGAATGACAGCCTTCCTCAGTTCAAAAGCAGCATTTTCAATCGTGGACCGAAAACATTTAAAATCTTATGTTAAAAATTTTCGGCCAGGCGCGGTGGCTCACGCCTGTAATCCCAGCACTTTGGGAGGCTGAGGCGGGTGGATCACGAGGTCAAGAGATCGAGACCATCCTGGTCAACATGGTGAAACCCTGTCTCTACTTAAAATACAAAAAATTAGCTGGGCATGGTGGCGTGTGCCTGTAATCCCAGCTGCTCAGGAAGCTGAGGCAGGAGAATTGCCTGAACCCAGGAGGCGGAGGTTGCGGTGAGCAGAGATCGCGCCACTGCACTCCAGCCTGGGTAACAAGAGCGAAACTCCGTCTCAAAAAAAAAAAAAAAAAAAAAAAATTTCTGGTTTCGTTTTTGCTTATTTGTTTTACTTGCTTATACTTTTTAACTGATGTCAAGGGTGAGTCCTTAAATGGTTTTTAGGAGGGATTTGAAATTATAAAACTAAATTTTATTTATTTGGATTTTAAAGTACTCTGGCTATAAAATGTATTTAGGAAAAAAAATAGTGGATATATGGGAGAAGGCAATATTAGAAGCAGAAAGACACATTTTAAGGCCCTTTTAGAAGGCTCTAAAGATAATGAGTGTGTAAATTAAAGTAATATAACAGGGTATGAACAGAATTAGATACATGCAAGAAACGCTAAAAATGCTGAATTAACAATACTTTGCAACTGGATGTGGAGAGTGATTGACTAGGATGAGTGTCCCAGCACGAACACTGGGAATACAACATTGCGAGTGTAGTGGGCTGACCTGTGTGTCCCCAAAAGTTAAAGTCCTAACCTCTGAAATCTGTGAATGTATCCTCATTTAGAAATAAGGTCTTTGGATGTAAGCAAGGGAGGAAGATGTCATACTGCAATAGTGTGGACCCGACATCTCGTAGCTGGTACCTTTGAAAAATAAGAGGGGACATACAAAGACACACAGAGGACAGTGTGAAGATGGGGACAGAGTTGGAATGATGCAGCTACAAGCCAAAAAATAGAAAGGATTGCTGGCAACCGCTAGAAACTAGGAGAGAAGCGTGAAGCAGATTCACCCTCAGAGCCTCCAGAAGGAACCAACACCCTAACAACACCTTGATATCAACCTCCAGAACTATTACAGAATAATTGTCTTTTGGTTTAAGACACCAGTTTGTGGTAATTTATTATAAAAGACACAGCAAACCAATACTGTTAACAATGTGATAGGTGGGGGAAGAAGGTACTATGAATTCAGATGGTTTTCATAACTACAATTAAGTTTGGCTACTTTGAGGTCATTGTAGAAAAATTTAGAAGGAATTGGAAACTTAAAATTTGAAGATTAAGAAAGATATCTGAGCTGAATTTTTTTTAAATTTTCTTCTTAAAACTTTATTGACTAAATAATTGACCCTTTCATTTCATTCAGTTCTCAGATTAAATATTTCATCAGAGGTCTTTACCTGATCATCCAAACTAAACTTGCTCTTTGAGTACACCTATATATTACATAATTTTGCTCACTTTATAATTTAATCACCCTATATTTTTCTCTTTTTTTACATTATTTTTTTCCTTCCTCATTAGAAGAGCCTAGGTCATGGAAACATTAGAATGAAATTGTGTATGGCCTGGGAAGCCATTACTTCACTATGTTCTTTAGGAGTTCCTAGAGGACACAGCCTTCACTGAGGAAATGAGAAACATACTAATGATGGTGGTACCAGCATCCAGGTGCTCGGTAGAAGCTGTCCTTTGGAGGATGGCAGTGGTGTAGGACTGCTGCTATCAAATATCAGCATCTAATGGTAAAGCAGAGTGGGAGGGACTAGGTGGAAATGCATAACTATAAACCAGAAGATAGGTGTACTTCCAATGTAATTCCATCAATGGGCAATAAGATTAATGTGACAATTAGGGCATGTTAGCCTGGAAGCATGTATAGCTATGGGTCAAGTTGTGTCTAGGAGTGAGATAGATGGAGATTCACATAGTGTGTTACTGCATTTACAGAGTCAGAAGAAATCATGACTGAGGAGAAGGCTGATGCCAGCTGCTACAGTAAAACCATTGCATCCCCTCACCTAGTCGCCACATCTAAACCTGTTCTTAGTCTCATGGGATATCCTTACCAGCATGTGCATACACACACACACACACACACACACACACACACACACACATTGACAATGTGGATGGACAAGAATAAAATTGTAATAAGAATTCAGAAAATAGACAATCGTAATGTAGAATATTTAAAAATTAAGATGAAAGAAAAAGATTAATGGAAGAAGAGGGACACCAACTATGTACTAATGTTTGAATAGGAACTTGGCAGAAGGGAAGAACTGAAGACTGTGTGTCAGAGTTTGAAGGAACATTTTAGCATAGTGCTTCTATAAAAAAGAAAATCAAGGAGCCACATTCTTTGAACAGGTTTTATGGTGTAGACTATTTTTAAAGAAACTGACTAGGCTCAGATATTTGAAATTAGTCAGTATTGTTAAGAAATTTTTTAAATGAAAAAGTTTAACGTAGTATAATAGATCGAAGGTGTCCACAAATAATTTTTCTTATCCTTTTGAGAGGTAGAGACTACCTCACTTATATTTTAGTTGGATCTGCTATTGCTCTTCCTGGCAAATACAGTACAATAGAAATCGTATATGGGACTTCTCAGGCTAAGTCATAAGAAGCACTGTGGCATCAGCTCAGGCCTTTTGAAATGCTTACTCTCAGGATCCACTTAGGATTTTCCCTCCTGGAATTCAGCTTCCGTACTGTAAAATACCCAAGCCAGTTGGAAAGGCTCCAGCCTGTAGCTATAGCTGAGTTCCCAGCCAATAGCCAGCATCAATGATCAGCCATGTTTGCCAGCTGTCCTAGAGTTCAGTTCAGTCCAGTCCATACTTTGGTTAAATAGAGCCCAACCCAAGGATGCTATGAAAGGGGAAAGCTCTTACTCTATTAGTGGGAATGTAAAATAGTACAACCACTATGGAAAACAGTATGAAGTTTCCTCAAAAAAACTAAAAATAGAACTCCCATATGATCTAACAATCCCACTGCTAGGTATATATCCAAAAGAAAGAGAATTAGTATATCACAGAGATAGGTTCTCTCTCATATTTGCAGCATTATTCACAATACCCAAGATCTGGGATCAATCTAAGGGCCCATCAAGGATAACTGAATAAAGAAAATGTGGTACACATACACAATGGAATACTATTTAGCCAGGAAAAAAAAAGATGAGATCCTGTCATTGGCAACCATGGGAATGGACTGGAAAACATTATGTTAAGTAAATAAGCAAGGCTCAGAAAGATAAATATTGCAGTTTCTCACTCATATGTAAGAGCAAAATAAAATTGATCTCATCAGGTGAGAGAATAGAATGATGGTTACCAGAGGTTGACAAAGGGAGTGAAGAGATGTGTTAGTCTGTTCTCATATTGCAATAAAGAACTACCTAAGACTGGATAATTTATAAAGAAAAGAGGTTAATCGGCTCAAGATTCTGCAGATTGGTTAGGAAGCATGCCTGTGGAGGCCTCAGGAAACTTACAATGATGGCAGAAGGTGAAGTAAAAGAAAGCACATGGTCAGCAGGAGAGACAGCCAGTGAAGGGGGAAAGTGTGACACAGTTTCATACAACCAGATCTCAAGAGAACTCACTCACTACCATGAGAACAGCAAGGGGGAAATCTGCCTTCACAATATAATCACCTCCCGAGGTCCCTCCCCCAACACTGGGGATTACAATTCAACATGAGATTTGTGTGGGGACACAGAGACAAACCATATCAGGAGGGGATATAAAGAGAGATTGGTTAATGAGTACAAAAATACAATTACATAGAAAAAATAAGACGTAGGGTTTGGCAGTACAACAGGATGGCTATAGTTAACAATAATTTATTGTATATTTCAAAATAACTAGAGGAGAGAGGGAATTAGACTTCTCCTAACACAAATAAATGATAAGTGTTTGAGGTGACTAATATCCAAATTACCGTTATTTGATCATTACACATTGTATGCTTGCATCAAAATGTCACATGTGCCCTATAAACTTGTACAACTGTTATGCAGTCATAAAAATAAAAAAAAATTTAAAAAATTTAAAAAGTAAGTCCAGCTAATCTGAATGCAGCCTTATGAAAAAAACACACACACACAAGAAAATCCACAAAGTGAGCTAATTTGATGCAGTGACTCATAAGAGTATATTTGCAAGCTATTGTGTTAGTTTTCTGGAATTGCTACAGAAAATTACCACAAACTGAGTGGCTTTTTTTTTTTTCTGTGCGTCTTTAACATATGATAGATACAGGTATAGCAAAAATATGTTCAGCATTTGTTGCTTGACCAGAAAAGTTGCTAGCTTCTGATGAAGTCTAATTTTTACATGCTACTACTAGAAAGACAAGTGCAGTTCTTATAGACCAACAACTGGCAAATCATTCAAATGAAGTCTGGGTTTCAGAGTAATAATCAGAGTGGCCATATATCTTGACTGTGGGGTCACTACAGGGATAATTTAATCCCTTCACATAATGGTTTCACCACTGTCTTTTGATAGATTCAACCACCAAGCATTCATTTGCAAAGTGACTCTCTCTCTCAGCAACTTACTTGGGATCAGCCCCAATGCCCTGATAATGTTCTTTGCTCTTTCTGTTCCTTTTTCTAACGTCCTACAAATCTTTAGGAAATCCTTGCCAATGGGGCATTTTCCTTCTTTCCTCTTTCTTAAATCCCTTCCCTCCAGTCAACAATTCATGCCCACTGTTTTGTCAAAATAAATTTTAATGGCGATTGTTTCCATAGATAAACACAAAATTAAGCTATCTCTCCCTCCCTCCCTCCCTTCCTTCTTTCTTTCCTCCCTCCCTCCATCCTTTCTTTGCTCTCTCGCTCTCTCTCTCTCTCTCCTCTCTCTCTCTCTTTCCTGCTTGCTTGCTTAGCTTTGCTTTTCTCTTTCAACAGCTCTGTCACCCAGGCTGGACTGTAGTGGTACAATCAATCATAGCTCATTGCAGCCTCAAACACCTGGGCTCAAGCAATGCTTCCATTTCAGCTTCTTGAGTAGCTAGGACTACAGATACATGTTACTACCACAACCAGCTACTTTTTTTTTTTTTTTTTTTTTTGTACAGATGGAGTCTCACTACGTTGTCCAGGCTGGTCAGGAATTCCTGCCCTTAAACCATTCTCTCACCTTGACCTCCCAAAGTACTAGGATTATAGGCATGAACCACCATGCCGGGTCCTAGCTTCTATTTTCATTTCCTTTTTCCTTTTTTTTTTTTTGAGACAGAGTCTTGCTTTGTCACCCAGGCTGGACTGTAATGGTAGGACCTTGGCTCGCTGCAACCTCAGCCTCCTGGGTTCAAGTGATTCTCCTGCCTCAGTATCAGAGTAGCTGAGATTACAGGCACATGACACCACACCCAGCTAATTTTTGTATTTTTATAGAGATGGGGTTTCACTGTGTTGGGCAGGCTGGTCTCAAACTCCTGACCTCAGGTGATCCATCACCTTGACATCCCAAAGTGCTGATATTAAATGTGTGAATCATCTTGCCCAGCTACTTCTATTTTCTTAAAGGCAGATAGTACCTAATATTACAATTCTTCTAATGCATCTGAAACAGAAAAAAAAAAGTGCTTTTCTATATTAAAACTTTCTACATGTTAGAATTTCATTACAAAAATATTTGGATAAATAACTGTAAATTACAGTTCTACATACTTTATTATAAAGAAGTAAGATAAAGCCACTTAACATTATAGGACCATGAAATCCACAGAGCTCCCTACTGCATAATTAACAGGTACTTACATCTATACCATAATTTTCTTAGTTCAGAAAATCCTCAAATATAGTGAGGACAACTAGCAGGTAAATCATAAACACTACAGTTTTTCAGTTTTTAGGTGCTTAAATAAAAATAGAAAAGCCAAGAGTTGTGTGTGTGTGTGTGTGTGTGTGTGTGTGTCTGTGTGTCTGTGTGTCTGTGTGTCTGTGTGTGTTTGTGACTGTGTGTGTTTGAGATGGAGTCTCACTCTGTTGCCCAGGCTAGCATACAGTGGCGTGATCTCAGCTCACTGCAACCTCTACCTCCCAGGTTCAAGCCATTCTCCGGCCTCAGCCTCCCAAGCAGCTGGGACTACAGGTGCATGCCATCACACCCGGCTAATTGTTTGTATTTTTAGTAGAGTCGGGGTTTCACCGTGTTAGCAAGGATGGGAAAACCCAAGAGTTTTTAATTGGAAAAACTTTATCTTCTCATTAAAATGAACGAAGACTCGTAACCCCAGAGAAAGCAAAAATAAAGGCTAAAATATTTCTCTCCATTTACTTGCAAAGCCTTACTTCCCTGAGGGGTTTTTGTTTTTTTCTCTGATACTTCTGAGTTTTCATTTACAGATAAAGCTCTTTTTGTTTTTCAAAAATGATTCCATAACTAAAAAATAAATATTTATTTCATAGCTGTTCGGTTGCTATTTTGAATAGTTTTACGTATTGGTAAAATAATAAACAAAAGAGAGTTCAATTACAGGCGTTTGACTATAATTGGGATACAAAGAGCAACTTTGTAACAATTTGTACCAGGAAACAGCACTGCAATAGCCAACTCAAAATTTGAGTTTATTACATATGAGTGAGTTTCAATCTGTGCAACACTTTGCTGAAAGATCAAGTAAATCAAGTTAGTCTTATATAAGAAGGTATCTGTTCAGTGTTTATAAAGTCCATTCAAGCCCAAATCCAACAATGGCAAAATCAAACATAAGTTAAAATGAAATCAATGTCAATACAATCTTCTCTAAGTGCAAAATCTTTTCAATCCTCAAGACAATTTGACATCAAGTGGTGGGAACTTTAGGCGAATACTGAAAATTAGCACCAGGAAGAATGATTGTCAGGGGAAAGTAAAGGTAAGGAAAGACAGCCATAAAACTCCTTGTTAGAATTCACTGCCACAACATCTTTAGACCTTACATTTCCACTCTTGTTAAATATGCTACATCACAAAGGTTTGTAAGAACAGCTCAGCGTTAGATAACATAGTGAAAGACTGAGCAAGTGTCAGTTAAATCACAAGACACTTTGGCATTTTCCTCAGTTGAAAATTCAAGGCAAAGTTCAAGGTTTCTTGGCTTCTGCATTAATCTAAACCAGAAATGGATTGATTTCACACTTTGAAAATGATTTTTAGGAAAAGACAATAGAATATTGTAAAAATAATATAAACCTCAGTGTCAGCTTTTTCCTCTAACGTTATATAAGGGAGACACCTTGCATTTGAAGTTGAGTATTTCCAACTGGCTATCAAATCCTGCATGTATAAGGCCTCTACTAGAAAACTCTGAAACGCTTATTATCTTTCTTTGCCATAGATTCTACCATATATGTGATCTCTGTGATTCCAATTCTGTTTTCTTAGTGCTATCAAAGCAAC
The DNA here is from genome assembly GCF_009761245.1 of Sapajus apella. Taxonomy (NCBI): domain Eukaryota; kingdom Metazoa; phylum Chordata; class Mammalia; order Primates; family Cebidae; genus Sapajus; species Sapajus apella. The sequence goes on from NW_022436941.1 coordinate 55,637,595, forward strand.
AGCTCCTATTTACAAACTCATAGCAATTAACGTCTACATTTACCTTAGCTACCTTAGCTTTTTGACATGGGTTGCAGGTATTAAAAAATTAATGAAATATGTATAGATTGATTAATATTGATTATTCATGCATTAAATGTCAAAAGGAATAAACTGATTAATTATAAAATAATAGTAAAATGATTAAATGTTACAGTGTCTAGGGAACATAACAGTATAATACAATAAACACTATTTTAAATAAATTTCATGAATGTCAAACACCAGGTTCTATTTTATGATGCCATAAGAAGAAATTGCTGACAAGTATCTGGGGTCACACAAATCAGACAACAGTAATGTGTGACTATCATTAACTAAATAGAATAGAATGTATTAATTGTAACCTACATGAATTCTTAAGCTCTTCATATGCAACTAATTAAAGATTTTTACTTCAATTTTTATAAGCAAAGTTATTTAAATAATCTTTCAAATTTTATTTCAAGTTCAGTTGATGAATGGTTGTGTAACTGAGGTGTTTACGATTTTGCTTTAGGTTAAGCCATTTTCATTCAGAACACTTTCACCTGTTTAGTATGTCAATAAGATACATGCCTTTGTCTACAGTAGAAAGTCAGGATGGATATTTATATCTTGACATAAATCTTTAAAAGATGCTCTGCTAAATAAGTAGCTACTTTGTTATTTAAATCACTATGTGATGAATATATCTCTTTAATGTTTTTGAAAATATAACCATTCCTTTTCTGAAAATAGTTCTTATGATGACTTTCATTTTCACAAAATTATTTATTTCATTAGCAAAAGTAAAGGTAAATCAAATGAATCAAAACTACATTGAGATACCATCTCACACCAGTTAGAATGGCGATCATTAAAAAATCTGGAGACAACAGATGCTGGAGAGGATGTGGAGAAATGGGAACACTTTTACACTGTTGGTGGGAGTGTAAATTAGTTCAAACATTGTGGCAGACAGTGTGGTGATTCCTCAAGGACATAGAAATAGAAATTCCATTTGACCCAGCAATCCCATTACTGGGTATATATCCAAAGGATTACAAATCGTTCTACTATAAGGACACGTGCACACGAATGTTCATTGCAGCACTGTTTACAATAGCAAAGACCTGGAACCAACCCAAATGCCCATCGACGATACACTGGATAGGGAAAATGTGGCACATATACACCATGGAATATTATGCAGCCATCAAAAACGATGAGTTTGGGTCCTTTGTAGGGACACGGATGAACCTGGAAACCATCATTCTCAGCAAACTGACAGAAGAGCAGAAGATCAAACACCGCATGTTCTCACTCATAGGCGGGTGTTGAACAATGAGAACACATGGACACAGGGAGGGGAGCACTACACACTGGGGTCAGTTGGGGGGAAATAGGGGAGGGACGGTGGGGGGTGGGGAGCTGGGGAGAGATAGCAAGGGGAGAAATGCCAGATGTAGGTGACGGGGAGGAAGGCAGCAAATCACACTGCCACGTGTATTCCTATGCAACAATTTTGCATGTTCTTCACATGTACACCAAAACCTAAAATGCAATAAAATAAATAAATGGGGAAAAAAAAAAAAGAAATATCAAGTTCCTTATGCTGGCACACTGACAATATTGAATAATGTTCAAAGGCCCTTTTTAGTGACAAGAAAAATGTCTGTCCTCTTCAAGGTTAGAAATATTTTTAAAAAGTACAATAATGTTTTTATTTGTTCTATTAAAAATGGAACATGCTTTTGAGAGGCATAAATATTTATAATAAATTGATAGAACAAAGAATATGTTTAGGAGTACTTTAGGAGTTACACTGGCATGGTTGTGTTAGGGAAGTCTGGTGCATGTTTTTTTTTTTCTACAGGCACACAATAACATAACTCATTCAAATACTAAAATATAACCAAATCATAGTACATTCATATCATGGAGAAATTTTGAGTAGTCTTCTGGGAAGAGCTATAAGAAACAGACCTGCTTGAAAAGTTAATAAGTCCAGGAGAATTCAAAAATATTGATATTATATTAGAATTAATCATGTGCTGGATTGATATTCAGAAATGTTTTGATCATTGTTTTCAAAACAAATCATTATTTACAGGTGATCCCAAATCCACATCTTAGTAATATTTGCAATTAACCGAAAAATAATATCTGAAATTTGCTCTAACAAATTCAAGACTCATAGAATTAATCTAGTCTGGCAAAGTCTATCTGAAATATAATTTTTGTTAGTTCCATGTCAAATATGATTCAATCAATTTATAGCCTCTCCTGAGTTTTTAGAACATATTTCCAAATATATTACTTTACTGATAATTACTTTTATTCTCTTTTAGCATTTAGGATTTCTAAAGATTAAAAAAGTTAAATAATTTCCCAAAAGTCTCAAATCTTGTATGTGGCATAGTGTGTCATCTTTCACACCAATGCCAAAGCTCTTTTTTTTTTTAATTGCATTTTAGGTATTGGGGTACATGTGAAGAACACGCAAGATTGTTGCATAGGTACACACATGGCAGTGTAATTTGTTGCCTTCCTCCCCTTCACCTATATCTGAATGCCAAAGCTCTTAATTATCTCACCCAGCTAGAATACACTGTCTATAGATAAAGGTGTATTTTTAGGGTGTTAGGTCTTATGTTTAAATCTTTAATCCATCTGCAATTAATTTTTGTATAAGGTGTAATGAATGGATCCAATTTCAACATTCTGCATATGGCTAGCCAGTTTTCTCAAAACCACTTATTAAACAGGGAATCCATTCCCCATTGCTAGTTTTTGTCAGGTTTGTCAAAGATCAGATGGTTGTAAATGTGTGGCATTACTTCTGAGGCCTCCGTTCTGTTCCATTGGTCCACACCTCTGTTTTTGGTACTAGTACCATGCTTTTTTGATAACTGTAGCCTTGTGGTATAGTTTGAAGTCAGGTAGCATGATGCCTCCAGCTTTTTTTTTTTCTTTTTTTTTTGCTTAGGATTGTCTTGACTATGCAGGCTCTTTTTCGGTTCCATATAAGTTTAAGGTGGTTTTTTCCAATACTGTAAAGAAAGTCAAAGGTAGCTTGATGGGAATACATTGAATCTATAAATTACTCTGGGAGTTTGTATGGGCATTCTCATGATATTGATTCTTCCTAACCATAAGCATGGAATGTTTTTCCATCTGCTTGTGTCCTCTCTTATTTCCTTGAGCAGTAGTTTGTTCCGCTTGAAGATGTCCTTGACATCTCTTGTTAGTTATATTCCTAGGTATTTTATTCTCTTTGTAGCAATTGTGAATGGGAGTTCCATCATGATTTGACTCTCTGTTTGTCTGTTATTGGTGTATAGGAATGCTTGTGGTTTCTGTGCATTGATTTTGTATCCTGAGATTTTGCTGAAGTTGCTTATCAGCTTAAGGATATTTTGGGCTGAGATGATGGGGTCTTCTAAATATACAATCATGTCGTCTGTAAATACAGACAATCTGGCTTGCTCTTTTCCTAACTGAACACACTTTATTTCTTTTTGTTGCCTGATTGCCCTAGCCAGAACTTCCAATACTATGTTGAATAGGAGTGGTGAGAGAGGGCATCCTTGTCTTGTGCCTGTTTTCAAAGGGAATGCTTCCAGTTTTTGCCCATTCCGTAAGATATTGGCTGTGAGTTTGTCATAGATAGCTCGTATCATTTTGAGATACGTTCCATCAATGCCTAGTTTATTGAAAGTTTTTAACATAAAGGGCTGTTGAATTTTATCAAAGGCCTTCTCTGCATCTATTGAGATAATCATGTGTTTTTTGTCTTTGGTTCTGTTTATGTGATGGATTATGTTTATAGATTTGAGTATGTTGAGCAAGCCTTGCATCCCAGACCCTAGATGAAAAATTAGGCAATACCATTCAGGACATAGGTATAGGCAAGGACTTCATGACTGAAACACCAAAAGCAATGGCCACAAAAGCCAAAATAGACAAATGGCATCTAATTAAACTTAAGGGCTTCTGCACAGCAAAAGAAACTATCATCAGAGTGAACAGGCAACTTACAGAATGGGAGAAAATTTTTGAAGTCTCCCCATCTGACAAAGGTCTAATATCCAGAATCTTTAAAGAACTTAAACAAATTTACAGGAACAAAGCAAACAACTCAAAAAGTGGGCAAAGGATATGAACAGGCACTTCTCGAAAGGAGACATTTATGTAGCCAACAAACATGAAAAAAAGCTCATCATCGCTGGTCATTAGAGACATGCAATTGAAACCACATTGAAATACCATCTCTAGCCTCTAAGAATTGCAATCATTAAAAAGTCAGGAGACAACAGGTGCTGGAGAGATAGGAACGCTTTTACATTGTTGGTGGGAGTGTAAATTAGTTCAACCATCCTGAAAGACAGTGTGGCAACTCCTCAAGGATCTAGAAATAGAAATACCATTTGACCCAGCAATTCCATTACTGGATATGTACCCAAAGGGTTATAAATCATTTTATTATAAAAACACATGCACACATACGTTTATTGTGGCACTGTTCACAATAGCAAAGTCTTGGAACCAACCCAAATGCACATCAATGATAGACTGGATAAAGAAAATGTGGCACATATACACCATGAAATACTATGCAGCCATAAAAAACGATGAGTTCATGTCCTTTGCAGGGACATGGTTAATGCTGGATGCCATCATTCTCAGCAAACCAACACAAGAACAGAAAACCAAACACCACATGTTCTTACTCATAAGTGGCTGTTGAACAATGAGAATACATAAACACAGGGAGGGGAACATCACACCCTGGGGCCTGTTGTGGGGTGGGGGTCTAGGGGAGGGATTGCATTAGGGGAAATTCCTAATGTAGATGACGGGGTGATGTATGCAGCAAACCATCATGGCACATGTATACCTATTTAACAAACCTGCACGTTCTGCACATGTACCCCAGAACTTAAAGTATCATTTAAAAAAATAAAAGATTTTATTTTCATTCTAACTACATAAAATTTTTAGCATGTTGTCATTTCATATATGTTGGCTTTTATTTCCTTATCTATTAAACAAATAGTTGGATTAGATAAACTTTTAAATTTTTAAATTTTAAAAAAATTTTTGAGCATACACAATATATATATTTATGGGATACATGAGATTATTCAATACAGGCATGAAATCTGAAATAAGCACATCATGGAGAATGGGGTATAGATTCCTTCAAGCATTTAGCCTTTCAGTTACAAATATTCTAATTACAATATTTAAGTTATTTAAAAATATACAATTAAGATATTATTGACTATAGTTAACCATATTGTGCTGTCAAATAGTAGGTCTTATTCATTCTTCTAAATTTTTGGTACCCATTAACCATCCACACCTTCCCCTTCATCCCCGTAGCCCTTCCCATCCTCTGGTAACCATCCTTCTACTCTGTCCATAAAGTCAATTGTTTTAATTTTTAGATCCTACAGATAAGTGAGAACATGAAATGCTTGTGTTTCTGTGTGTGGCTTATTTTAATGAATATAATGATCTTCAGTTTTATCCATGTTGTTGGAAATGACTAGATCTCATTCTTTTTTATGGCTGAATAGCACTCTGTTGTATATATGTAACACATTTTCTTTATCTATTCATCTGTGGATGAACACGGAGGTTGCTTCCAAGTCTTAGGTATTGTAAAACGTACTGCAACCAATATAAGAGTGCAGATATCTCTTTGATATACTGATTTCTTTTCTTTACAATATTTGCCCAGCAGTGGGATGGCTGGATCATATGGTAGCTCAAGTTTTCCATTTTTGAGGAACCTCTCAACTGTTGTCCATAGTGGTTGTACTAATTTACATTCCCAACAACAGTGTACAGTGTTCCCTTTTGTCCACATCCTCACCAGCATTTGTTACTGTCTGTCTTTTGGATATAAGCCATTTTAATTTGGGTAAGGTGATATCTCACTGCAGTTTTGATTTGCATTTCTCTGATGATCAATGACGTGGGGCACCTTTTCGTATGACTGTTTGCCCTTTGTATGTCTTCTTTTGTGAAACATCTATTCAAATCTTTTGCCCATTTTTTGACTGGATTATTAGATTTCTTTTCCTATAGAGTTCTTTGAGCTCCTTGTGTATTCTGGTTATTAATCCTTTGTCAGAGAGGTAGTTTGCTTTAAAGTTTATTAGTGTTACAAAACAACTTAAAACCCTACACTTCTCCCACCATGAGTGTATGATTTAAATAAATGTAAAGCCTTAATAGAGACTAAAATTCTATATATGCTATATAGAAGAGTTCATAGATTATCTCATCATTTTCAATAACTGATTATAATTGTTGACATAGACATTCAAGGCCAATATACCTTTTTCTATGTCCACTCTCAAGTCTCTTACAAATTTGTTGTTGAAATTCTGAAAGACTTATTTCATCTTTATATAATGTATACAACGCTGATTTTTAGAAATACATTTTCTTATGTGGATTTAACTCTGTTTCTCCATGGTAAGCATTCAATTATTCTACACTTTACCTAATGGGGCCATGCAGAATGGATATAATGGTACCCTGTATGTTATTCTTAAATATTTCTTTTCCATGCTAGGCAGCTCTGTTTATGACACTTGCTATAAAATAGGTTCTAGACTTTCATCCTCTCAATTTTTTTCTTATTTGGGGTATTTTAGATTATACACAATCTTTTTGCTGTATAGCTCTCAAAAGTAAACATAATATGCTTAGCCACAATCAATAATTGGTTTAAATAATATAAATACAATTGGACAGAGCACATTACATTAGAGGAAAAAAAGTAAACATCACTTTGAGGAGTTTAATATAATGATATTCAATCTGCATTTCAATTTAAAACAATTTTAAAATTAGAATAGAGTCTAAGGTACAATACAAACAACAAGTCAGAATGACAGTATTCAAAGATTTATGTTGAAGTTCATTTAAAAAAGAGTTTATGTTTTCCTTTATGTTCCTACTCATTAAAATGCTGATAACAGATATCATAAAGTTTTTAGTATAAAATTAGAACATTTAGACAGGATAAATAATTTACCCATCATATGCTGTGTCGTATTTTTATTTGAAAAGGATTTCTGAAACAAATTGCAGTGTCATTAAACATACTGGATTTCACTTTGCTCAGTGTCAGGAATGCTTAGTGATATACTTTGGAAACAGAGTTAAGGGAAGTTTAGACAGCTGTGTATGAATTGATTTATTAAACCTACTTGCTAATGGCAAATGATGCACCAGGTGAGGGCTCAAAGGAAGATTTATACACAAATAATTAAATTTCTTATAATGTCATCTCAAGCATATATTTTTTGCTTTAAGTACATGTTTGTTTCTAACTCAATAAATTTTCTATCATTACTCATATTTCAGCATTTTTACCCACTGAGGAATAATTAAATGGAGTTGTTTTGGTTTACTTTTATAACTGAATTACTACCTAAGATATAGAAATATTAAATAAAAATTAATATAGTGTTTTTCATCCCACTAATACTACAAATCAATTTGCTGTATAACAAATCTCACCATTTTTATAATCAACTTTTAAAACTGACAAAAATATTTGAACAAAAAACCTCCAAAAATTATCTGCAAAAATAATCTAAAAATTTTATCATACAGCCTATTTAGAAATAACATAATATAACCAAAGATATTATGTATTTTAGCTACATTTTTCCTGTATTATTGAAAAGCGCTATTATATATTTTGAAAATTGAAGTAAATTTAATAATTGAAATCCTGAAAGTCAAACATGTAAATAACTGATAAATTCTATTTGAAAGCATCTTGCTCCTGTAGGTTTTCCTGTTCAAATCCATAATATTATTACAAAACATATTTGTTTGGACCTGTACCTCCCTGAAAATCATTTAGATTTCATATGTATTAAATATTCAGTAACTTTTTCACTTCTGTTATATATGACAAAACTATATTTCACCAGGTTTTATTACATCTTTTAAAAAATGTTTGTAAGATAATTGCCTATATTGGTCTTTAGAGTTTTAAGCTTAGAGCACATATTTTCAAAACTAAATTATTATCTTACTTACTGAATGACCCTGGGAGATCAAGATTTCTAGGGTGTTACTTGTATCTTTTCATTGGTTAGGGGAACTTAAAATTTAAAATATAGTTGAAGAATAGCAAAGGATTATGCGTCAGACAACAAATCAGGTTACATTAATTCATAGGAAAACATAGAAATTGTGTTCTCATATACAGCTTGAAAAATACGTTGAGAATAGTATTGGAGTATGTAGTTGGAAAAAGAATAATTATAATGATTGAACAATGAATGTCAATTTATTATCTACCAATACTAAAGTTTAAGAAGATAATGAAAAAAAGAAAGTTGAGGCCATAAATGAAATTGGAGGGAAATATGACCATAAATTAAAAGGCATATTCTCTTTACAATTAGCACCCAATATGATAATACTGAATGTATATTTAGTGGCTAAAATAAGATTCAGAGATTGGAATTGCTAGATTAATTAGCGTAAATGTAAAGCAAATTAAACCCTTTCTATACACCAAAATACTACATTAACAGAAGTAAAGTGCAAATGTATCATATTCTAATGTTCATGAAGATTTTATGCATCACAATAACTCTTCAAATTATATGCAATTAACACTATTTGCCAAAACATATAACAGGGGAAATATAAAAGAGAAAATATTTGCCAAAAAAATATAAAAGGGGAAATATGGTGACTTTGCTTAAATCGGCCTAATTCTTCTGCAAAATAAAAAAAAAAAATAGAGCTTGAAAATATATAAGAAACATTAATTTGTGAACATTAGAGAGATAGTTGTAGCTAAATTTGAGGAATCAAGGTCCAAGGGAAAAGAAAACTGCAATAACAGAAACCCAGTATTTTGTGTACTTGATTCTCACTTCCTCTGTGGCCTTCACACATTTACCACTTTTTCATACCTGTGGAAAAGAGGTTAAGGAGTTGAGCAGAAATATTAAGAGTTGAATGGGGCTGTGAAACAAAAATTAGAATTCAGAACCTGGCAAAAAAGAAAAACTTTGGAAAATTCTCCAAGTTTCAAATTAGGAAACTTGAAGGGCTCGCTCCTACAAGTAATGGAATATAGAAATCTATTAGTCTCTCACAAAAACTGTTACCTCTCCATAGGAATAAGATCCAGGAATAGGAAAAACTCAATTGTAGGCTCAACTTCACAAAGACTGTAACCCTGTTTTTTTGTTTTTGTATTTTAATTAGCTCAAACACTGATTGAAATAAGATCGTTTTCTATCAGTGTAATTGTCTGTACAAAACAAAATAATTTCTCTGTAGGGACAATAAGCATCAACCAAAACCTAAAATTGCATTGATAATTTTTTTAGACACAATAGTCTTTATGCAAGTAAAACTTACCCGGATATACCACAGATGAGATAACAAGACAGAAAACCAAGAGGAAAAAAGCAGACAATAGAACCAAGCCCATTGAAGATATCAGGCATGAAGTTTAAATAACCATGATAATATAATTTAAATAATAGAGAACAAGAGAGATGATTTTAGCATGGAATTAGTATTTAGATTTTTTAAATAATCTAATGACAATTCTAGAACCATAACCTATATAATAATTGATATTAAGTGCTAGATAAACAAATGTAATAGCAAGTTCGATAAGGCAAAAGAGGTTAGTAAAGATAAAATAGCAGAAAATATCCAGATCAAAACCTGGAGAATAAATATTATAAAAAATAGGATAAGAGATATAAGAGGCACACTGACATGGCCTAATATGTCAGAAAGAAAAGAAGAAAATAGATAGAAATAATATTTGGAGAGATAATGAACAATTGTTTCTAAGCTGTCAAAGATATGGTCAGTAATCGAATCTCTACACGCAGGTTATTTTTTCCCAAAACAAAACCAAATCTAGGTACATCACGGTAAAATTGATGAAAACTGAAGACAAAGAAAACATTATAAAAGCAGCCAAGGAATTACTTCAAAAATTATCTTGAAAAGAATAACAATAAGACTAATTATAGATTTCTATAAAAATGAAGGTATAGAACACTCTCGAATGACATCTTCAGAGTTTTAAAGGATAAAACTTCAGCCTGGAATTCAAAACTCAGCAAATATATCCTTCAATAATGAAATCATAATAAATGCATTTGCATAAAAACAAAAACTGAGATAAAGAAATGTTTTCAAGCAGAAAGAAAGGGTTCTCAACTCAATTAAAAAATAAAGAGCAATAGAAATGATTAATATTAGGAAAAATCTACATGAATATTGGCTGTATTAAAAAACAATGACAGCACATAGTGTTTAAAATACATGTCAAATTTAAATATATTTATGTTTAATATAAATATATAAATATATCTCAAAAGATAAAATAGTAAGATATTTGTGATATTTGGAAGTAGAAAAGCAACAATTTGTATATGCACATTATAATTTCCATGGTAATGACTAAAAGATTAGTAATAGAATAGGTAACTTATAAGCTAATAAAAAAGTAAGAAATATCCACAAATAATCCAGAAGAAAAATAAAAATAAAGGAAAAGAAATATCCTGTACTATATATGGGACAAATACAAAGAGTAAAAAGGTAAATTCAAAAACAAATGTATTATTAATTGAATTGAAGGTAAGCAGAAAAATTCTAAAAATCATGTACATTATAGATTACTAGGATTGCAAAATCAGTACAAGTGTATGTGGAATAGAAGAGCCATACCTTAAATAAAAGAATACAGAAAACATGAAAGTTAAAGAATGGACAATGTTTGACCAAGAAAGCACAAACAAAAAGAAACCAGGTATAGTTACATGAAAATCAGACAAAATAGACTTAAATAAAAAGTGTTCTAGAGTTAAAGAATGATATTTGTTATGATAAAATGCTCAGTCCATGGGAAGATATGATAATAATTCTAAGTGTGTTAACAGTTAATACTTAGACTCAAAATATATAAAACAAAAACTGACAGTAATAAGAAAACTGACAAATTTATACTTGAAGTGGAAATTTTTAACCAAACCTCTGTCTCACAGAAAAACAGGAAAATAAATCAGCAAAAATAGAGGATATTTGAACAGCACAATTAAGAAAGATGCTATTATTTACATCTATTTATACAAAAGTTTCTATTCTTTAATGTAGTGTGATTCTCCAGCTGTCTAAGTGTTAAAATTTTGTGTTTGTGAATAACGAGCAGACAGTAGAAAACAAATATAAGTTACTCTTTCTATTTTCCACTGCATCAAAATTTGTGTTTTCAGTATGGCTCTCTTGGCCTTGTAGTCAGTAGCCTCCTTAGACTTGGTCAAGAGAGCTGTCATCTGGGTTCTGCAATTTAGAAAACAACCGAACTGGTTCTCTTCTAGCTGTTTTCTTCTTACAAGATAAAGGATCTCCAAGAGTAAGGCATGTACCCATCTGAACCTGGTGCCTCTCCCATATTCTCATGCTGAGTATACCTGAATTCTTATAAATCCCTGCCAAAATAGCTCTAAGCCTCTTTGCAGATCCTGTAAGATCTCTTCATTGGGGTTCTCTTTCCAGTGATTGACAACACCTGTGCATGTATATGTCTACAGAGCAGTGGCCCTAGCTATATGTAGGTGTGGGAAGTTGTCAGCAGAGCTTGCATTTGTGCATTGGGTTTTTCATGAAGAAAAGAGCTGAAAGTAGCAAGAAAAGATGGGAGCAGGCCACTGCCTTAGGTTAAGGTCAGGAGGCAGGCTCTTTCCTTGCCTCTAAGTTATGCCCTGGAACAAAAAGTTTGAGAATACTAAACTTAAACCTGGTCTTCTGCATTGTTATGAAATTATTATAATAATGATAAGAAGTTAAAGCACTTTCTTTAACAGTTAGCTAGATTAATAGTGGTTAAATGTTTAGATATTTATATATTAGTTATTGCAGCATAACACATGTCCCCAGACTTATTGGCTTAAGCATTGACCTTTATCTACTTCTCCTAAGTCTATGGGTTCATTAAGAAATTCTTTGGATATGGGCCAGGCATGGTTGACCTCTTGTTGGTGGTTATCTAGTTGGTTGGCTGGGGTCTAGCTAGATCAAAATGGTCTCAACTGTTATGATTCAGCCTCACTCTATGAGGCTAGCCCACATGGTTTCATGGTGGTAACAGCATTAGAAGAAGAACAGGGACACACAAGGTCTCTTGAAGCCTAGTTTCAGAACTACGTATTATTACCATTGCCTTGTATTAGCAAAAACAAGTCAGAGTCAGCTTGAATTTGTATACAGGGAAATCCTATCACTTGATGAGAGGAGCTACAAAATCACATCGCAGAGATGAGAATTTTGGAAGAAGTGGAAAACTGGGGCCATTTTGCAATCAATCTACCACAGTCCATGTGTCTCAATTTGCACTCTTGCACTAAGCTCACATGTGGTAGGCTGAGCCTGCTTGTAATTAATGGAATATCCTTCAAAATTCTGCCAATAGGCAACCATCAGTTCTATACCTTTTGTGTTTTCTGCTGGAATTCCTCTATTTTGTGTTATTATAGTTATTTTAATAAACTTTAAAAATATTTATCTAAGGTAACTGGTTAGAAATTATTTAAAATAGATAGGTTTATCCATTTGTGTAAGATAAAAATGCAAGCATAATAAGTATACAGAAGAGCAACTTATTTTACATTATGGTAATAATTTTTAAACCCACTCCAGGGTTTAAAAACTACAGCAGTCCAGGACTCCTATTTTATACTTTAAAAGTTAATTTAATTTAGGACATCCATAAATTTATCCTTGACTGTTTTCCAATATTCCCGTGCTCTTCCCAAATAACTCTTGGAGGTTATGCTTTGAACAATTTGTTTTTTGTATCTACAATGGACATAATAAAGGTGAACTCTGATGCTTTGCTATAAGGAGAAACAGCCCAGGTATTCAGAGATATAATTGAGTCTAAAAACACAAATCAGTGTCACCGCAGAAATTTCCCAATTAGTGGTGTTATTTCAAAGGCATTACCACTTAATAATCCTTTATCTTCTAATGTCAGTGAATTATAAAAGTAGATAAAAAATGAAATATAATACTTTGAGATGTAATAAGAAAGAAAACAAAGAAAATAAAAACACTACTTGCAACCTAAAGAAACAATACAGGAAATATTTAGAGTTTATTTAAACAAATCTTCATTTTTTTAATCTTCCAAGTTATTTTTGAAAAATGTTTAGTTATTTGAAAAATGTACCTGTTAACTGTAAAAAAAGAAAAAAGAAATCTCTTTTTGGATAATTTTTATTTGATTTTCTTTTTTATTTATTTATTTTTTTTGGACAGTCTTGCTCTGTCGCCCAGGCTGGAGTTCAGGGGCACAAACTCTGCTCACTGCAACCACCACCTCCTGGATTCAAGCCATTCTTCTGCCTCAACCTCCCAAGTAGACACTACGCATAGCTAATTTTTGTATTTTTAATAGAAATGGGGTTTCACCATGTTGGACAAGCTGGTGTCTAACTCCTGGTCTCAAGTGATCCGCCCACCTTTGGCCTCCCCAAGTGCTGAGGTTACAGGCATAACCCACATTCAAATGATAGCAGACACCCAATTAGATATTAGAGATGTCTTTATTTCCTCTTCTCTAGGGAGAGAATTGTCAAACAACTATCTGGAAACCATTAAGAAATAACCTATTTTAGAAAGTTTGGGAAGCAAAGGACATAATTGAACCCTTTGGATTTTGAGAGTTCACCATAAAAACTTTTAAAAGCACTAGATGATACCCACGAGGGGGGATAAGAGAGTCGAAACTATAGGAAGTACATTTATGTTCTGGAGGCTTTTGTGGGGGATGCTTCTGGAGCCAACTGATACCCATGTATATGATTGTTCACAGGAAATAAAAAGGGATGAGTAGTTAAGAGCTACATCTTTGGATGGGATGGAGGAAGTCCCTTGACCAAAGGATGATAGCGTGATGTTTAAAGGTCTGTCTACTTATACTGGACCACAAACTCAACAGCAGCATATTTAAGCATTAAAACAATATAAGGGGTGGACTAATCAGACTTTAAAGCTTTCTCTGTGTACCTGTAGAAATAAGAGTGATCAGTTTTGAATTGTTTAAAAAATGAGGATACTTGAACAATTCATGGGGTTCTGAAAAAAGAACTGATGGCAGCACTTTGGGAGGCTGAGGCAGGTGGATCACAAGTTCAAGAGATTGAGACCCTCCTGGCCAACGAGGTGAAGCCCTGTTTCTACAAAAAATACAAAAATTAGCCAGGTGTGGTGGCACGCACATGTAGTACCAGCTAATAGGGAGGTTGAGGCAGGAGAATCGCTTGAACCCGGGAGGCAGACGTTGCAGAGAGCCGAGATTGCAACACTGCACTCCAGCCTGGCGACAGAGCAAATAAAAATAAAAATAAAAAAGCTGATGGGCCTTAAGCAATGAATTAGGAGAATCAAGAGGAGGTGATAATCCTCTCTGCCTCAAATTTACCAACAAATTAATAAACATTCGAATTTAATCGGAGAAACCATTATGTTCTAATTTCTGTATTTTCTCGAGATGACATGGACATTCGGAATAAAGCTTTCAAAGGTTTGCAATGTGGATGATGTGTCATAGAAGAAGGAAAATGATAACCAACAGGATGCTTTCCCTCAGCCAGTCCCCAGGGACTGAGCTTGGCCCACCACAGGGAAAGGAATAAGGGCAGAAGACAAACTGTTTTATAAGGGGCACTTTGAAGCTTTGACACAAGAAGTGCTGGATCAGGGCCCATGTGCTGACATACAATTCAGATATAGAAAGTGGCCCCTTTCCCCCACTCTCTACTCCTGGCATCTGCTCAAATTTATTACCTCAGGGGTTATGGTACCTTCCATGGCAGGAGTGATATTGCCACTGAAGGAGCAGCAGTCACCAACACCAGCCACTGGCTTGCCCGGCAGAACAGCTCTGCAAAGAAATCAGACCAGAGCAGATATTTTTCTGATTCCCCCCAGAAAACTTCTAGGGCCTACCAGAAACATGTGGGAGAGAGTTTGAAGCAGACATTGATTTCCTCAAATTATGCAAAAAACCAAGCCAGCAATATTTGAGAACTTATATTAGTGTGACCTGGTTGGACCTACAAACTCAGAAGGAATAAGGACATCTGGTTTCAAATCCATTATTGAATATGTATGTGCTGTTCAAGGTGTACTTTTTCTTGTACTTTTCAAGGGTGAATAAATGTTTTGTTTTGCCTTGACTTTTAAAACATAATTATTAAAAATTGATTTAGGGGAAGTCATATGAGTGTGAATTGTTCTCTCTCTGATCCACTCAGTGTCATAAACTATATAACTGAGTATTCCCGATGCCGCTCAATAAATGTATATTAATCTGAGGTGAAATAAATAGGAAAATCTGGGACAACATGGGAAAATTACCCAAGGAGGAATTTAGGAAACATAACAGAGTGTTACAACAACAAAAATTATAGAGACAGAAGGAAGTTTTCATTTTTGCATGATAGGATGAGATTGTTGTTAATTATACCACCCTAAATTATATTAAAGCACATTGGTTTACAGTATGTAAGTGTAAGTTAATATGATCTAATCTTTCTCTAGTTTTACTATATGGTAGGTGCTGGATTAAGTAATTTGGAATTATCATGTCATTCAATCCTCTCAAGGATACTATTATGAAACTATTTTTATAATCTTTTATTTTTCATAGTAAGACATTAAAGAATAGAGTGTTTAATAATTTTGGTGGTGATTAATAATTTAATAATTTTAGTAGCCAGGAAAGATGGCTGGTGGAAAAGCTACCAGGGGACCAGTGAAAGGAAACTACCAAGGGCTGAAGTGAAAGGAAGCTGGGCACCCAGGATGGGGCTACTGCACACTAGGACTTATTCCTGGCTCCTAAAATCTGTCGGGGAACAGATGACTTGAACAGGCAAGGAGCAACCTGCTCTCGCCACAAGCCTCTGGAACCCAAGCAGGAAGAGATTCCTCTACCACAGTGAACCCTTGCATTGGCAGGGAGAAGTGCTTTGAGAGGTGCTAAGGGCAACATACAAGCCAGTGCAGAGCCCAGTAGGAGCCTCTGTAGTGAAGCACAGCAAGAGATGTCCATAGGCTCCACTTGCTCCTATAGGAGACTTTAGCCTGAGAAGAACTGTCCAACCTGAACTCTGCAGCACAGCTGGCCATTGGATGAGGGTGGTGTGACCTGAACACTCCTTGGTCTACTGGCCTCTCCAGTATCCCAACTGGGCCTTGCCTATTTGCAGTCCAGCTTTGGGTGCCCTGGTGGCCCACATCACAGCCCCTGCACTGGGGGACCATGCTTGACTAGCAGAGAACTTCAACAGACCAGCTACTGCAGCCAAACATCAGGCAACCTGGATCCTCCCTCACGCTAAGTGGCCACCCCCATCTGTGTGAATTGCACATAGGACGCACACAGATCTGTGCCCACCAGCATCCTGCCCCTCTTATAACACAACCACCAGCATGACCACATGCATAGTTGCCAGTGGGAACCTTCACCCACCTGAGTCATGCTGCCTCTGCCACTGCAGGGAGACAGGCACCCTGGCAGAGCCAATGAGCATGCACTGTGACACACTGCTGCTGCGGCCACTGATGTCACTGCATGTGCTAACAAGGAGGGGTCCCACTACAAAATGCTTTGACTGACAACACCTATTGGAGTGTAGTGACCAGCCTATCTGGAGCACCCTGACTCCCTAGCACAGTAGATTACTAACCACAAGAAGCCAGATAACAAAGTTGGGGCCCAATATAAGTCACCCAAAGTTAGAGCATGCAATTTAGAAGTTGGCAGCTGTGAGCTGGCTCCCAAAAATCTTCCAGAAACAAAGCCAGTCGGCCAAGCTCACTTTTTACCACAATCAAACCGTCAAGCCATCAAATAGGATAAAAGAGAAAACAACCCATCCAAAAGTCAGCAATTTCAAAGACTGGGGGAACACCTGCCCACAAAGATGAGAAAGTACCAATACAAGAACTCTGACAATTTAAAAAGCCATGCTGTCTTCTTATCTCCAACTAACTGCCCCATCTCTACAGCAAGGGTTCTGAATCATTCTGAAATGGATAAAATGACAAAAATAAAATTCAGAATATGGATAGGCATGAAGATCACTGATATTCAGAAGTACATTAAAACCCAATCCAAGGAAGCTAAGAATCACAATAAAACAATGCAGGAGCTGACAGACCACATTGCCAATATGGAAAAGAACTCAAAGAACTAAAAAACACACTACAAGAATTTCATGATGCTATCACAAATATTAATCACAGAATAGATCAAACAGAAGAAAGAATATTAGAGCTTTAAGACTGGCTTTCTGAAATAAGGCAGTCAGACAAAAATAGAGAAGAAAGAATAATAAAGGATTAACAAAACCTACAAGCAATATGGGATTATGTAAAGAGACCAAATCTGTGACTCATCGGTGTCCCTGAAAGACATGGGAAGAATGGAAACAACTTGGAAAACAGTATATCATCCACAAGAACTTTTGCAATTCAAGTAGAGAAACCAACATTCGAATTCAGGAAATGAAGAGAATGTCAGTAAGATAGTTCATGTGAAGATCGTTCCCAAGACAAATAATCATCAGATTCTCCAAGGTCAAAATGAAAGAAAAAATAGGAAATCCAGCTAGAAAGAAAGGTCAGGTCACCTACAAATCGAAGCCCATCAAATAACAGCAAACCTCTCAGCAGAACCCCTGCAAGCCAGAGGAAAATTAGGGGTCAATATTCAATATTTTTAAAGAAAAGAAAGTCCAACCCAAAATTTCATACGTGGCCAAATGAAGATTCATAAAGCAATGGAGAAATAAGATCATTTACAGACAAGCAAATGCTGAGGGAATTGCTATCACTGTATATGCCTTATAAGAGCTCCTGAAGGAAGCACTAAGCATGGATAGGAAAGACCATTACCAGATACTACAAAAAAAATCACCCTTAAGTACACAGACCAGTGACACTATACAGCAATCACATAAAAAACTCAGCATAATAACTAGCTAATATCTTGATGACAGGATAAAACCCATATCAATAGTAACTTTGAAAGTAAATGGTCTAAATTCCCCAATTGAAAGGCACAGAGTAGCAAGCTGGATGAAGAGAAAGGCCCAACTGAATACTGTCTTCAAGAGAATCATCACACATGCTATGTAATCCATGGGCTCAGAATGAAGGGATGTTGAAAAATCTACAAGCAAATGGAAAACAGATAAAAGCAAGGGTTACAATTCTAATTTCAGACAAACAGACTTATAACAAGAATGATCAAAAAAGACAAAGAAGGGTATTCCATAATGATAAAGGATTCAATTCAACAAGAAGATCTAACTATTCTAAACATATATATACTCAACACTGGAGCACCCAGATACATAAAGCAAGTTCTTACAGACCTTTAATGATACTTAGACTCCCACACAATGACAGTGGGAGACTTCAACACCCCACTGACAGTATTAGACATGTTGACAAAGCAGAAAATTAACAAAAATATTCATATCTGCACTCAACACTGGGTCAAATGAACTTGGTAGACATCTACAGAATTCTCCACCCAAAACTAGCAGAATATAAATTGTTTTCTTGGCCACATGGCACATACTCTAAAATTGACCACATAATCAGGCAGAAAACAATTCTCATCAAATGTAAAAGAACTTAAATCATAATAACCACTCTACAGAGCAAAGTGAAATGTAGTTAGAAATCAAGACTGAACAACTTTTGTTCAGTCAAACCACTCAAAACCAAACAATTACATTGAAATTAAATAACTTACTCCTGTATGACTTTGAGGTAAATAATGAAATTAAGGTGGAAATCAAGAAATTCTTTGAAACGAATTAGAACAAAAATAGAACATATTAGACTATCTGGGGCATAGCTAAGGGAGCGTTAGGAGGAAAGTTTACAGCATTATACACCCAACACCCAATCAAAAAGTTAGAAAGATTTTAATTTAACAAACTAATATCACAACTAAAAGAAGTAGAGAGCAAAGAGCAAAACAATCCCAAAGTTAGCAGAAGACTAGAAATAACCAAAATCAGAGCTGAATGGAATGCAATTGTGACACAAGAAACATCAAAAAGATCAACAAATCCTGAAGTTGTTTCTTTGAAAAAATTAATAAAGTAGGTAGGCAGAAGCTAAACTAATAAGAAAAGAGAAAAGATCCAAATAAACACAATTAGAAATCAGGGGGATATTACTGCTGACCCCACAGAAATGTAAATTACTATCAGAGACTATTAGAAACATCTTTATGCAAAAAAACAAGAAAATCTGGAAGAAATGGGTCAATTCCTGGATACATACCCTCTCTCAAGACTGAACCAGAAGAAACTGAATCCCCATATGGAGCAATAATGAGCTTCAAAATTGAATCAGTAATAACCAACCAACCAACCGCCCAACCAAAAAAATCTGTGACCATGCAGATTCACAGTCAAATTCTACCAGAAGAACAAAGAAGAGCTGGTACCATTCTCACTGAACTATTCCAAAAAATTAAGAAGGAGGGACTCCTTCCTCCAAAATTTGCCAGAGACACAATAAAAAAGAAAACTTCAGACCAATATCCCTGATGAACATCAATGTAAAAATCTCAACAAAATACTGGCTAACTGAATGCAGCAGCACATTCAAAAGCTTATCCACTATGATCAAGTAGGCTTCATCCCTTGGATGCCAGTTGGTCGACATACGCAAATCAATAAACGTGATTCATCACATAAACAGAACTAAAGACAAAAACCACATGATTATCTCAATAGATACAGAAAGGGCTTTCTATAAAATTCAACAATCCTTCATGTTAAAAACTCAATAAACTAGATACTGAATGAACATATCGCAAAATAATAAGAGCTCCCTATGACAAACCCACAGCGAACATCATAATGAATGGGCAAAAGCTGGAAGCATTCCCCCTTGAAAATTGGCACAAGACAAAGATGGCCTCGCATACACTTCCTGTTCAACATAGTATTGGACGTCCTGTTCAGGGCAATCAGACAATGGAAAGAAATAAAGTATATCCAAATAGGAAGAGGGGAAGTCACCCTATCCCTGTTTTCAGACAACATAATTCTGTATCTGAAAAAGCCCATAATCTTAGTCCAAAATCTTCTTAAAGCTGATAAACAACTTTAACAAAGTCTCAGGATACAAAAATCAATGTTAAAAATCACTAATATTCCTATACATCAACAACAGTCAAGCTGAGAAGCAAATCAGGAATACAATCCCATTCACAATTGCCACAAAAAAAGATGATACCTAGAAAAACAGCTAGTTACGGAAGTAAAAAGATCTCTACAAGGATAACTACAAAACACTGCTCAAATAAATCAGAGATGACCCACAAAGAAATGAAAAAATATTCCATGCTCATGGGTAGGAAGAATCAATACCATTTAAATGGCCATACTACTCAAAGCAATTTATAGATTCAGTGCAATTCCTATTAAACTACCAATGACATTCTTCACTACTAGGAAAAAAACACTATTTTTAAATTAACATGGAACCAAAAGAGGTCAAATAGTCCAGGCAATTCTCAGCAACAAGAACAAAGCTGAAGGCATCAAGCTACCTGACTTCAAACTATACTACAGGGCTACAGTAATCAAAACAGTGTGGTGCTGATATAAAAACAGACACAGACCAATGGAACAGAACAGAGAGCCCAGAAATAAGGTTGCCTACAGCTCTCTTATCTTTGAAAAACCTTACAGAAACAAGCAATGTGGGAAGGATTCCCTACTCAATACATTGTTCTGGGATAGGTGGCTAGCCATATGCAGAAGATTGAAACTGGACACTTTCCTTACAACATATACAAAATTCAACTCAAGTTGAATTCAAGGCTTAACGATAAGACCCAATATTATAAAAGCTCTGAAAGACAACCTAGGAAATATCATTCTGAACATAGGAATAGGCAAAGGTTTCATTATAAAGATGCCAAAAGCAATTGCAAAAAAAGCAAAAATTGACAAATGGGATCTAATTAAACTAAGGATCTTCTGCACAGCAAAAGAAACTAGCAATAGAGTAAACAGACAACCTATAGAACAGGAGAAATTTTTTTGCAAACTATACATCTGACGGAGGTCTAATATCCAGGGTCTGTAAGGAATTTAAATACATTTACAAGAAAATAATAAACAGGCTGGGCACAGTGGCTCATGCCTATCTATAATCCCAGACTTTTTGGGAGGTCAAGGTGTGCAGATCACCTGAGGTCAGGAGTTTGAGACCAGCCTGACCAATATGGAGAAACCTCATCTCTACTAAAATTACAAAATTAGCCAGGCATGGTGGTGCATGCCTATAATCCCAGCTACTCAAGAGGCTGAGGCAGGAGAATCACTTGAACCTGGGAGGTGGAAGTTGCAGTGAGCCGAGATCATGCCATCACATCCCAGCCTGGGCAACAAGAGAGAAATTCCATCTCAAATAATAATAATAATAATAACAATAATAATAAAAAACAACCCCATCGAAAAGTGGGCAAAGGACATGCACAGGTATTTCTCAAAAGAAGACATACATGTGACCAACAAACATATGAAAAAAAGCTCAACATCATTAATCATTAGAGAAATGCAAACCAAAACCACAATGATATACTACCTCATACCTGTTAGAATGGCTATTACTAAAATGTCAAAAAATAACAGATGCTGGTGAGGTTGCAGAGAAAATGGAAAACATACACTTTTGCTGGTAGTATAGATTAGTTCAATCATTGTGAAAGACAATGTGGTAATTCTTCAAAGAGCTAAAAGCAGAATGACCATTCAACCTAGCAACCCCCATTACTGTGTATATATCCAAAGGAATAGAAATTATTTTGTCATAAAGACACATGCTCATGTATGTTCATTACAGCGCTATTCACAATAGCAAAGACATGGAATCAACCCAAATGCCCATCAATGGTAGACTGGATAAAGAAAATGTGGTTCATACACACCATGGAATACTATGCAGTCATAAAAAAGAATGAGATCATGTCCTTTGCAGGAACATGGATGGAGTTGGAAGCCATCACTTTTAGAAAACTAATGCAGGAACATAATACCAAGTACTGCATGTTCTCACTTACAAGTCAAAGCTAACTGATGAGAACACAAGGACACATAGAGCAGAACAACAGACACTGGAGCCTACCAGAGGATAGTGGGTTGGAGGAGGGAGAGGATCAGGAAAAATAACTAATTGGTACTAGAATTAATATATGATTTATGAAATAATCTGTACAACAAACCCCCCACAACACGAGTTTACCTAAATGGCAAACCTCCACATGCTCCCCTAAACTTAAAATAAAAGTGAAGAAAATAAGTTTGGTGAGATACCTGTCCATAACTGTGAAGGCTCTGAGAATTGTCGCCTCTTATTTTCATAGATGATGGCAGAAAGTACAATACTTTTGGGTCAGAGATCAATTACTTTATTATTTATTGCACAGCAAACATCTAAGTTTCATCTTTGTGTCAGCCTCCAAGTCCCACATGGACAATATGGAAGAACCTAGTTGGATGCTATATGCAAAGTGGGTCTGCGTCACTACTGAGAAAATCCAAACCTGTGGAACCTGATGCTTTATGATGAATAATTAAGACAACCTGCTTAACTTTTGCTCTGGAAAAGGACTCTTTTATTTTACTGACTTTATTTTACTATATCTTTTTATCCTACTTCAGAGGAAGACACTCTATAATCCAAGACTGACCACTATACCAACATCATTGAAGAGATCCTCTGGAATATCAGGGAGTTGGTGCTCTGCTTGCAGGAGGTGCAGAGAGAAATCCATTGAAAATTATTTTCCAAAAATATCTACTTCTCATTTCTGTATTATCCTGCTTTCTTATGAATTTTCTCATGAGTATGCCATTCTGTCACTAGTCTGATTCATACTCAGTTCTTAATAGGAGATATATGATTTAAACCCAGATACTGACTCTGATGTCTCCAAATAAAATTTAAGGGTACGAACTAAGAATCTGAGGTAGTTCATATACTTGGCACTAAGTAACTAATAGAGAAAGAACTCAAGTCTCTTGGTTAAAAAGATAAGATTAATTAGGAGAAGAAAATTGCGTTAAGCTTGAGATCAGAGAGTTAGAGCATTCATTTTGCTATATTCATTCTCCTGGGGATTTTGCAATATCTGCATAGAAATCAAAACTATGTCTTAATGTTAAATGTAACTTTGTTTGGCAGCTATAATTTCTGAAATGTTTCTTTTTAAAAGATGTATCATTTAATTCAATAAATATATATTTTACATAAATGCATGCAATTATAGGAAGATATATAGAGAATATTTTTAAAAAGGAATTGTTATATATATGTATATACAATTTCTGAGACTTTGATAAGTTTATTGGTTTCATATTTATCTTCTGTCAAACACAGCAAGTCTAAAATGAGTAGAAGGAAGGAAAATCACAGCTGTTGTCAGATAACTAAAGAGGAAAGTTCAAGGGAATGCACAGGTAGTATTTTCTTTCACATTTCTAATTTTGTGATAGCTTGTTTGTTAAATTTTTTTGGTAGTTTGGCCATTTTATTATTATTAATTTTTTTAGAAGAATCACATCATGACATTTCAGTTCTGTTTTCTTCTTTCTCTTTTTTCTGCGTTATAATTCTTTAATCTCTGCTGCTCTATTTTTAATCTAACCATTTTAATGTAGACTTCTGGTATCTGTTCCAATAAGTAGTATGGTTCCCAGAGAATCTGGAGTGACAACAATTTTATATATACATATTTTTCACATAAGGAAATTTTAGTCAACAATGAATTGCATGTATGGCGGCGGTTCCATAAAGTTTTGATACCTATTTTTACTGTACCATTTCTATATTTAGATAGGTTGGAATACACAAATACCATGTGTTACAATTTCCTACAGTATTCAGTACAGTAACATGCTGTACAGTTTTATAGCCTAGGAGCAATAAGATACCCTATATGTCATAGATGTATTGTAGTCTATAACTTCTAGTTAGTTTTTGTAAGTATACCTTATGTTTACACAATGATGAAATTGCCTGACACATTTCTCAGAATATATCTCTGTCATTAAGTGACACATCACTGAATATATGTGTTTTAATATAAAAGAATTTCTAATAACTACTAAGTTTCTAAGCACTATTATAGATAAAGATTTTCAAGCCTCAAAACGTTTTAATTCTACCATTCCCGTGAAGAATAGAGCAGAGTGATTTGCACAGGCACACATATTCTTAAAGTAGCTAAGGGCAACCAAATTACGAAAGTTGAAGAAAAAATATTGGGAAAAACTTTAAGATGGTGATACAGAGAATAATTATTATTTATACTTCAAGGAGGGTTGGACTCTGGCAGCCTTCAGAGGTTTTGCATCTCTGGAGTCAACCCTCAGGAGTTTTCTGAAGCTGACAGATTTCTGAATCTCTGGGTGTGAAGAAGACTTTGCTCCCCACAGGACAATCATTCAAATAAAATCAAACAATTTTCTTCTTTGGGCCTTGGCTTTTTATAAAGCTTTTTATAAAAAATAGAAAAGTGCACTGAACACAGCAGTTGTTCTTTAATTCTTTGGGAGTTAGAAGAAAAAGATAAATGCTATTTTTTTTTTCATTTTGGGGGTTATCTTGACTTGATCTGAAGTTTGGATTTAGATTTGTTTGTGTTTGATGTATGTTTTAAAATCAGTGAATAAATACATTGTATTTTTATATATATTCTAAAAGTTCCTCCTCATTACATACACATATATACTCATATATATGCATAAGCATATGTAAATAATATATATGGGGAATGTGTAATGTGTGTATATTAAGATATAGTTGAGAGTAAAATCTAACATGAACCATGGGTTGTCACACAGACAAGGATGAAGGATGTTCCCCTCAATATTTTAAAACACAAAAAGGGCAGGTCAGTTTCCAAAGTGATATAAATCCAGCAATATAAATCCATATATTTTGTTTTATATCACAGTTCCACATGGCAAGGTTGGATTCTAAATTATTAAATTCATAATTTAACTTTGGTAAAGTTCTAACTTATGCCACCTGTTCTTCAACATATAACAGTGTATCGCTTCCTCTCAATCCAGACGGGCAAATTCCCTAGGATCACAAACAAGAGACACAAGAAATGACATGGCAATGATGCTCATAACAGTCATGCAGGAACATAAGGTGGAAAAGGAATATGCCTCTAGCCTGACAGAAGAAAATCTATTCCTCCAAACTCTGCTGTGCAAAATGGGCTTATTTAAAGCAACTGGAAATTTTCCCCAGCTGTCCTCAGGACGGCAACCTTAGAGGAGTCACTTCTACGAAATATGTTTTTGTTTCTTTGGCTTGATGCTAAATAAGGTCCTTGCTTGGAAAGAATTCTGGTCATTTTCAGCAAATGCAACGTGCTCTAGCTGACTTATCCTGAACTAAGGAAGAAGTGGTCTGCATCTCTTTAAAGGAAATGCTACAAGATGCATTTTAAGAAAAAATGGCACAGGTAGGAGATTAGATGGTGGAATAGATTTTGAAGCCCCTTTCCTAAAAATGTAGCTTTGTAACAAGCATAAAAAAATTCCTGGATGTGGCTTTCTATCATTCTGTACACATGTAGTGGGAGAATACAAAGCAGGTTTGCTAACCACCAATCCCAAAAGATGGCTACTACTGTGTGAAAAATAGTAAAGACCATCACTATGCCAATCCCCATCACTGTGCCCATTACTGCCCAAGATCAATGATGTCCTGACTGCACATGCTCCACTTTGAACCACAGCTGAAGGATCCCAAAATGCAGCCCACCCCAGATTATGTAACACAGGGGCCATGTGACACACTGGGCACAGCTTTAAAAAGCATCCTGCTTCTATGGGAGAAAGGCACAAAGACCAGGCTGTTTCCCCAAGATGTGACATTCCCTAGGAGGGACAGAAACAAGGCATGTGCTGTTTCAGAGAGCCCCTCCCTGTTTCAAAATGTCTCGGTACATTCTACAGTATTCTTAAGAATTACAAGCAAGAAAAGGGGAGAACTGGGTTGGTCCAAGGCTGCCAGAATAGCTGTCTTTCGGAGAGGAAGGGACATTTCTACTTCTATTTTGCTATACCTATATTTACACCTATTATTATATCACAGGCCATAGAAAACCAGACTATTCAGGGTTTAAGATACCACTATTTTAAAACAAAGTGATATGGTATAGATAGTTTCACAAAACGTTAAGAAAATATTTTAAAGGCTACATAGTTTTGCAAGTTTCTGAAAAGCAACCTTCTGGTAAGTTTGGATTTCCAAATCCCAAGTTTAAAATCTACTCAGTCATATATATTCTTTACAAAAGAACTTCTTTGACCTAAGGAGGTATTATTGATATTAGCAGAAGAGTGAATCAAATTCTCAAGAATTTTAAAAATTTGAGAAAATGGCTTACATTGTTGAAGGATGTAGAATCCTAAAATATACAAAGTAAGCCTGAAATACTAAAAAAAATCCAATTTACAATATTTAAAAGGCATATAATATGAAAGACACTTTATCTCATCTTAAAGGAATAGACTTTATTCACAAGGAGTAAGCTCTACTTTAGAGAGAGCTTTTATATTTTCTCCAGGCAGGAGCTCAAACCTTTAACTCCTTTATATCATAAGGGAATACATGATTTTGCAGATAAAGATTAACAGCTCTCATTATAAGTTTTTTAATGGGTAAAATCTTATCACATTTTAGAAGATTCTATTTATGTATTATTATTTTATTTTCATTTTCCCCTGCAATTGTTTCTTGTCAAGTATATCTCAGATATTATCCAGCATGCTACTCACCCATGTAATTTGAATAGTTGAACTCAAGGTCTTTTCCAGGTGATTAGAACTGTTGAAGGATACTAAAATTTGAACTTGTGAGCTGTAATCCGTTTGCTACCACTAAGTCTACAATTTATATGCAAACTATTCTACATAATTCTTAGTGGGAGTTTTAATGACATCCTTGACTCCTTGGCAAGACACCTTTGTGAGGACAGTGGCTCTTTACTGTTTGCTAGTAATTAAATTTGCTGCCTCTGTAGTTCTTCAGTGTATGATGTTGAGTGCCATGCATGTTGCAAACAGGATACTAATGTTGCAGGGACTCAAAAATGACTGCATTAGGACCTTTAACTCTAGTGACCAACCCTGAGAAAGAGATTACAACATATATTTTCACACCTTCCTACCGCAACCACCGCACCAATGACCCCAACATATACACATCTAGGTAATTCAGACTTAAAAAGAAATACTCATCACTTTAAAAATGGGAATGCCTATCTCGTTTATTATTTATAACTATATTTAGCAATTAATTTGACTAAGAAATACATTAACAGTTAAAATTTGAAAAAAAAAGTATGAAATAATTAATTAGAAAGTCTTGCTCTTTTCTTTGCCTCCAGGTACCCTGTTTCTTTCCTTTAAGGCAGCTGACATTACGAATACCTTGTGCATCTTCCCAGGGATATTCTGTATGTGTACAAATAAGTCACTTTTTCTTACTCAGATGGAAATGCTTTTCCCACACTGTTAGACACTTGTATCAGTTAGGCACCACACAAGTTTTGCTAAGAAGTTCTTCATTCTTATTCCATTGAGTGGATGTACTATGATTTAATTAGTCATTTACTGATGAGCATTTAGATCTTTTGGATTCCTTTCCCCAGCTTGTTATCATTAGAAATAATGCTGAAAAAAATAAGTTTGTAAACCCCTTATTTCACACATGCACTATTATATTAGAATTACTACATTCAGGACATGTGTGTTTATAATTTTGATAGATACTGTCAAATTTCCCTCAGTGGAGAATATACTCATTTAAATTCCTACCAGCAATGTAAGAAAATTAGTTTTCCCCACAACTTAGCTAAAGCAATATTTTACAAATTTTTGATATTTGCAAATAAGGTAGGTGAAAAATGGATCATAAATGTAGTTTGAATGTGCATTTTTCTTGAGTAGAGTTTCTATAACAATGCTTTATAGCTACTGATATTCCTCTGCCAGTGAATTGTACGTTCATATCTTCTGCTCAATTTTATTGAGTGCTGTGTTTTTTAATTATTTGTAAATTTAGATTGGGAAATCCAAACTCATTTTAATATACATTATGGAATATGTATATTTATATTCAAATTATATGTATTCATAAGCCAGGTAGATTTGTATTCAACTTTTTTTTTCAGATGGCTACACAGTTATACAAAAAAGTAATTGAAAAATTCTTTTTCCACAATCAGTTCTCGGATGTATGTGCGTCTATTTCTGGACATCTGTTCTGACTGAGCAGATTAAATCATGATTTTAGTGACTGATAGTTTATAACTTACTTTAGTATTTGTAGAGTTAGTCCCTCTACATTATACCTTTTTTAATTTTCCTCATTTCCCTTGACAATCTTGCTCCCTTATTTTTTAAAGCAAATTTTAGAATGAATATGTTCAAAATAAAAATATAATGATATTATATTTATTGAGCTCATGTTACCTTTGGAACTTAACTCAGAGATGATATTCTGATAACGTTAAAAATATCATATTCCTTTACAATTGTTTGAATCCTCTAAGTTCCTTAATATGCTTTAGTGTGTTTTTTTTTTTTTCGTTAATTATTTTAGGGATTTCCATGTATCCTACCATACCATCTGCAAGTAATTATAGTAATTTTTCTTTTATAAATAATTGTTATGCATTTAATTTTTTTCTTGTCCAATTATATTGGATGTTACTTCCAGAACAGCTCTAAATCATAATGGTGGTAATGAAAACACTTGTGTTGGTCTAATTATACATTTTGGAAGATACTAACTGTAAGTTAAGATCGATTTTTATTTTTATCATGTTATAAAATAGTCTTTAACAACTGCTTTATTAAAGGTTTTAAAGAAAAGCAATCTTAAACATAAAAATAAAATGCCAAGACCCCTTTAAAATGAAATACGTGAAAAACTGTAATAAGTTTATATCTCTCATCTTTTCTCCTTCTGATCCAAACTTCATGTAGCTTTATAAATTTTTTCCAAAACACAAAAATCAATACATATAATTCCCTATCCAATTATCTCCAGTGGCTTCAATTATTGCAGAAAACTGTCAAAATACCCTCAGCACTTGAGGTATAATACCCTTCAAAATATGTCCCCAATTAATCTTTACCCCCCTGTTTTCTAAATTTACATGCAAAAACTCCACAGTCTTGCTATGCCAGAGATTTTCTCATCGATTAGGTATTCTTACCACTGTTATTATTTTAAGCCTGTGTTTTTTGTTTCTTCTGTCATGAAGCCTCTCTCAACCTTAAACCTACCAAACTTCTTGGCTTGATTTCCTAAACAACCTTCAAAGATATAATTACTTCTCTAGGATTCTACATTATTTTCGTCTTCATAGACTTATCCATAGAAAATGACTCATTCTCTTGGATATACTTTTATACAAGTTTTTCAATCCTGCTGTAATTTTTATAAAATTATAATGAGATATCATATTTAGCATATTTATCTTAGAACTGTGTTATATGAAAAAAAAAAACGATAATTGTTTTAGTTATCTTTGTAATTCTAGTGCCTCGTACACTCCCTGGAATAGAGAAGGTGCTCATTAAATGGCAGTTATAGCTTCAAAAATGGATTTAACAATAGGTAAAAACCGTAACGATTGAATGTTGCCAAAAAGTGTCTCTAATTAAAAACAATTAAAGGGCAATTCAACCAATATTTATAATATATTAGAATAAACATATGTTTTATGGAATAATTATAATGAATTTAATGGCATATTTTGAGGATCTTGATATATACTATCATTAACTGTTATGTGTGGATATGCAAGCCTTCCTAAAATTGTATTTATGGACCATATATAGGCAAAACAAAATGCTTTAATTATTTTATATGTATTTACTGTTAAAAGACTTTTAAAATGCATTTTAAATTTAGTTTCTGAAATAGATAACTCCTATCTCTGTTTTATCAATTTGCCTAGAGAAGATTCTTAATAGATTTCACAAACCCAAACCTTGTAAAACTACCAAGAATAGGTGCCTGGAGTCTGAATAAGTGCAGCTTCCCTAAATTATGAAACATTGTTGTGGTGACTTATTTGAGTCACTAATACACATACTAAGATAGAGTGTAGAAATACTGGCAAATACGCATACTAATTAGATCTCAGGAGCTGTGTGAGTGGACTTGAGCATGTGCACTAAGAGGCAAAATAGCGGAATTTACCGGTATATGACCTCCTAGAGACATTCAGTCGGTAAGCGGGGAAGGCCTCACGTGAGTGTGCCTACAACGTCAGTAAACACACTGCGCATGCTCACCTCCCAACCGCTGGCAGGCCACTGCGCATTTAGACAGCTCACCCCAAGGAAAAAGTCCGGGGAGAAGAGATGCAACACCCCAGAAGCATGCCAGCATGTCAGACCCCAAATCTGAAGCTCAAACTGTGCATTTGTCTTTCTAGTCACCCGCTTGGCCTCTTCCAAGTGTACTTTCCTTCCTTTTGTTCCCGCCCTAAAGCTTTTAATAAACTGTCACTCCTGCTCTATGACTTGCCTGACTGTACTTCTGCCTTCTGCCCCTCAGTTCAGTTCTTTCTTCTGAGGAGACAACAACTGAGGTTTCTAGAGACCCTATAGACTCACCACCACTAGCATATTTTGGTGTCATATGACTCATAACTTGCAGCACTAACATACTTTGTTGCGTGACTTGGATATATTCCCTAGTGGTAAGCGATCTCTTCGCCTCACCTTCGGGTAAATTTGGTTTTTCTTCTTGAGCTGAGACATCCATCTTCTCTTGCTCTTGGTCGCTGGTTCTCCTGGTTCTTGGGCCTTCAGACTTACACTGGGTCTTACAACATTGGATCCCCCAGTTCTCAGGCAAATGGGCTTATATTAGAACTACACTATTGGCTTTCCTAGGCCTTAGCAGTTTGCAAACTTCTCAGCCTCCATAATCCTGTGAGCCAATCCCTCATAATGCATCCCTTTCTATACATCTATAGATATCCTCTTGGCTCTGTTTCTCTGGAGAACCCTAA
Source organism: Sapajus apella (assembly GCF_009761245.1). Lineage (NCBI taxonomy): Eukaryota > Metazoa > Chordata > Mammalia > Primates > Cebidae > Sapajus > Sapajus apella. The sequence goes on from NW_022436941.1 coordinate 55,668,790, forward strand.
CTATACACTGGCAAGAGACAGGTTCCTGGGTCATGGGCAAATGTACATTTCTCTCAACACAGTAAGCAGCATAATTATCAGCATATTTGGTATCTATTCTTTGAGTCCAATCCTTAAGATGATAGAGAAAAAGGTAACACCTGCACATGCAGTGGATGTTGTTAATAGGAAAGGAACTCTGCCGTTAAGGAACCTGAGTCTTTTACACTGGATAGTAAGCCCTGCTTGCCCTTTGTTTCAGAGAGAGGTACCATTCATCTCTGTCTTCCAAGACATTTTGCTACAAAAATAGCCCTGAAAGGAAATTCTGGAACAAAGGAATTCAGCCCCTCTTGTAAGACATCCAGAAGTTCATGAGCCTCAAGGAGAATTGTCTCCCAATCTTTGGTATTGATAATTGACATATAGATTCATAGTATATTTAAGGAATATATATGGGACTGTTTGACACTGAACTCTTACATATTACATCCTTTTAAAAATGTTGGCTGGGTGTAGTGGCTCACACCTGTAATCCCAGCACTTTGGGAGGCCAAGGCAGGCAGATCACTTGAAGTCAGGAGTTCTAGATCAGCGTAGCCAACATAATGAAACATCGTCTCTACTAAAAATACAAAAATTAGCTTGGCATGCTGGCATGTGCCTGTAATGCCAGCCACTCTGGAGGCTGAGGCAGGAGAATTGCTTGAACCCAGGAAGCAGAGAAGTAGAGGTTGCAGTGAGCTGAGATCACACCACTACACTCTAGCCTGAGCGACAGAGCAAGACTGTCTCAAAAAAAATTTACCTTGTTATACAGAAGGAGCCATTTTTCCCAATTCCATGTCTGTATCATTTATTCACCTTTTTCTTCCTCTTGCTGTTAAAGAACATGAACTTCTTCCTACTAAATAATACACCAGATTTATTTATTTAGATCAATTTTATTTTGCTTCTTGATTTAAAAATGTTAACCTCAAGGTCATCTGAATCCAGATTATTTCTTAATTCCTTTTCTAAGTCACTAATTTCTCATTATTCTGAGTCACCATTGTAAATACATACTGTAAAAGTTTAAAAAACATTAGAACATATGCTCTTTAAAGCCTAAGGAAGAGAGGTAAATTAATGGCAATAAAATTCTGTAAAAATTACCACATATGTATTTAACGCATGTATTCCATTTCCATAATTAAACACATACACTGAGAAACATATGTACAAATTTATACACCTGGTAGGGTGGTTATATATTTGGGTTCTGCAGTCAGATTACCCATGTTCATACCCAGGCTCTGCCACTCAGAGCAGAGGAAGCTCAGTTTCCTCACATGTGGTAATAGAGACAGTCGCAGTAATATATGTCCATCAGAGGATTGCTGTAAAAATACTTGAAATTAAATTAAAATTAAATTGCTGTTTTTTTATTCCATTACTTAGACCTAGTAAGTGCACAATAAATGCTAGGTGTAATTATAATGCAGAGTGATGCAGAAAAGAACTAGGTTTCTAGTCACCAATGGACAGGTAGCATAGCCATTCTCAATATCAGCATCTGTGTAAAATTAGTATTGCAGTAACCTGATTTTTGTATTTAATCTAACAGCAATATTCTGTTGTTCTGTGACTATAAATACATTTTTATCTTGGCTCTAAAATGTCAGTAATATAGTGACATTCAATCATGAACAACCAACATAAAAACTATTATTGTAATTTTATTATTATTGTGATTACTATTATTCAGACAACTGTAATTATTAGTTTGATTGCTAGAGCTTATTTAGCTTTCTCTCACAACCAGACAGTAGCGTTTTGCAATCATATTTTTCTTCCTAAGGAAAATTATTAAGTACTATTATTATGTCTGCTTTACAAATGAGAAAACTGAAGCTTGAATAGCTTAATGAATTGACTAAGGTCACAAAGAATGAAGCCTGAAGAGTGAAGGATCAGGAATGCAATCAAAGAAAAATTAGGATAATTTGGATAACGGGCATGAATTTAAAATTATGTTTTCTATAAACCTTCGATTATAAATTTATGAACAAAATTTTAAGTGTTTCAAAGACAAGGACCATTTATTTTGTTCCCCAGTTTTCTTTAGAACTTGTATAAAAAGAATGTTACTGTAATGTTTTCAATAATGACATATTGACTGAATCAATGAGCTAATCAGCTTATTCTCCTAGTCATATCTCAGTAACATGTTTGTTTCTTTAGGTGAGACATAGCAGTCTCAATTCACAAAGAGACAGTATTTTTTTTTTCATTGTGTCTCTGAGTAAATATATAATAGCTATTCAGAATCCAGTATGATGGAGTCAAAGGACATCTCAGTGATCCAGTGTATTGGTTTTGGAACCCTGCCACAGTATGTGGATTTCAGAAGCTCTAGTTGAGGGTTTTTTGGTTGTTGTCGTTGTTTTTTAAATAAAGGAAATTTTGGCACAGTGATCATTGATTTCCCATGTGAATATCAAGTGGTTGGCAAAAGACAGGCAAAGTGAGATCAGTACTTAGTTCAGGAGACCGGGTAGGCATTTGTCTTTGCCAATGACATACCATGTTTTGATAAAATGTGGCAGGTAGAATGTCAACATCTCCCAGAGTTAATCTCGCAATTATAGGTGATCTCTATCTTGGATAAAGAAATTTTTTTTTTTTTAATTTGAAGTGATGAATTCTTAAATGATCTCAAAATCTCAATTACATGTACGTTTTTTGGTTATTGTTCTTTAAGCTTATAAGAAAAAACACAAGTACTACTAAAATTAAAGGATCATGAATCAGGAGTAGGTCATGTTGACATAATATAGTTTTCCTTCCAGCTCTTAACATGAAGCTTTGAAATGATGCCCAGATTTTCCAAATCACAGAAACAATGTACAATATTATCAATATGGGACTGATATGCAGATAGTTAAACAACACAGACCTTTCATCTGTTTAACCAAGAGCATCTTATGCCAAACATGAACTCTTTTGTTTTGTTTACACTATTGTTACAACCTCTTCCAATGCTTCCTAAGGCAAGAGTAAAATTAGAGTCAAGAATTTCATTTTGATATTATCAGAAAATATAGGATGCTCATATTCTAATAAGGACAATATTAACCACATTTGCTCAGAAAATAATTTGTGTCTGATAACATGCTAATCATTTTTCATATATCATTTCTATATTATATTACTTTAGAGACAAATTGATCTTCCAAAAGATTAAATAATAAGCCAAAGTCAAGTTCTGTCTGACTCCAAAGTCTGTGTTCAGACAGTATTATGTGGCCTTCTACAAATTCATATTCATTTCAATAAACACTACTGAACAAGGGTTATGTACCTGGGGAAGACTTTTCTAAATTGTTCTTAATCAGGTATGGCCTGAAAATAATTTCCTACAGCCAGCCTTTCCAAACTCTTTTATACGTTCGATTCAATAGAAATGTTAAAAGTCATTCCCCAAACACTAAAAGTTGTAAAAGTAAATGGATATAGAAGGTGCTAGAAATATCTTTTTTCTAAAGTTACTGTAGATATACTTAAGAAAAGACTAACGCTGTTATTTATTAATTGTTTGTTAATAGGTCTTAAAAAAATAAGCAAACTGGAATTTAAACGTTATATATAATTCATGAACAGAAGCCCCTGATTCTCTATTTGTGTATGAATTCAAGGGAAGAATTCTAAATATCATAATTACATATACATATATATATGTATATAATCTATTTAATTATTATTGTTAATCTGTGTTATGTATATGTATCCTTTTATCATTTCAACATTTGTGAATTTTATTGTTGGATATTTTGTATTTACTTTATAAACATATATTTTTTATCCAAGTTCTTAAGTATTTTAAGTGTGCAGTCTTATGGTTCTAATACTGTATTTTTAAAAAATTACAGAAGTCAGAATATTTCAAATAGAGCATGCAGCGTTTCTCTGATTTCCTTTTATTTGTTGAGACAGAGCCTCTCTCTGTTGCCCAGCCTGGAATGCAGTGGTAGTCTCAACTTAGTGCAATCTCTGCCTCCCAGAGTCAAGCAATTTTCCTGCCTAAGCCCCCTCAGTAGCTGGGATTACAGGCACCCACCACCACACCTTGGCTGAGGGGTAATTTTTGTACTTCTTTTTAGTAGAAATGGGGTTTTACCATGTTGGCCAGTCTGGTTTTGAACTCCTGACCTTGTGATTCGCCCTACTCAGCCTCCCAAATTGCTGCGATTACAGGTATAAGCCACCATAACCAAACTTTCTGTGATTTTCAGTAAATGGGAGGTAACCAGCCAAAGGTGAAACAATTCATGACTTTGGGAGCAGCTTAATTCCAGGCCATTGTACATTTCAGTTAACTGTATTCCTTCTTATTCTGAAAGTGTATTCATATGAAACAATATTTGTTTTACTCCACAATGAAAGGAAAATGTAAGAACAATCTATTTTTAGAGCCCAAGGTGAACGGTTCACTTGAGCCCAGGAGTTTGAGACTAGCCTGGGTAGCATGGTAAAACCCTGTCTCTACAAAAAAAAAAAAAAAAAAAAAAAAATTAACCTGGCATAGTGGCATTTGCCTATAGTACCAGCTACTCTGGAGGCTAAGGTGGGAGGATCACTTGAACCAGAGAAGCAGCAGTTGCAGTGAGCCGAGATCATCCCACTGCATTCCAGCCTGGGCAACAGAGCAAGACCCTGCCTCAAAAAAGAAAAAAAAACAGAATAGTCTTACTGCTGTGCCCAAAAATTAAATTCACCAATATTTTTGCTAATTTAAAATAGGCACATAAATATGATACAACACATAAATATCTGTTCATAAAAATATTATCATATTTTAATTTTTTATATAAAAAACATAAAATGCATGTTGCGCTGTATTTTGATACTTTTTTCTAATTAAAGTCAGTTGATTTTTTTATATTTCTGAAGTTATAAAGTTTACTAAAAATTTATTTTTAATATCAACAAATTTATTGGAGGCATATCAATTACTGTATAATTCTCTCCCAATGGTGTTCTCTGTGTCTATTAGTATTTAAAAATGATCCAGGTGGCAGTAATCCTGGGGAAATCTCCCCTGCTAGGTAGAATTCTCCTTTCCTTTTGAGTGTGGGTGGGCCCAGTGAAAATGATGGGATATCATCCCCATGATTAGTTTATACGGCAAAGATGAAGAGATTCTGAAGATGTAATTAGGGTCCTTAGACAGATGACTTTAGGTTATTCAAAAGAGGGATTATCCTGGTGGTCCTTACCTGATCAGATGAGCCCACTAACGGAGAGTCTAGAGATCAGGGGCAGAAGAAGAGCTTCTGAAAGGCAATCCCTGTCACTAGACAGGGAACCACCGGAAACCTTTAGGAGTTGAGGACCTCAGTCCTACAGCTCCAAGGAACTGAATTCTGCCAACAGCCAGTGAGCTTGTAAGAGAATCTCAAGCATTAACTGAGATCACAAACTTGGCTGACAACTTGATTTTAACTTAGTGAAAACCCTGAACAGAGGACCTAGCTAGCCTAGTCTTAGATTCCTAACTCACAGAAACTGTGGGATAATGAATTTACACTGACTTTAGCCAGTAAGTTTGTGATCATTTGTTACACGGCATTAAAAAAATGAATAGAGCTATTTTTTTTCTGGTCTTAAACCGTTAAGAATTTTTGATATGTTCATCGCATTATAGTATGGAGAAAATAAGTGCAGATAAGCATTCATACTTCCTGTATTCTATTAAATAGCTACTTTTCTCAACCATCAGTACTACTTATTTTTTCTCAGTTCAAACAGCAAAATTGAATAATTAAAACTTTGTTAACTTCCAATAAAGGCCTGAAGCAACACATAAATAAATAAATAACCATAAATTTGGTGTTAGTAAATCAATAATACATCTGAGTTCTCTATCCTGTAGATTCAAGTCACAGTCCAATTTTCTTCTAAAAAATTGAACTTGAGTTTTATTTCATTTCTGTATTTTTTAAACTATGAAATATAATACCTAGAAATACATTCATTTCAAACAATACCATTTCAACTGGACCAATCAATTTAAATGCCCCATTGGACTGATTATATAGAGATAAGCAAAGTGTATATAGATAATCAAAGTATATGATGAAAATATGACTTATTTGCTGTTCTGAGAAAATTCTCATGTCCTTTCAGTTTTTCCAATCATAGTATCTGTGACTTACTCAACAACATAATGAGGATTATTTTATTTGTAATGATTTTGATGTTCCAAGTCAACTAACAAAATATTTTTAAATTATGCAACAGGATATATTTCTGAAAAGATTTCTTTTGTAATGTTGAATTTTATAAATCAAGTATTATTTCTTCATTGCTTTTCTAAAAGTGCATTACCAAAGGGAAAAGTGGCTATAAAATAATCATACACTCTGAAAAGTGCCGACAGTATTCTTTTAAAACTATGTCTTAATTTTAATATAAATCAAAAAATTGAATGCATCTTTAAAATGATATTAGGTAAGTTAAATGTAATATGTAAATCACTCTTTCAAAGTAATATTAAATTATCTAATATTAAAATTGAATCTCAGACAGCATCAATAAAATTAATTTAGCCATGTATAATTATATCGCTATGTTAAATTATTTAACCTGAGAAAAAGTCCCTAGTCTAGGTCAAGCCCTTTGTTACAAGTTCTCAAACATCTGCCTCTATGTTAACAATAGGTTAATTGTATTTTAATGACTTTAATGCTTACCTCCTGATATGGTTGGATTCTGAGTTCCCACCCATATCTTATCTCAAATTGTAATCCCCACGTGTTGAGGAAGAACCTGGTGGGAGGTGATTGGATCATGAGGGCTATTCCCAATGCTCTTCTAGTGATAGTGAATTCTCACCAGAGCTGATAGTTTTAAAGTGTGGCACTTCCTTGCTCTTGCTCTCTCTCCTGTTGCCTTGTGAAGACGGTGCTTGCTTCTTCTTCAACTTCCCCTATGACAGAAAGTTTCCTGAGACTTCCCCAGCTATGCAGAACTGTGAGTCAATTAAACCTCTTTCTTTATGAATTACCAGTCTCAGATAGTATCTCTATAGCAGTGTGAGACCAGACTAATACACCTCCTCAATTCCCTGCCACAAGCCAATGAGCTTCACTAGGAAAAAACTGTATCTTATTCACCACGTGATTTTCACTGAGATGACTAGTACAGTGTGTAGTCCCACAGAAATCGTTACTGGGATGGTTATCTGACCAAAGGAAGGAGAAAGGGAATGAGGAAAGAAAGGGAGGAAGATTGGAAGAGACAAAGGGAGCAAGGAAGGCAAAGGATGCAGAATAGAGAAGAAAGGCTGGAAGGTAAGGAAACAAGAGGGGAGGAAAGATGGATGGATGGATCGATGGATGGATGGATGGATGGAAGGCAATTATCATGAATTTAAAGAATATTTTTCTACAGTAAAAAAATTATACCTATCTTTTAATAAAAGCCTACTAAGAGAGATTTATCTCTTTAAGATACCTATTATGTACATTTTACATATTTACATAGTGTGTAATTGAAAACATATACAAGAAATTCTATTATATAAATAGTTCTTGGGGACCATTATTAAAAAACTGGTGACAATTTTTTTCTGTAAAATGAAGATATTAATAATACTGATCTCATTGTATTTTGTGAGAATTAAAAGAATATGGAAAAGAACTTAGAATAATGCCTGGAACACAGCAAATGCTCAATAAATATTGTTACTGTTTTGATTGTGCTAGTACTACTGCTAATTATCATTATTAAAGTGAAATTAAAAATTTTTGTTCATCATTGTATGCCTGTGTTAAAAAGTCTCCTGTACTCCGTAAGTATATATGCCTACTATGTACCCATAAACATTAAAAATGAAGAAAAAAAATTTGTGTCCAAAGTTTCACTGACAGTAACAGCAACTGAGTTTGAATGCAGGTAAGTCTGCCCCAAAGCCCACATTCATTATATTATAATAAAATGTGACTGCTCAGATGTTGAAATGCTTCAAATTCTCACTGGCCATGTTCATAATATTGTTTCTATAATTGAAATGTATCTTTAAGGCATTCAAATATTAAATCTGTACTATTTGGAGACTATCTGTGCTCCTAGTCATTCTGTGGATGTTGCCATTCTCTAAAAGAAACTGAATGACATGCAGTCAATATATGGATGTAAAAAGAGAATGACCAGTTCCATTGCTATCTTCTTCACATGGAAAAATTTCTTCTGTTTTCATCTGAGTAAATATTTCTCAAGCAGCAAAGGAGTTGGAGAGGGGATTCTTCTTGCTGAAGCTCTATCTGTTCAAATTTTGAAAACAAAGACTCTGAGGATTTTCTTTTTTTATGTAACTATTTAAAAAGTTCACAATTTAAACCCATCTAACTCTTTTCTCCAGTACTTATTGGTTAGAGCAAATATTATTTGAAATTTTGTATTTTAGTTTTTTCTATGTGAGCTATTAGATTACATTATGATATCTTGGTTTGGTTTTGCATTATTTCAAGTCAGTCTGCTCTGACTTATTGCTGGTTACTATTCTTTTTTGTTTTGTTTTGTTTTGTTTTTGAGACGGAGTCTCACTCTGTCGCCAGGCTGGAGTGCAGTGGCGTGATCTCGGCTCACTGCAACCTCCATCTCCTGGGCTCAAGCAGTTCTCCTGCCTCAGCCTCCCCAGTAGTTGGGACTACAGTCGCACACCACCACGCCCAGCTAATTTTTATATTTTAGTAGAGACGGGGTTTCTCCATGTTGGCCAGGATGGTCTCAATCTCTTGACCTTGTGATCCGCCCGCCTCGACCTCCCAAAGTTCTGGGATTACAGGCCTGAGCCACTACACCCAGCCTGCTGGTTACTATTCTAACAGCAATGAATTGATAGATCCTTCCTAGAAGTTCACAAGCTTCTGTAGGACCCAGGTGATACAATTCCTGGCATTTCTACATGTAGTCATAGAGTCTGCTCCAGTAAAAATGAAAAACAAATTCCCCCTAGCACCAAAACTGAAATGTTCAGTTATTTTCCATAACATTGATTTTATTTCACCTTTTTTTCTTCTGAGACAGTAGTTGAAATAAAATATCCTGTAATAGGCAGCATTTATACCCTATAAACCATACCCGGGCCTGTATTTCTTTTGGGTTCATCAAATATGGTATATAATCTAAATTTTGTTCACATGATAGTTTCTCATTTTGAAAAGTAGCATGAAATTAATTAGGATACTTTATATTTGCCTAAAAGCATAATATTGAGATATTACTTTTTATACTATATTTGATATATTACAAGGTTAAAAATTATAGTAAAAAAATTTAGCTGTTGTCTGAGAAAGGGATAACTTTTTAAGAATTTCTCCAATGAATCAAGATTAAATGAACCATGAATGGAGATAAGTCAATTTAAACTAGAATAATAGCAAAATCTACAACATTGAAAGTAAAACCTGCCTAGAAAATAAGGATAATCAGTATTTACCTTATTGTGGCTTTTCTTACTCTGTGTTGTAGTACTTGCTTACAGCTCCACGTTTGGTTGATCTCCTTCCAGGTAGATCCTCCTTCTCAGTAGTTCCTCCTCCTCACTGCCCGAAAGCCTTCTCACAGTTCTCTGAGGCTGCAGTTTCTGAATGCTAATTCTCTTCTGAGACAAAGAATGCCAAAATGTGGTATGAAGTTAGTTGCTTTGGTGTCAAACCTTTTAATCACTTGAATTTCACATTAGTAACTTACCTGTTTCCAAAACTCTACCTCCAGTCCCTGAGTCCATTGATGGGGAGCCAGGCATTGGTTTCTTACTAGGAGTCCCATTCTGTCACTGTTTCACCTGCAATGTGATTCTGGGGTCCCATGTAACCACTTAGCACTTAGGACTTAGCATTCACCCTTGAATAGTAACATTTATATTTGAGTACCTTATTTAATGATATTCTTTCAAACATCTCTGGAATTTTGAATTTCATTCTTTTCTTTAGAATGATCAAAGCTTTTTAAATTTTCTCAAGACATAAACAATTCCAAAATGATACAACAATCTCTAGGTATAGTTCATTAATTTCTCGATGCTGTCACTAGCATTTCTCAGAATTCTATAGTGATTCTTTTATCTGTCTTGTATTTCCTCTTTTTGAGCTTTCCCTCTATTTAGCAAGAACTTAGTTTGGTTGCCAAGGCTATCATATCATATTCATCTTATTAATTCTTCACTTGTTAGTGTTTCCATAAAAATCTTGATGCGCATATGTATGTATCCACAGTCACACACCCACAGACGTGAAAGCTGCAATTAATGAGTTTCTTCTTATCTCCTCTGCAAAATGATCAACCACATTTTATTAAATATAGTATTATTGGCCTTCTATTTGGATATTTTTAGTGGTTATAAGTATCAGCTATTTGCCAACCCCCTTTACCCCATACCTAACCCTGACACTGGTTCATCCCTTGTTCTGACCCCTTTTGGTCAGATGAGGGTGCTGATTTCCAGGAAGCTGATGGGTCTTTTAGGTTAACATACACACTTAGAATTACCTCCTTTGTAAGCTATTTGAAAACAACGTGCACATTGTTTTGGATTGTTTATTCTGTACAAGGCACTGCAGTAGGCACTGTACATAATGACTTATCTGGATCATGAATATTTCCTCTTCAACACCCTCATGACCAAATCCTATTTTATTAGCTCTGACTTTCCCCTGTGCATCTGGGAAAAATGAACAATGGAAGAAGCAGACAGTCTCTAGAACTCTGCCTTGCGTTCATTTTTTCATCAGGACCTGCTTTGATGCAGAGAGGTAATCATTCTCTCAGTTACCTGCACTGTCACAAAGGAAAAACATTCTTGAAACCACTCTTATCAGTGATGCAGAAAGAAATCACAGGATTTCCACCCATGTCAAGACACTATACAATACTGTGCTGTAACTTTACTCCTGATGGGAGCACAATTCTGTCCTTCCACATTCAACACAAAGTGTATTTAGTAACTTATTCATAAATTTACTAATTTAATCCAGAATTATAATTTGAATGTCCTAAAGTAACAACCTGAACTAAAGAGGCAAGATCACAATTTGTATTAAACTTTCTTGAAAGTGACAGCCAATAATTTTTTAATAAATGAATGAATGTGAATGAACTAGAAAATAAATATATTAGATGAGGGTGAGTGTGTTATAGAGAATTTAAACAAAGTTATATGACAGGGTTGTGACTTCTGATTGGGTAGGAAGGGAAGCTTTTCTGAGGGAGTGATATTTTACAGGAATCGGAAGAATGAGAAGCAGCTGGACTTCCAGTTTCTGTGACAGATGAATCTAAGCACAGGGTAGAGCTACTACAAAGGTCCTGAAGTAAAGTGAGCTTATTATCGCCTAGGAATAAAAAGAAAGCCAGTGTGTCCAAAGCCTAATGATGGAGGTGGGAAGATAAACAGTGTGAGTTTGGAGCATGTGAGGAGTCACACGGTGCTCCCCCATAAAAGTGTGTATGTCCATGTCTAAAGCCTTGAAACCTGGGAATTTTACTTTATTGGGAAAAAGGATCTTTGCAGATATGAAGATGAATCTCAAGATGAGATCATCCTGGATTATTCAGGTAGATTCTAAATTGAATGACAAGTATCCTTAGAAAAGGCAGAAAAGGAGAAGACATAAACAAGAAAACAGAAAATACAGAAAAGAAGATATGAAAGCAGAGGCAGAGATTGAAAAGAGGTAGCCATAAGCCAATGAGGCCAAGGAATATGAAGGAACTAAGATATCTTCCCCAGAGTCAGAGGGAGTGAGAACCTGCCATCAGCTTGATTTCAGAGCTCTGGCTCCTGGAATAACTAGAAAAAAGTTTGTTATTTTAAGCCATCTAGCTTGGGGTAATTTGTTGTGGCAGTTTTAGGAAGCTAATAGTGACAGATAAGCAGAGGACTGATCATTTGGAACATTGAGAGCAAGTATAAGAACTTTGGAATTTTATATACATTTAAAGAACAACTTGGGGGCTTGCAGGGGGATGAAGAATGAGGGGCTTAGTGTTAGAGGAAGAAGATGGTCTGATTTTCATGGAGGCAGATCAATATTGGTTATTAGATTATGGTCAGGTACAATACAGTTTTGGGCTGAATCCTGGATTTTCTCATATTAGCTATCAGCTATATGACAGAGGATGATGTCTTTCAAGCATCTACACCTTAGTTTCCTCATCAAGTTGATGTGGATAAAAATAATGCCCTAATTCATAGATTTGCTACTAGAATTCAATGGGTTTAAAATTTAAAGTACTCTGGAACAATCCTAATAAGTACTTAATAGGTACTTTAAAAACTTTAGGTATTATTGTATTTTGAAAAGTTTGGAAAATAGATTTTTAGAGGGCAAATGATGAGGCAGGGAGAAAAGAAGGATGTGGGAGTCCCAACCAAGAGATTGGTTAAAGGTGGTGATTTGAGGAGTGAATGGAGTTGAGAAATATTTTGAAAATAGAATCTACTCGGATTTGGGAGGTAGGAAAAGAAAAAGGAAGATGTGTAGCTTTTCAGTTTGAGTAACTCAGGACCTTGTAATATCATGAACTAGTAAGGACAAGATATAGGACACCTAAAGGCACAGACTTTTTATAGGAAGAGTTCTGCTTTGTATACATTAAGTTTCAATGCCTCTTAAGCATTCAAGCCAAGAAGGCAATTATACAGATTATTGTGGGGTATAGAGAGTGTTTTTTTTTTTTTTTTTTTAGTTTGGAGCTTAGGGTTAGAGATATTTTAAAAACCATTAATCTATTGATGGTGTTTAAACTGTGGAACTGAGTTGGATCACTTATACAGAATGTTTAAATATTTTACTGAATCTATTATTTAAAAATAAGAAAAAGGGAAAACAATGATAACAAACTCCAAAGTTATAATTTACAACACTTTACTGTTATTTCTGCTGTATTATTCGGCTCAGGTTCCTGAAACTAGTCACCCTAAATGGAATGACTTAAGCAGTAACTATTTCTTTCTCACAGTTCTCAAAGATGGGAAGTTCAAGACTAAGGTGTCACCTTCTTGCTGTGTCCTCACATTGCAGAGAGAGCATGTGAGCACTCTGGTCTCTCTTCCTCTTCTTATAAGAACATGAATATTACATTGGGAGGGCCCTACCCTCATGTTCTTATCTAAACCTCACTACCTCCTAAAGGCCCATCTCCAAATGCTATCACATTAAGGGGTAGGGTTTCAATATATGAATTTGGAGGTACACAACCATCCAGTCCATCACATTTGCCCTTGAGGTCATCTACATCTATTGTTTCTGTATAGTGCGAAGATAATTTATAATGATGTGCTACTGCACATTTCTTTCCAACTCTGTATTCCAAGATAGTACCTTGGTAACTTGAAACAGCCATCGTTAGGTAATCATAACATAGACATTGGAAAATGCTATAAACCAGCCTCTTTCCCTTCAGCCCCCTGGAAAACTGGTCAGTTAACATTTGCTAGCATATCATACCACTGGGCCTTGGGAGATTTCGTTTGTTTGTTTTTAGGACTAAAAAATACTGTCATTTATTTATATGCCGATACTTGTCAAATAAGACTTTTCACATCACTGGAATAATTTTATTTCTTAACAGTGTATTTATGTTAAGATACCATATAAGTTAATTCTCTGAGGATAAGATCTTTGAGAGGAAAAGTCCATGGAGGTGAGGATTATTGCAAAAGCAGTAGAGTTTTTAAAAAGGGAAGAGGGTTAGGTCCAGAACCCTAGAGAAAAATATTAGCCTGAGATAGAAAAGAGTCATCTGTAGTGACATCAGCAAATACCAGTGGCAGTAGTTGTATGTGCTTATGTGGGAGATGATGAGGACATTGCTTCTTTTCCTGCCAGAAGGAGAAGGGGAAGGCATCCTGCCAAGCCCATGACTGAGAAAGAAGTCTCATTTCCCCCAGTTGCAACTACCACATCTGCCCCTAACTGGAATGAATACAGCCAACAACTTGCCAACCATTTTCCCTTATTTCACTAGGCCTTCAAAGACAAAACTATAAAAATCAAAAACCTTTTTTTCCAATTGTTTATGAAAGACCTATATGTCTTGGAAAATGAAAGTACTAACCAACTTTATTTACCTGTACTACCTGCTTATAAAAATTAACCTCTGGAATTCTATGCAAATCACAAGTCTCACAAATCCTCCAAATATCCGTAAGAAATAAGTCATGGCAAATTTCTGGAGTTTACATAAATCTCAAAATGCCTTCATTAGCTTATGAGTGGAATGTTTAGCCCTCAGTGCAGTCGAAGGTAAGAAGTTCCATTAGCGTGTAGAGCACTTGATAAAATATTCTATTTCTAGTACCTAAATATAAAAATTAGAACCTGTTATCTCTAAAACGGAGCAATCTTCAGCCACTGTGTAGTCAGTGAGAGGACAGGTAATTTCTGAAATAATAAACCTCCAAATTCCTTAGAGTTTAAGTCTCATAACTATAACCAGCTGTCAGTTGAGAATAACTCAATTGAGCTGAGTATCTAGAGTAGCCAAAAAGCTTTTCTATTTTATTAAATTTCGTCCTCTTGCTGATGATTGAGACCTAACTTCTGTATTGTGGTTTTATGATTGTGATATAAATTACCACCAGGAAATATTCTGATGTCTCCAGGTTGCACAGAAGATCATCAACATAGTCTGGACTGATTTTAAACTACTAGACTAGGGCAAGTCTTTTCACATCACTAGAAAAATTTCATTTCTTACTGGTTTAATACTATTAAGAAAAATGTGTCAGTTCTCTGAGGAGAGGATTTTTTTAAGTTATCCTATATCACAGATATTGTGACACAAGCCTCTAAAGGAGAAACTCATGAGTCAAATAAGTTATTTCCTGTAGATAGGTTATTTGACTGAGTCTCATCCATGTTAGCTGAAGAAGGAGAGATTACTATAGAGATTTATATGGAGCAAGAGTGGAGGCAGAATCTCATAGAAATTACGTACAAAATGGGTAATCAGTTTGAGTCTCATGCAAAAATAGTGTTCTGGATATTTTTGTTAAGAGTATTTTTTTGTTAAGAACAGGAAATTGTAAGCTGCCTTCCTTATGTGCTATCTTTAACCTGGGTCACATTTTCTTTGTATGTCCGTAGAGTTCTCTGCTCACTACTTGCAGGCTTCTTCACCCTTCCATATATCTCTTAAATGTTTCATAGCTTGCTTTATTCATTATTTACAGAGATTCTTTTATATGCTAGACACTGTGCTTGGTAACAGTAAAAAGATGGCTATGGATTTTGCCCTCACAAAGCATACCTTCTGGTAGGTGAGAGGGACAGTAAACCAGGAATTCAAAGCAAGTAAGGTAAATAGATTGCGAAAAGTACTAGGAGAGAAAAACACGAGGCCTTGGGATGAAAAGGGATCTGGGTGAGGTAAGGAAGGCGATGAGTAGTGGGCATGGACAGTACGTTACATACAGTAATTCAACAAAAAGTTAGTTATTTAGAGAGCTGGGGATGGCTGATGAAGCCGAGGGTTTGAAGTGGGAAGAGTTTTGGTTGAATAATTGTAGCAATGGCTTAGTCATAACTGCCAGTTAACTGATAGCCTATACTGGCAAAGTACATTGACCATTCATTCATTTTCCCTTTCGTGTTGGGCAATGTGTTAGCTGACCCAGCCAAGGAGGCTCTACTCATTCCACTTAGTTCCTTTTTAATTCTGTGATTTGCAGCTCTGTAACAGACTATGTTTTATGAAAGCAGAGATTTGTGACTGTTTTGTTCACTGTGTATCTCTAATACCTAAAACTGCGCTGAGCTCATAGTAGGAACTCAAGAAACATTTATGGAATGAAGTAATTAATGAACGAGCTGTTGAAAAATAAGCAGATTAGAGGATGAATGAGGATTTTATCGATCTAGGATTTTATCAATAATGCATTAGAATGTAACTCAAGAGCTTTTCACCTGAGCAAAATTTGCTAGAACTTTTAGAAATGGAAGTATTAACCCTTATTTTATATATCTTGGGTATGCATTTTAGATTTGCATTCTTTTAATAAAAAAAACTTGTTGCTTATATTTAGGTACACATATATGAAGCTACTGGGAATCAAGAAAATACTATTAACATATAATCCATATTTATATCTCCCAAACTAAAATACAGTGCCTATACTTCACTGATACTTAATAATTAGCTGTTGAATAATTGAATGAGTGTGCATATACATTTTTATTTTCTGTATTTTAATGTCTTGGGAAAAGTTATAATATGTCTATCTTTTCTACTAAAAAATATATATATACCTGAGATTATTTAATATTAAATATACAAAATGACTTTACCCATAGAATTAACAATACTATTCAATTTTAGAATATTTTCCCCTCTAACTATAACTTTTTAATGTAGCCTTCAAAAATTTTTGCAAAGTCATGTGTTCTATGAAATGAAAAATAAATGATTTTCACAAACGTCACCCACAGAAAAGTAGTCACAGAGCAGATGAACATTAATTAGGTTTTTTGATATATTTCTTGCAACATTTTTTTTCATTAATCAGCTAAAAATAGATTTTTAATGCTACCCAAAATTTCACACAGTCAAATTGTGCCAGGGATTTTTTTTTTTTAGATTGAATCAGAAACAGACATCTATTACAAATATGTAAAAAAATGATTTCCAGCTCTTGCAAATCAGATCAGATTTTCATTTGGCAAATTGGTATAGGTTTTCTCTACAGAATCTGAATTGTTCAGGTTGTAAGTCATAACAACATAAGGCAACTTGTTGATGCTGATTGGACTAATGATCTCCAGCATGTAATCACTAATAAGTTTGGGACTAAATATGGATCATTGCAGTCAGTAAGGGAGAGAGAAGAGATAACAGCAACAAATAACAGCTTCTGTCTGAACAAAACTTTACATTCTAGATTGTTCAACTGTAAGCACTTTGATACATGCTGCAGCTCCAAAAAGAACACAATTGCATATTAACGGCTTAACCAACATCAATCTCTGCCTAAAATGTCAGACTTTCAGCAGATTGTTTTAATAATAATTGAGATGATTTATATTCAGTCATTCACTTTACAAACCTCTGGTATTCACTCAATGCCAGATATTGTTCTAGGGGCTAAATGGTTTATTTAACCAAAAAAAAAAAAAAGTTGTGTTACATAAAAAAGAAAATCATGCAGTCATAACATTTTAATGTAAATTATACTAAACATGAATTTTAAATGTTATTATGTTAAATGTTATTGAACTTCAGATGAGAAAACTGAGTCTAATACCATGCTTACCTCATTTGACTAAAGGTATGCCGGGCAACAAATTGCAGAGCAGAGTGAGGACCAGTACTCTGGAGACAACCTCAGTTTTCCAGGACAGTCAAAATTTTATGTAATTTTATCGCTTACAGTGAAAGCTTTTTATAATATTCTATTTTAAACCAATGTTTAAAAAATAAAATAATGAAAATGTTTACATTTGAAAAATGCCTGTTCTATCTTAGTAGGATTAGTAAATAGTGAAAATGGTTAGTCTAATATCCTACCACCCAGCCATTTTCCCTATCCAGAGGAAATCGGTCTTCTCTGCTTGCCAAGTATCTTGCCAGGAATACTTCTGTGAATATATAAGCATGTATGAATACTTCGGGTAATTCTTTTTATTCTGAAATTTTGTGTTTTCTTCCTTATTGTAGCCTATAGGAAACAGAAGACTCTTGCAGAGATACTGATTAGCAGAAAGACACTAGGCTTTAGTGTAACCAGCAGGTCAGAAACATAGGTATTCACTGTTTTGTGATTCAATTTCAGATATACATAATCTACATAATAATTCCACTGACTTAGGTTGATAGATAATTCTTTCTTTCCTCTCCTTGTCTACAGGTTTTTAAACTTAACTCTAAACTAAACAAGTTTACCTTTATACCTGGACGCAGAAATGATCCCAGGATGCACTTCGGCCATCACACCCTCTTCCAGGAATTTTCTTCTCCTGTCTTCAGCGTGAGATGTGCTTCTGGTGTATGTTGTCTCTGTCTCTTTCCCTCTCTCCCTTCCTTCCCTTCTTTCTTTTTTTCTCTCTTTCCTTCTTTCTCCTTTTTGTCTTAGTCCCTTAATGGTGGATCATACCCTTGGATAACTTCTTAAGAAAGTGTATGAGAGAAGCAGATTTTTAAAAATTCTTGACCTCTCGTGTGGTCGGTAGTTTGTACGAGTATAGATTTCTAGTGTGCAAATATTTGTCTTCAAAACTTAAGTAGCATTGGTCCTTTATCTTCTTGCTTCCACTGTGGCTGTTGAAAAATTCAGAGTCATTTTGATTATGATCTTTTTGTTGGAGATGTGTTTATTTTTCCTCTTGGAGAACTTCTTTTTGACTCCAGTAATCTAAAAGTCACAGTAATTTGTGTCTTGTGAGGGTCTATTTTTAACTGTTTTGGCATATATGATATTTTGCATTTGCCATTTCTAATGGGCAGGTTGGTACATAAACTCTGTCCATGCTTTTTGCCCCAGTGATCCTTGTTCTTAGGCTAAATAAGCTATCAGAGAGAAATCTTAACAGATGGTAGGAGCAGAAAACATTCCTTGGTCTCCAATCACTGTTCATTTCTATTTCTCACATCATGTGGGGTGCTCACAGAGAACACAAAAGACAGCAATCAATTCCACATTGTCTGATGCTGCATAAGTTCAGCCAATAGTTCATGTTATTATTAATAGTACTATGGCATATTGCAAAAATGCCTACTATTCTTTACTCTCCCATAGAAGCAGTCTATTTTCCTAATGCTTGAATCTGAGCCGGCCAATAGATTGCAATGGAAGTAACCATATACCAGGTCTCAGGCCTTCCTCCTTTCTGTCCATTTTCAGAATTATAGCATGCCATGTGAATAAGACAAGAGCTGGCCTCCTAGAGCATGAGATGTATGTGGCCAGTTGTTCCCCACCCCTTGTGCCAGATAGCCACTCACCAAACCCCAGAAGTGGAGGCACGTAACTTGCCTAAACCTATGATAGAAAATAAAACCGATTTTAATATCTAGTTTCCATGATGTATAAAATATTCTTAAACATGATCTGAAGCAATGTCAAAATCAAGGATATGGCTGTAAGACGCCTTCTTAAAACATCTGAGAAAATTCAGATAGTGTGTATTAGACTCTCTCAACTAGACAAAAGGGTTTCTAAAAATCCTAAGGGTACCCCACAGCAGCCTGGCATAGCCAAGCAAAGTATAGAGGTAGGTGGGTATGACCTTTGAAGAATGGAACTGATATAATCAAATTTATTGAAAGCTACAAAATTTTAAAGTGAATTAGACTAACAAAGGAACTGCTTGCAAGGATAAAAGAGGTACTTCAAAATTTTAAAAAAGACCTACGGGTCCATATGTTTCTTTCAACAGGAATGGGAAGAAACACCCTCAGAGGTATATTTTTCAATAACATTTTCAGAAGTGGCCAAAAGAGTGGAAATAAAAGGACATCCAAACGGATGGAGATGAAAAGCAAGAAATGCAATGAATCATGTACTGATTTCTAGAGAGCAGAACCAAGCCCTGATCAAGAAACTTCTCTGTTCCTAGAATAAGCAGGCCTAGTGACATTTGCCTTACTGGATTTCAGAATTCTCATAAAGCAATGACTGCAATGTTCCTTCTGTTTTCTCCACAAAATGAGAGTGATTTTGTAGTTTTTCTGGTTCTATCTCGCAGTTATCTGTTGGGATACACAAGAAAGGTAGCTTCTCTTTCCTAGGTTTTTCACAGGTCTCTGAAGCAAAGAGTATATCCAAAGAGCTGCATCTAGGATTGATACAGATTCACAATTTCATGACTTTGAGCCTGGTGCCATGATTGGATGACATTTGGAAAGATCCTGGATGGGTGCACCATATATTGCCTTTGGAAGTATGTAATTAACTTCCATTAGCTTGCTAGGAGATGAAAAAAAACATGACTCAGCTGCTCTTATCATCCTAGAGAATCTCCTAGCTGACCTGTAGACCACAGATGCGTGAAGAATGTCAAGCTGAATTCGGAAGAGCTTACCTACATCTAAAATTGTTGACCTATAATTTTTATCCAGTGTGCGAGGTAAAATGTTTTTGTATTAACCTATCACAATGCCCTGGTCAGACCATAAAACCTATGTTGTGTTTTAATATGTGGACCCCTTAACCCTGGAACTCAATCTGATTGTCAGTCTTACAAGATAATGGGGAGGAATATTTCAGTCAATAAAGCACAAGGGCTTACCAGTGGTCCCAAATCAGTGGAATTGTCTTAGTTTGTTTTTGTTTGTTGTTATTGTTGTTTCCTGTTCTCATAGGGTTAGCCTCTAAGATTAGAAAATGGCAGCAGACAATCCTGGACTTTCTGAGCTCCATGAAGTTCAATGAACAACTAATGTCACCTCTGTTGGCATTTATTACCCCTACCAATATCAGCCATCATGTGAAAGGTAAAAGCCATTCTGAGTGCTAGCTCTTCATTGTACTTTAACCCTAAAACTGTTTTTATGTGTGGGTCCCTGTAATCAGGGAAATAAGTCTGATTCCTTATCTTAATAAAACAGTAGGGAAGAATCCGGGATGTAATAAGGAAAACGCATCATTTATCTAAACTATTCTTCTCTGCATTATAAATAAAACCTCAGTTTAATGGGGGAATGAAGAGAAGAAAGTGTTTGAAATTCACCTTCTGAACCATTAACAATGCCTGGAAGGGTAAATCTAAGAAAGTGAGACGTGAGTTCTTCCAACATGTACTTCACCAGAGCTTCTCCTCTAATTCATTTGTAAATATTGCTATCATTGTTTTCTTAGTGGTACAAGCTGCTTCAGACTGCACAAGCACCGTCATACTTAACCTTCACAGCTGCTCCATGAGGTAACCTATTATTTGCACCATTTTTCAAATGAAGAATCTCTAGTCTGGGGAAATGAATTACTAAGTCTTGCAGTTAGCAACTGGCAGGGCTTTTACGCAAACAAGCACACATACATGACATAAAAGAGAATGCTATTAAAACATTTCACCCCTACCTCATTTTTATTAATTTTTTTTAGTAAAAACTGCTGCTGAAATGTTTGAGGACCACTGGATCTCTCATTATTGAAACTTTAACACAACTGTCATTACATGTTGTTTCAAGAGTATGCAAAGTATTTTAAAAACACAATTTTTAGGGGAAAAAATTAGAAGTAATAATTTAGCCACCCTTAATGTTCTAACACATTTTTTTGGGTAACCTGACAGGATTTTTAATATGTAGAACATAACACAAGATACACCAACTTTTATGGGGAGTGGGATGTATCCTGACATCACTATAGAAAATTAAAGATTGCTGGTTATGTTATTAAGACATACATGTGTCAAAGTGAGATTTCCCAAAATAAAATCTTGAAGCGCAGATGCTTCAATCCTTCTTATATTAAAATATCTTGAAACATCAATTTTTTTAGAGCATCCTAAAGTGCTGATTTAAAGTAAAATAGTGATAGTGATTGTATGCCAATGTAATAAAGAGCTAGGTTAACAAACAAAATTATTGGCTATGGAAACACATATTGTTCTTTATTTAAATGTGAGGTACATCTGTCAATTGCATATAGAAAAACATGATCTAGCTAGATTTAATGTTAATGGAAAGCATTTAAAATTTAATTTGCTGAAAATATTTTAGGAAAAACCGTGAAAGAATGATGAAATAAGTGATAAAGCATTTTCTCGGTAGGAATCAGACCATCTTACGTTTCTTATAACAGTCAGGGCTTTGCAACTACCTCGTTAAATCACCTGGAGTAACTTACTTGCATTTTGTCAGTTTTCAAATCTTTGCAATGTAATTATAAGTTAGATCATGTTGATGAAGAAGCTAGGTTAAAATATAAGAAAGAAATTTTTTAATTTGTAGAAAAACAGTGTGATATGTAATACAAATATTGTGCTGTAGTGAGAAATACATTCTCATATTCTTTTCAGTAACTGTACCTTTTTTTCTGGATCATAACCCAGTCAAAAAATGATTATAGTAAAAAAAAAATTATCATCTGTAGTCACCGGATTTTTTTCTAGAAGATGAGACAACCATCAGGCCAGAGGAGGAATGATAAAACTATGTTTTTTGATGGAAAAATTCCTGAGGCCTTTAAGTTCTTAAAGCTATTAGTCAAAACTAATATTAATGATAGTAGAAATAAATGATAATGATGATAATAATAATAAATGCATTATATGCAAAAAAATAAACTATAAAAAGACACTAGAAGTCTCTTTTCTAAGACTTCTTTGGCAAGAAATTAAACTGAGGTCATGGAGGCTATTCAGATGTTGACACAGAGAAAGCTTAAGGTTGATGCTTTCTTAGCTTTCTTTCTAAATTTCATGTTAATGTTATTTACACTTATGTTAAAAATTGTGCAATCTATCATTCTCACGTTGACTGGCTGCATTTAGGTATGTTAGAATTACAATGACCGTATTTTATGAGAAACAAAACCTCATGGGGAATTTAATATTAATTAAATTGTCAAAATAATAGATGTAATGTACTCTTTTACTAAACTGGGAATAAATACAAGTCAAGAATGATAATGCTTCAGTTTATATCATGCATGCTTTTTAATTCATTTTACCTATTAAGAATTTTTTCATATCAGGGATGTTAGTTTAGAAATCCTGAACCCATCTAAGAGTATATTTTTTTCATTTTTCTATTCTCTGGTAAGTACATAGCAACAGAGGAATTATTTTTGTTAGCAGGAAATAATGCCCATCTTAGGGAAAATGAGTCATAAACATAACTTAAGACCTGCTTATCTTTATGTGGGAATATAGCATGCTTGTCAAAACCACTGGTGAGCTGTATGATGCAGGGATATGTATGTCGTTATGCTTACAAAATTATTTGTTATATAAATTATAAATAAAAAACACGACCAAATTTACTCATCAAAAGAGCTTTCAAAATTCTGATTTTACATCAAATAAATGATAAAACATTATTATGCCAACACACTTTGTACATCTAATGAGATAATGTGTAATACATTTATGAATTGTAAATTCCTCAGGTCACTTGTTAGAAATTCATCCATTAACTTGGTAGGCATATTTAGAGCTCCTGCTATGTGACAAACACAGGGACACAAAGTTAATCAAATGGTATTGTCTTTTAAAGCATTAACAATCCTATTTAAGTCACTTGTTTCAATTTGTATATACATGAAACACCCTGATTCATTATTGGCACTATAAGGTATAATGTTTTTATATTTTATGCTGTCTACCAAGAATATAAATATTTCATAATATTTGTATATTTTATGCTGTCTACCATTAGTGAATCATAACATAGTATAATTCTATCACAAGAAAATTGTCCTTTTTCTGCATATTTGTATATACTAAGCAGTTACTACATATTTATGTATGAAACCCTACATTATGAATCATAATATATTTTTGGCTTTATATTTGTTAAAATTTCAAGACTCAGTTGTATTGATTTTCTTATTAAGATGAAGATATATATATATATCTGTGAAGAAATAACAAACCGGAATTCCACCACTCACTTTACTTCAAACTTAATGACTTAGTTTCTAGTAAAATTAAACATTCATCATAGAACTAAAAAATGTTTTTGCTCCAAATTTATTCCACTCTATTTTTTTTTAAAAAAACACGTTCAATTTTTTCAAAACATAAAAAGCAGTAAGTATTCATTCAATCATAAGAGTTTCATGTTTTCTGAATTTGTACTGTAAACAAGATCAAATAAGTTCATATACTTATTTTACCATTTCTTGGTATTGATTTGACTGCATGCCCATAAAGATATGAAAACAGTATTCAGCAAAATGCCTAGAGCAGCAGAAATGAACCATAGCGCAGTGTCAAGGACACCCAGGTACTCCCAGAGACCCATTATCGAATGTAAAACTGAAAATTTCTGAATTTCTTTTCTGAGTCTTGTGCACCTCAGGTTTTGATGTCTGACGGGTGATATCATAACCTTGAACAATCCCTCAACTATAGCAAATCTTTTTAATATGGCCCTATGGTGATTAGGAAATTAACAAGTACATGTTATTTCTTATGTTAAAAATGCTTCAAAGTGATTCTGCTAGATTTTTCCATAAGATAGTCATTCAAATGAACTTGACTCTTGTGGTAGGTTTATAGGGCTGCTGGTCTTGCCACTGGGTGCCCTTAAATAGTTATTTCTTCTCATGGTAGTATTAAAATGATCATTTCTCATTTCCTGTGGAAAATATTTTAGTTCAATTGCTCTCCAACATTTATGGAGTAACATGTTAAAACTTGTTCTGAAATTAATGTTGAGGACAATTGCAACAAAAAAAGCCTGACAAAAAAAGTAATTGTGACCTGCTTGGAAAAGAAAACTGGAAATAATCACAACTGTCTCCAGACCAAATTTCAAATATCAACCTGCTGCTAACCTGGAGAACACCAAGAAGTTAGCAGAAACCAGTCTTGCCTTTCACTGAACTGTCTTAAAGGCATATGTAGATTGACCATGCCTCTAATTACCTATTGGGTATTGAAGTTGTCTTAGATTAATAAAGTAATGATTTCCATTGAATTGCACTCATTCCTTTGAGAGCTAAGTATTATTCTAGGAATAGTTAGCAAAATAAGAAACAAATATGTAGGATACCCTTTGTTCTAGTTGACTAAACACAAAATACCAGAATTTCCCCAGTGTCATAATCTAATACTCTTTCATGTGCTTAGGGAAGCACATCAACTCTTCAAGGCCACTTGGGTATCATTTAATGCACTGTAGCAGTAATGATTTAGGAAGTTTTAAGAGTCAAAACCGGGAAGTTAAAAAGGCCTTTGTTCCTATGGGCTATCTTTTTATCAGCCCTATAGATAATTCTGCTTAGTTAAAATAAACTATATCATAATGAAGATAAATCACTGGCATCACATGTATAACAAATCATGGTATAAATGACTTCCTAACATTTGTATTGCAAGTATAATCCCATAGAGGAACCTGTTGTAAACGTATATAAAGAAATGTTTAGTGTTCCATGGCATAGAAATGTGTGAAATCTAGAGGTGTCTTATTCATTTTAGTGTTATTGGAAATTTTGTGCCATCAGATCTTACAGCTCTTTCATTATGTGATAAAATATTTCTATCGTTTTAAAATTTATTTTAACAAAAAAATGCATAAACTGTGTATAGTTCCAGGATCAGTTGCTAGAACACAGCTCTTTCCTTTTTCCATGGTCAAATAAAACATTAAGTTATTGATACTTAGAGATGAAAGGGAGGTCATTAAATTGTGAAGTAATATTTTTTGTTAGCTGACTTGTTTATTTTGTTTGGTTTGAGTTTTACCCACTGTTATCTTAGTAATGAAATAATGACCAAATCTAAGAAATGAAAACATTAATTTCAATCAGCATGAATCAGATGAATAGTGTGAGCTATCTATTTTAGCCATAATTCCCTGGATTAAAGTAATTAAGACAGGTAAGTCCTTGACTCATTAATGAATCTAGCAATGTTTTATGGACATTCCTAAACTTTTAAAGTTCTTTCTTAAGTGTTAGCCCTGGAAAAAAATGATGAAATACTTCAAAAAGCATTCTGATCTGCTATTGATTTTTTCTATAAATGGATGATTTTCAAATATTTCTTTTCATATACTTATATAAAGAATATTTGAAAAACAGAAGTATTCTTAGAAATAAAATACTGTAATACTGTAGCAACAGTATTACAAAGTAAAAATAAAAATAAGCGAATTTAGTTGAGAATATCCACATTGTATTTGAACACCTTCTTACGTTGCTACATGTATCATCAGCCAACTAATATAAAAGGATCTAGTTTGCCTGAATATGCAACAATCAGTTAAAATTGCCTCCCTCCCTTGCCCTCCTTCTTTCTCTACCATGTCATCCTCTTATTCTCTAATCGAGTTAATGCCACAAAATATATAATCACTCGAAAGAAAAACCCGAGAATAATTATTCTTAATTCCTCCATCTCTCTCTACCTGACAGACAGTTGTGGTAAATTTGTCTTCTAAATATTTTAAAAAAAATTTTTTCCTGTACTTTCATCATTACTATCAGCGTTTTCATTTAGATTCAAAACACCCCTCTCTTTGACTGCTTCAATACTCTCTTAACTACCTGTTCTTCAGGCTTGTAATTTTATCCTCTCAAATCTATTCTCCACACCACTGCCAAGGTATTCTGTTTAAAACACAAAGCATCTCTTAAAACTCTTCAATGGGTCTTTACTGCAGGTTAGAGTTCAAACTGCCTTGTATGACACAACTAATATAATTTAACCTGGACCCTTTCTGTCTCTACAGGTTTATATTTCCTCTTCTCTATTTGAATTTCATAATCTAACAATATTGAGTTACTTATAGTTTTTCATATGGCTTGGCTGTCTCCCCACCCAGATCTCATCTTGAAATATAGCTCCCATAATCTCTATGTGTCATGGGAGGGACCCAGTGGGAGGTAATTGAATCACAGGGACCCCCATGATGTTCTCATGATAGTAAATTATCCCCATGTTGTTCTCATGATAGTAAGTTCTGATGAGATCTGATGTTTTATAAGGGGCTTTTCCCTTTGCTCAGCACCGCTCTCTCCTGTTGCCATGTGAAGAAGTATAACCGGGTTTTCCCACAAGAGACTGTCATAGGTTCTTGGTCTTTCGCCTTTTCAAGAATGAGAGAGGGGACCAGGGCAGGTGTGCGGTAAGCTGGCAAAGTAAATACCGGACCCAAGAAGTGTTGCAGAAAAGTTATTTACTTATTTAGAGAGAGAGAAACAGGAGAAGAAGAAAGAAAAATTTCCACACGAGGGAGAGAGTGGAATGGGATCCAAACATGGAATCCAAAGGAGTGTGTAAGAAGGGGCATTTAACCTGGGAGGAACCCCCACTTTCTCTAAGACCCCAGGCCAATGAAAGGAGTTCTTTTTGATTCTTCCCTCTCCCACGAAAATTAAATCAGAGACCGTTAAATCTCCCGGATGGAGGGAGATCGGAGGGGGGCATGACACAGGGAAGTTCTTGCCCTTAAAACTACACCCCCTTGGGGCACTGGGAAGAGAATACATTCCCTCAGAAAGACATGTTTGCTTTCCCTTATTCCCTGATTATAAGTTTCCTGAATGCTCCACCCCAACCTCCCAAGCCATGCAGAACTGTGAGTCAATTAAACCTCTTTCCTTTATAAATTACCCAGTCTGGGCAGTTCTTTATAGCAGTGTGAGAACGGAATAATACAGCTCTCCACCCACATTATGTTGTTTTCTGTCTTCCTGGCTCTTCAAATGAAGTTTCCTATGATGGGAATGACTTTCCTCACATTCTTCACCTTGAAAATTCCTTCACCTTGAAAAGTTTTTTTTGTTTGTGTATAAGATTCAAGTTACTTATGGCTATTCATCTTTTCCATTACTTAATAATGACATATATGTGTTTTCTTTCCCACTGCATCTTATCTATAGCTCTCTGGACTCTAGGACAATGACTAGAATACAGATGCTCTATACATTGTTATGAATAAATTGTAGATTTCAAATGAGTATAGGAATTTTAAAATGTTTATCCATGTTAACAGACAATGTCAATAACTCAGCCTAGACTTCACAATTTAACCAGATCTTCCCTTAGTCATCTGTCGACATGCCAAAGTGGAGCTCGGGATATTATCATAACTCACATAAAGCAATTCAAATGTGGTTACCCCAGGATGGATAAAGAAAATATGTTCCAAGAATGTAATGCCAGTTTATTTACTTACACATGAGAGCATGCTCTTCTGTGCACTGAAACACAACCCTTAAAAGCTGTGGATCCTTTCGGGGATGAAAGCAAAGACCCTCACCCCTCACGGTTGTCAAATGGTATGTTACTAGAATCATTTTAAACTCAATAAACATGGCTTTATACATGATTTTCATGTTTTAAAAAGCACTGCAACTTTAAACATATTTATGAGCAAGAATATTATCATATTCATTGAAGTGTAGCTGAAGTCTTGACCATTTTCTTTCAATCTTGTATTCTTTACTGAAATTTAAGCTTTTTCAAAGATAAGCTTTAACATATAAAAGTATTTACATATTTTAAGTTTCATTATATATTTTTTTAGTAGTCAATATTATTTTCAACATATATAGCCCATCAATTCTCTGATTTCATCTCTTCACCTCTTCTGCGGCCTGGTAATGTGTAAAGCCTAATGCAATATATTTGTTACCTGCCTGTGAATGTATTTTTTAGATAACTGTAATTTTTTTAATTGTAGATACCTTACCTTTTTAGATCTTAAAGGTAGTGGAGCTTTCATCAATAGATAAATGAGGGTTAAATAAAATCTTCCTACCGCTGTAACTGCTCAGATTCTATTCAAATTAAATAGCTCTTCAACAAGAAGTTAATATGTCAGCTGAAGTGTTAGCGATACAGCTTCAGCACAAAGCCTTTCTTTTCAGTTCACAGAATACCCAGTGGTGAAGGTGTTGATGTTGAAAAGAAACTTATTTCAATTCAAAAAAAGATGTTTAATTCATATGGAATTTCTTTCCTTGGTAAGTTATGCTTTGTAGGAAACATGAATTGAAAGTCAAAGAACTAAACTCTATTCTCAGCTATGTCACTATCTTGTTGCTTTAGGTTACAGGAAGTCACCAAAGCAATTATCTCTCTGTGTTTCCACAGGTACAAATAGAGACTATTTTTCCCACAAATAACTGGAGAGAATCAGATTTTAAATGTATTTTTATTAACTGTCTTTTTTAAGAATATAAAGGATATCCCACGGAATGCAGGATTTTAAAGGAGTCGTAAACAATATTTCATTTGATCAGTATGTTTAATAACATTTTTGTTTCTAGGGGTCAAGCTGGGAAAATACAAATCTGAATGACACATATATCCTGTCCCAATGAGTTTACAAGTCTGAGAAGAGACACATGCAAAGAAGCACACACTGAGATAGATAGGAGAAAATTTCAAGAAACCAAGATGATTTCAACATGACTACAGCATAAGGCTATTTGGGACTAGGAAACTTTCAAGGCTAGAAGTTCGAAAAGGTTGATGTGGGAGGGCTGGTGTATGCCATGTTAAAATAATTTGTTTAGAGATTAGTGGACACACATTTGTAAAAGTGGTTTGGATCTAGATTATGGAGAGCCTTGCACAGCAAACTAAAAGGTTTGGACTTTTCCTTATAGGAATAAGGGAGCATATTGTGAAAAATTGTATGTGAGAATGATTCATCTTGAATGAACTAGCAAATTTAGACAATGAAGGCAAGTAGCTCAACTGACATTCTTATCCGTTTTTCCAGAATACAATTATACCAGCCTCATATCTTGGATTGAAAAAAGAAAATGTTAGTAGTGAAAAGTAGTGAGAATAGGATTTGATGATTCACTGAATGGGGTGAGGAATTACCTTCTGACAGGAGGTAAATTTTCTGAAAGATGTAACTGAATAGGTGGCTTGAAATTGAGTCTTGAGAAATGCCTATATTTAGAGGAGGTATAGTGGAAAGATAGGAGCCTAGCTTAAATGATAGAGAAAATTTAGAAGGCTGAAAGAAAAAACAGAACAGCAAATGTGGCAGAGACCAAAGAAACTGTCTTTTAAGCAACATAGCCTCTCCCTTATGAGCTTCTTTTCCTCGCCCAGACCCAGTTCAAGAATAACCTCCTTTTAGGAACCTCTGAATCTCCCTGCAGCCACCACTGCTCCACTCCTATAGAGGCTATCAATTCCCTCTTTTAAGCCAACATGCTACTTTTGCAAATGTCTAGCATGTGTCTAGTAAAGCAATAATCTCATTCTATTGCCATATTCATTTTCATATCGAATGCACATACGAGGCTATGAGGTCATATGGGTTGGCCTCAATTTTCTTAGAGGAATAGTTCGAACATGAGGAAAATTATGTATTCATTGTGATTGGAGGAATGAATGGATAGGAGAAGTTTGGAACTTCCAACGAGGAAAGTATGCTAGAAATCAATAAGATAAAGTAAGTAGTATGAGTAGTAGGCACAGGGTAGATTATCTGATCTTCTACAACCACATTCAGGTAATAAAGATAAGATCTAAACCAAATACAGTTTCAGGGGATAATTTATAGTTGACTATTGCAATGGTTAAAATCAGGTTTTTTCAAGAGATTAGAGATTAAAATATAGAAATTTCCGGTCAAAAAGAGCTGGCTGGTTATGGCTCAAGAACAAACAGAAGAGGGTTAGTGGTCTCTGTAAAACTGGGTGAAAAATATCACTAAATGATTGTATGCTCTGGTGAAGATAAAAAGTAGACTCACAGTTAGGACTGATAGACTAGAAAGGCATGAAGATCATGGCTGGAGAGCAAGAATATAAAGTTTAAAGCCTTGAAAGCAAACCAATACTGGGTAGCAAGGTTCAAAGTGAGGTAATGCTATTTGAAGACTGATAAAAAGTAAGGATAAATTCCAAGGGGTTATGTTGTGGATGTGAAGACCACCTGTATTAGTCAGGGTTCTTCAAAGAAATAGAATCAATAGGACTGTGTGTGTGTGTGTGTGTGTGTGTATGTATTTGTGTGTGTGTGTAGAGAGAGAGAGAGAAAGAAAGAGAGGAGAGATTTATTATAAAGAATTGGCTCATGCACTTCTGGAGCCTGACTAGTTTAAAATCTGCTGTGTGTGTGCCAGTAGGCTGGAGATGCAGGGGAGCCAGTGATGTAGTTCCAGTCCTAAGGACTGGCAGCCTGGAGACCTAGATTAAGTCTCAAAGCAGTTTGATGAAAACATTTCATCCGGCTTAGAGAAGTTAGCCTTTTTGATCTATTCAGGCCTTCCGCTGATTGGATAAGACCCTCACACACAATGGAAGGCAGTCTGTTTCCCCAGGGTTTGCTACTTTAAATGTTAATCTCACCTGAAATTACCCTCCTCATTGACCACAGTCCCCATGCCAGACAGGAGTTCAAATTACAGAAGACAGAGGAGAAGGATAAGCACATACTTCAAAGATTGCATATCCTAATCCTAAGAACCTCTGAATACATTAGGTTGTAGAGCAAAGGAGACTTAGTGTTATATGTGGAGTTAAGGCTACTAATCAGCTGATCTTAAAATAGGGAAATTATTCTGGATTATCCAGATGGCTTCAATGTAATAACAGTCTTTAAAAGTGAAAGAAAGGCCTGGCGCGGTGGCTCATGCCTGCAATCCCAGCACTTTGGGAGGCTAATGTGGGTGGATCATGATGTCAGGCATTTGAGACCAGCCTGGTCAGCATAGTGAAACCTTGTCTCTACTAAAAATACAAAAAATTGGCCAGATGTGGTGGTGGGTGCCTGTAATCCCAGCTACTTGGGAGGCTGAGGCAGGAGAATCACTTGAACCTGGAAGGTGGAGGCTGCAGTGAGCAGAGAGCTCGCCACTGCACTCCAGCCTGGGCAACAATGTAAGAGTTCGTCTCAAAAAAAAAAAAAAAAAAAAAGAGGATGAAAATGAGAAGGAGATGTGAGGATGGAAGCAGAGATTGGAGGTAAAAGGCAGCTTTAAAGCAAAGTTATTGGGCAGCCTTTACAAGCTGGAAGAGTCAGTAAATGAATTTTCCCCTAATGCCTCCAGAAAGAAACACCACCTGCCAACACCTTGATTTTAGCCCAATGAGACCTGCATTAGACATCTGACTTTCAGAACTGTAAGACAACAAATTTGTGGCCATTTATCATAGCAAAAATAGAAAAATAACACAGATACTTCCAATTCAACAAAATTCCAATTTCCTGGTACACTGATCAAAAGGAGTTGTTAAAAAGGAAACACTTTGGTATAGCGGAAATAGTATTTGTCTTAAAGTCAAGAAAACCTGATTTTAGTCTTGACTTTTACAGAATAACCAAACATATGAACTTCAGCCTCTGAAAGGTACTTTGTTCCCCTACAGAACAAAGAGGAAGATTAGATTATATCTAAGGCCCTTTGTAATTATTAATTACTATAAGCAGATAAATGAGTCCATTCAAACAAACATGTATTTTTTCAATTTTTATCAGATGTAACCTATCTCTAAAATTTTTGAAATTGTGTTTTTCCCAAGAAGAAATGGATTTCTGAATAGGAAATTCTAGGGAGTTCTACAGGCAACTATAGAAGGGTGCATGGCATATGAAACTTTCTTGATCTTTCTAAAATAGTAAATAAATGGGAATTTTAACCATCTGTATCATGGTCTTGTGTCTTCCCTACTGGAGCAGAAGGAAGTAAGAAGACCTGTCAATCCTCATGCAGGACTTCACCCACTCTAAGAGAGTATGCTCCCACGGTGACCTATCACTTTACCCAAGTCTATGTACCCTTTTCCCTGTCATAATTCACTGGTGCTGGGGTGTGCAGCTAATGAAAGTGGCTGAATTTGCAACTCAGTTTCTACTTTGGCATTGCTAGGTCCTTAAACCAGAGTCTATGGAAAAGACTTCAACAAAGCAGCCATATTTGGGATATTGGGACGTAAATTTAAATGAGTTTATCTAGAAAGAGAAAGTAAAAGTGGCAAATATGCAGTGGTAACCTGAAATAAGACAGTATTTAGCCCAAGATAGGGTTGCAGAGGCAGGTGTGCCCCAGAAGAGGGGAACAGGAGAGAAAGAGAGAGAATATTAATGAATGGCAATAAATGGCAACTGCCTAACTCTGGGCCCTAGGGAGACTCAGCTGCTTTCACTTCTAAGTAATATGGTATGCACCTGCCAAGTATCTTTCCTTTTTCATGAGTTAACTTGTGTTGCTTCTTTTCTTTGAAATCACATAATTTCTGCTTAGAGCAATAGATCTTCACCAATACAGTACTATTTTTTTTTTCATAAAAATACCAAACTACTTATAAAAGCTCAGTTTAAAAAGAGCTTATTCAATGAACAGAGCACCGAATTATAAACTAATGGCTATTCAGGTATATCATGAAATTTAAGTTCATAGCATTTAAGTGAAAAATTGACATATGTACTTCAAGGTTTTTTTCTCCTCTCTGCTTATCTGTTATTTATCACTTCCCATTGAGAAACCTAAGAAGGTATGGGAGAAACATTTAGTATTATTTATTAGGGTTTTAACCCTGTTTAGGAAAAAGTACAAAGTAACATATGGCCTACCGAAATCCTCTGAGCTTTACAAGTACTTTATATTAAACACACACACGCACACACACACACACAACTTTCGTATAGACTTCTGAAGGTTATTTTGTTTATACCCAGAAATGATGAATGAGAATTTTTACTCTAGAATACAGTTAAATGTTCTTTACTTGAGAGAAGTGTACATCCCTGTGTTTTTACATTATATTCAAATACATGAATGCTCTAAACATTAATATTCTCTCTTGGTTCTACAAGAGATTGTGTCCCTTTCTATTGTACTCAGAGATTTTTCATTGTTTTAGGTATAAATATACAAAAACTCACAAAAGGTGGAATGTATTGATGTATTGCTTGTGTTGTGGCAGTGACAGTTTGTCATATGCTTTGCAAAGAAAATCATTAGCCAAATGGAAATTTAGGTCAGCTAACATTTCTGAATGACATTTAAGGGATCACTGAAATTATTGAAAATGTGTTTCATATTTCATCATGCAAATATCAAACTCAATATCTCATTTATTTACAGTAATCTTCTCGGTATTACCTGAATATCAATCATTTAATAAAGCTTTACTCTCCTCACATTTCTGATTCTCACCATTTGAGGTAGGTCACTATATCTCATGTCCTTGAATAAATTCTTATGCACACAAATGTTTATGCACATTATATGCACATAAACACATATGGCAGGGACTCAATACATGTAAGTCTGACTCTTTTCCCTCTCATGCCTTTTTAAAAAACATGTATGATCTGCACTGCATCATGGGAGAAGATGCAAATGGCAGAAGTAACAGAGCACCCAACTGGCTTACAGATTTGTCGGGGTGACCAAGGGGCAAAAGATATTAAGCAATAATAAAGAGAAGTGAACTAGCATAGATGGAAAAAACAGTTAAAGGAAACAAAATGAATGGACAAAAATATAATTTAAGAGAACATTTAAGTTTTGATGAGGGTTGTGTGCTGCTATACTTCCTTCTATATAATATTCTTCAAGAAAACCTGGATTTAAATGTTTCTGCAATCTTCAAGGTTTTCAGAGTCAGAGTTCTTTTTCTTTGCATGTGTCACCATGGTGACGTTGGACTTGCCATAAGAAAAAGACCATCTAGTATTACCTTGAATACACACCTAAGTATATACCCATGTATGAATACATTTGAATATCTAGTATATTAGAATGGTTTTAAGTGCTTTAATTTTAAGGAAAAGAATAATAAGCAAGGTTATTTGAATAGTCTCTCAAACTTTGGCCTTGGACCAGCGCAAATACCTTCTGATTAATTCAATTTCTCTGTAAGTGACCTTTGCAAAATCCTGAGTTTCACTTTCTGATTCTTCTTATTTCTAATGATTTTAGTCTCCTTTCACAGCCAAACAATTATCATGATCAGGCTTTAGAGCTTGGTATTCCTAATAATTGCACTCTGTCTATACTTATAATTCACAGCATTCAAGTCTCCATTTATAACTTTATGTCTTTTCAGTTCACTCTTTCTAGTATCCTGATTCAAAAATTCTTTTACTCCACAAAAACCTTCAATTCATTGATCCTACCATATTCTCATTCTCCTGCAACCCAATCTTTGCCTCAGTCCCCTTCTTATCTGGCTTAGATTCCATGAGAACAAGTATAAATATTTCTGCATAGACCCTCCCACTTTTCCTTTATCTGCTCCATTAAATTTGCTGAGGAAAATCCCAACCAATCCAAATTCATATTTCACGTCTGCTGTAATAAATATATACAAGCAGCCAGGCGAGGTGGCTCGTGCCTGTAATCCCAGCACTTTGGGAGGCCAAAGTGAGCAGATTACCTGAGGTCAGGATTTCAAGACCAGCCTGGCCAACATGGTGAAACCAGGTCTTTGCTAAAAATACAAAAAATAGCTGGGCGTGGTGGTGGGCGCCTTAATCCCAGCTACTTAGGAAGCTGCGGCAGGAGAATTGCTTGAACCCAGGAGGTGGAAATTGCTGTGAGCTGAGATCGCACCACTGTACTCCGGCCTGGGCAACAGAGTGAGACTCCATCTCAAAAACAAAAACAAAACAAAAAAATCATACAGCCATGCTTAAAGTCAATGTATGATGACAGAGCTTTAACAGGTCTTTAGTGATGCCAGTCAATCCTACAAGCTCCTCTCCTAGGTTAGTATTTTATACCTTTCTCTCTCTCTTCACATCAGTCGTCTTCTACCACGTTCTCTTCTGGTTATCTTAATTACTATTTTGCTGATAAAATAGAAGTGAGTACAAGAGATATCCTTTATCTTCTCACTGTCAAATTCAGTCCTTTTCATGTAATGCCCTCTGACTCTTTCCTCAGCAATAGGTTTTGTCAAAATATTTTGTTCTGTTTTGCCTTTCTACATTGTTTCCTACTATGCTCCCTGCACCCAGAATAATGACAATAGTAGCTCATGCATAGTTGTGGAATGAATTCAGTCTAATTTCTGATGCCCTCTACTATACGCCTTTTACTACTATGGCACTGTCCTTCATGATCTAATAGTTTGTTCTTTACCTGGTTTTTTTAATACCTAGAACAGTATCACACATAGTGCTTCTTCCCTAAATTTACAGATATAAGCATGTTTGAAAGTTAGGATATTTAACCTGATTTACTTCAGTAAAATCAGCTAAAGGCAAATGTAATTATGCCTGCCCACCTTATTAAGGTATTTTCTAATCATAGCTTAAGAAATTTACAAAACATTAATTCCACCTTCATTAATCAGAAAACTCAAACGACAGCTTTCTCTTAGAATTCTAACATATTCAAGTTTAAAAATTACATGTTTGCTTATAATTGGTATGTATAGGAAAGCACTGTTTTTTCTAAGAGCTATATTATTTCGTTTTTTATTTCTTATAGACTTTGAAGTCTTTGTAGCAATGGACAATCACCATATTGAATAAATTCCTTTTAAACCTGCATATGTTCCTAAGGGGTTTGCTTCCTCTTTATGGCCTCTTCTTATTTTAATGGAAACTCTATTTTTTTCAGATTGAAGAATCACAAATGGAAGCTCAAAATACTTATCCAAATTTCTGATTTCAAACTTGGATTCATAACTCCGGCCTTAAAGATTGTGTATAAACTTTAGTCTGCTTGTGTACATCATAATGCAGATATAAAGTTCTGTTGTTGGTTTCTTGTTGTAAACTTTCTCATTTCCGCAGTTCAAAGTCTCTGACTCTGATTGTCTTCTGTATTAAGTTCATTGATGAAATTAGCAGAAAGAGAAAAATCTCTGAGTCTCTACATGTATCAACATAAATTGTTCCACAGATTTTACTCAATAACAATTTCCAATTTCTAGTTTTTCTCATCCATTCACAACTTATAATGTTACAGACAATTGACATCATGTTACTTTGGCCATAAAACTAAGACCAAAGATACAATTTTTAAGACACATATTAAACTGAGGTGGGCTTGATTTAATTTACATGTATATGTAAAAACAACCTGTATTTTGATGGCAGATAATTCCTAAAAATGGGGTCAAAAAGTGTTACTCATAAAATGGTTCATTTCTCCAATAGCAATATTGTATTTCAAAGTTTTGAATCTTACCAAAGCATTGGTATAAATCACAGACATAATTGAAAACAGGTGATTTTAAAAAGAGAGATACACCCTAGTCCTGCTGGCTAAAGCAACATAGAGCATTTCCTCTTCTATATTGTGGTCAGCCATATATTTGAGGGGCACTGAAATATGGTTTCATCTGACTATATTTTTTCCTACATTACAAAATCATGTATCCTTTCTATGCTGCTCTAACTTTTTATATGCTAAGATTTTATTCATCCCTAAAAATTCAGGCCAATATTGCTATTTTGTTAAAACTCTTTAAAAGTCACTTCCCAAAAGAAAAATAAAAAGTAATAATGGTCTCTTCTGTCATTTAATTGAAACCTGTGGAGTAGGGTTGATCCTACTCCATCTCTCTCTTTTTTAATTTTGTTAAAATTTGTCATATCTCTATTCCTCCCTCCTGGATAGAAACTGCATCTCTTCATCTTTGTTCAGAGACTAGCATGCTACACAAGACACATAATAGGTGCTCGCCAGGGTGTTCTAAGTTGAATCAAGTTAAGTCGAAGTAAATTCTAAAATCTATGAAATTTAAATGTTGACTTTAATAGAGGCAGCTCAGGTCTAATTTTGGCTTCTTTGCATATATATTATTATCAGAAGAAATTCTTAAAATGACCATTCTGAGATTTTTGAGTATGTCTTTTTAATTTTACATGAAACATATATACATCATAGATAAAAATTAGAAATGCAAATGAAAGAAAAGAAAAGAAAAATAATAGAACCATCTAAAATTTTACCACCCAAGGTTAACTACTATTGACATTCAGTGTATCTTTCCAGATATTGTTCCCAAGGTATATTAATCATGTGTTCTCAATGGAGAGAACAAGAGCAATGCCACTAGGTCAAGGTAGCTAAAGGCAAATTGTGGTCAGTTAGTCTAGAACTATTATCTACTTAGCACTATAGAAAGAGGATCTTAAAAAATTAATCTTTATTTTACCTTGTCTCCTATCAGTTTTCCATTGATCATATATAGCAGTGAAAACAGCACAAGATTCTAACTTACTCTTATATTACTTTTACTCTTCCAAAAAATCCAATTAGCAATATAGAATAATTTAACTAAATGTTTTAAAATTTATCTAGTCAATTTATTTGTATCAATATCATCAAATAATATTAATTATGAGTTGGTATTTTATGTTTTTCATTTTTATAATTAGTTTTTTATTTTGTTTAAGAAAATTTAATAGAATTATACATAATAGAATGAAAACTTTTGAAACTCATTTATGCAATGCTATCTATGATTTTTAACTATTTTACATTTTCAGGTAGTATATAAAATTTACCTATAATTTTATATCTTGTCAGGTTTCTAGGGTAAAAATTACCTTGTAGTTAATGAGGTTAAATGATATGTATTTTAGTAAAGTAACTAATTTCTCCATCGATAAGCTATGGTATAGCCAAGTGTGGATTTTTAAGGTATATGCTCTTAGAATATAGA
The DNA here is from genome assembly GCF_009761245.1 of Sapajus apella. Classification (NCBI taxonomy): domain Eukaryota; kingdom Metazoa; phylum Chordata; class Mammalia; order Primates; family Cebidae; genus Sapajus; species Sapajus apella. The sequence continues at coordinate 55,707,032 of NW_022436941.1, forward strand.
GAAATTCTTGGCATCCAACTACAATCTGTAGTATGGAAGCCTTAGATTGTTTCAAATTACTTGGCCATTTCGCATCACTTTCCTTTGATAAATACAAAAAAACAGTCTTAATCTTTCACTGATATTGTGCCATAGGCTTGTAGCCTGTTTCTAGTCCAAAGCTTTCATTGACCAACTCACAGATGTCCTCCTAACAAGCACCATCTTTCTAAAAGAAGAGTATTTGGGTTGGAATAGATTTTCAGAGTTCTATCTGACGTCATCGTTATGTAGCAATAAATTACCTTAGTAAAGAGAAAAGAGGGCAATCCAGGTTGTATAGAGGTAAGAAAGAAATTCATGTTGTTAAAAATGTACACAGTAGGATTCCATCAGGATTTAAAAGGGTTTATTTACAGAAAGAATAATTACAACTTGAGGAACCATAACTAAACTCTTGCCACTCCAAAAGGATAAGAGCTGAGAGAACAGTAAAGAAGGGTGAATGGATGTCAGAAAACCAGGTTGTCTTGAAAGAAGCAGTGAACTGTAGTCAAAAGACACAGTGACCTAAATTAACTTCTCAAGGTTGAGGAAATGCATATTCACTTCAATTTCTGTGTTCCTTCTAATCTCCTTCTGGGCAAACCTAAGTTATACCTGAAGACTTGGAAACCCATTGGTGTAATCCATTTATCATGGAGAAGACTGAAGACTTGGTCTGGAGAGGAAACAGAAAATAAGTAGAACAGTTGGTGAACCTAAGATTTAAAATAAATAAATAAATAAATAAATAAAACATATGAAACTAAAAGCAAATTAATGCCAAAAGAAAAAAATGGTTTATTTTACTGTACGAGAGCTGAGTACATACTTAAGAACAAATAAGTCAGAAATTCACAGAGATTAAAGAATATACAGAGAAAGAATAGCTGAGGAAACAAAGATCTAGAGTCAGGACTGCCATATCAATAACAAATGTGACACCAAAATGACCAAGGAAATAGGGAATATACATACTTCATGGCAGCCTCTGACAAATTTCACAGAGATAACTCCCACTGCACTTCCTGTGGGCCCTGCCTGGCTATTCCCAAATTCATCCTTTATTATGTTATTTATAAAAGCAGATTGTCTCTCCTACCAAACATTAAATTTCTTTACAGTGAACCCTATATATTTAATTCCAAAAATATATTAAATAACTTTATATACAAGGCACTGATAAGGGACACAAAAATAAATAGAATAAGTTCCTCATCTCTGATAGTTAAAAACATCCTGGAGAAAGACAATATGTGAAACTCATGTAATTTACATTACTCTAGATAAGCACTGTATGATAAGAAGAAAATCTTTAGGAGAATAGAAAAGGGAATAATGAATTTTGAGGAATAAAATGAAAAATGTTTTATAGAGTACGTGCTGAGATGTACCTTTAAAAACAGTTGTGATTTCAACTGGTAGTGAACAGCACAGGCACATTTTAGTCACAGGAAATAGCAAAAAAGAAGCAAAGTCAAGGAAATATGAACATAATAGTGTACAAATGGTGAGATAGTTCAGTGCAAAGAACATGGAGTACATATGTAGAGGACGTGGTATGGACCTTTCATTGCTTAGCTAATACCTGTTCTTGCCCACATCCTTATTAATTGGATTCCAAATTTATTTGCAGTATAAATACTCCCAAGTTAATATTTCTTAGCTGCCACCTTGCAGTAGTGGTGGTTATGTGATATAGTTTGAATATTTGTCCCCTCAAATCTCATGTTGAAATTTGATCCCCAAGTTGGGGTTGAGGTCTGGTGGGAGGTGGTTGTGTCATGGGAACAGAACCTTCATGAATGGCTTGAGGCTGTCCTTGAAGTAACTTGTAAGTTCTTGTTCTGTTAGTTCCCATGAGAGCTGATTGTTAAAAAGAGCCTGAACCTCACTCCCCTTTCTCTCTCTCTTGTCTGCTCCTTTATACCCATGTGATTTCTGTATACACCACCTCCCCTTCTCTTTCTGCTACAAGTGGAAGAAGCTTCAGGCCCTCACCAGATGCTGGTGTCGTCATTCTTGTACAGTCTGAAAAACTATGAGCCAAATAAACCTCTTTTCTTTATAAATTACCCAGCCTTAGGTATTCATTTATAGCAACACAAACCGACTAAGACACCATGTGACTATGTTCTGGCCAAATTTATTGAGTAGGCTCTAGGCAAAAGCTCTTTAAAAGGAGGCTGACATCTGGCAGGCAATTTTTGTCCTTTGCCATTTCCCTTCCTCCTTCCTCGAATATAGTTGTTAAGAGTGTAGCTTCAGCTGCTCTCTTGTAACTGAGAGACAATAAGCATATCTTTAAAAAGGCTAAGTGTAAGAATAGAAGGATCCTGAGTCCTGATGATACCATGGACATGCTGTACCACTGATGGAGGGCCTATTCCCAGACTTCACAGCGTGCTTTCATATATTCTTCGAAAAACTATTCCCTGTCTTGTTAAGCTAATGGTTTGTGGGACTTTGTTCTCAGAGCTAACTGTAATTTTTTTCCTTAATGTCATAACAATTTTTTATTTAAAAAGAATCTCAAGCCAGTCATGGTGGCTCATGACTGTAATCCCAGCACTTTAAGAGTCCAAAGCAGGTAGATTTCTTGAGCCAAAGAGGTCAAGACCAGTCTGGGTAACGTGGCAAAACCCCATCTCTATGAAAAATAAAGAAAAATTAGCTGGGCGTGGTGGTGCCCACCTGTAGTTGCAGCCATCAGGAGGCTGTGGTGGGAGGATCACTTGAGCCCAGGAGGCAGAGGTTGCAGTGAGCTGAGATAATGTCACTACACTCCAGCCTGGATGTCATATTGAGACCCTGTCTCAAAAAGAAAAAAATCTGAAATTGTTACCACAATAGAATGGAAGAATTGAAATCCTATTATAGCTGTGATTACTTAATTTTTAAAATTTATTATTCATATAATTTTAAATTGAAAAATCATAATTATATACATTTGAGGGTACAATATGATGTTTTGATATATGTATATACATTGTAAAATTATTAAATCAAGCTAATTAACATGTCTCTCACCTCTCTTACCTATCATTTTTTATGATGAGACATTTCAAAATACTTTTAGTTACTTTGAAACATACAGCACATTACTATTGACTATAGCCCCCCTGCTGTGCAATAAATCTTAAAGCCAGTTCTTCATGTCTGTGGTAACCACCATCGTACTCTCTACTTCTGTGAGTTCAGCTTTATTAGATTTCACATATAAGTGAGATCATACAGTATTTGTCTTTCTGTGCCTGTCTTATTCACTTTGCATAATTTCTTTTATATTCATCCATGTTCAGGATTTCCCCATTTTTCAAAATCAAATAACATTTTATTATGTATATATACCACATTTTTTCTATCCATTCAATCACTGATACACACTTGAGTTGATACCATCTCTTGGCCATTGCAAATAAGACTGCAATAAACAAGTGAATCCAGTTATCTCTTCAATTTTTGGTTTCAGTTATTTGGGATATATACCCAGAAGTGAGACTACTAAATAATATGGTTCTATTTTTAGTTTTTATAGAAGTCTCCATACATTTTTTCATAATAACTATACTAACTTACATTTCCACTAAGTATGCACAGGGCTTCCTTTTCTCCACACCCTTGCCAACAGTTGCTATCTTTCATCATTTTTACAACAGCTATTCTAACAGATGTGAGGAGTCAGCTCTTCCTGGTTTTAATTTACATTTCCATGATGATCAATAATGACCATTTTTCTAAATGTATTTATTGGCTATTTGTATGTCTTATTATGAGAAGTGTCTATTTAGGTACATTGTTCATTAGTTGGTGGAATTATTTAGTTTCTTATTACTCAGTTGTTTTAAATTCCTTATGTATTTTGGATATTAGCCTCTTATCAGATGAATTATTTTCAAATATTTTCTCCCAATCGATGAATTCTCTCCTCATTCTATTAATTGTTTCCTTTGCTGCAAAGCTTTTTGGTTTGACGCAATTCCATTTGCTTGTTTTTGCTTTTGTTGCCTATGATTTTGGGATTATAACCAAAAAGTCTTTGACCAGGCCAATGTTGTGGAGCATTTCCCCTATGTTTTCTTCTAGCAGTTATACAGTTTCAGGGTTTACATTTTTAAATCCATTTTGAGTTACTATGATAAGAAGTAAGGGTCTAGTTACATTCTTCTGCTTGTGGATATCCAGCTTTCCCAAAAGCATTTAGTGAAGAAACTGTCCTTTCTCCAAAGGTATCAAAAACACTTCTATAAATATGCTTTGAAAAAAATACCTTTTGTAAATCAATTTACTATAATTCTATGAGTTTATGTCTTATATCTCGAGCCTGTTTCACTGATCAATATGTTGGTTATTATGCTGGTACTGTTCATGCTGTTTGATTGCAATTAGTTTATAATATGTTTTTAAATGAGGGAGTGTGGTGCCTTCAGTTTTATTCCAAACAATCCATTTGATTGTTTATTCATGGTCTTTTTTTGGATCCAGGCATTTATCATTAGAATTTCTCTCTTGAGAATGTTTTACACATACCATAATTTTTGGTATGTTGTGTTTCCATTTTCGTTTGTCTCAATATAATTTTTTTTACCTTTTTAAAATCTAACTCTTAGTTTTATTGATTTTCTTCCATTGTTTTTCTATCGTCCATTATATTTGTTTCTGTCCTTTCTTATTTTCCTATTTCTGCTTACTTTGGGTTCAGTTGTTCTTTTTTAGTTATTTGAGATGTAACATTTGATTGTTTATTTGTGATCTTTTTTTTGGATCTAGGCATTTATCGTTAGAAATTTATTTCTTAAGAATGTTTTTGTTCATACCATAATTTTTGGTATGTTGCGTTTCCATTTTCATTTGTCTCAACATAATTTGTATTCCTTTTTTATTTATTCTGTGACCCATTAGTTACTTAGGAATATGTGGTTTAATTTCCAGATATTTTATATGTTCCTGGATTTCTCCTTTTATTTTAGTTTCATGTCATTATTTCCAAAATGATAGCTGATATAATTTTAATTCTTATAAACTTGTTAACATTTTTTGTAACCTAACATATAGTATGCCCTATAAAATGTTCACTATGCCTTTGAAAAGGATGTGTATTCTGCTGCTATTTTATGGAATGTCTTGTATATGTCTATTAGGTCAATTTGGTCTAAAGTATTATTCAAGTTCAATGCTTCCTTACTGGTTTTCTGACTAGATGATCTGTTTGTTGTTGAAAGTGGAGTCCTGAAGTCCCCTGCCACTATGGTATTGCAGTCTATCCCTCCATTTAGATCACTTAATAATTGCTTTATATATTTAGGTGCTCCAGTGTGGGTGCATATATGAGGGTATTTAAAAAGTTCACAGAAAATGTGTATTATGAAAAAACTGCATGAGTTTCAAAGTGGTTTTTTTTTTTGGTCATTTTTATTTTTTACCACACTCCACAAAGAGGTTTCTAAGCTTTTTATATACCAAAGTAAATTCATACTAATTTGTTATAACATGTCTGAACAGGATGTAGTTTGATGCACTAAGATATGATAGCCTAACATAGTGGCTCTTGCCTGTGATCCTGGCACTTTGGGAGGCCAAAATGGGCAGCTCATGAGGTCAGGATTTGGAGACCATCCTGGCCAATATGGTGAAATCCTGTCTTTACTAAAAATAAAAAAATTAGCTGGGCATGGTGGTGTGCACCTGTAGTCCTAGCTACTCAGGAGGCAGACACAGAAGAATCGCTTGAACCCAGAAGGCAGAGTTTGCAGTGAGCCAAGATCACGCCACTGCACTCCAGACTGAGTGACAGAGTGAGACTTAATCTCAAAAAAAGGGGGGGGGAGGGGAGTAATATGGTATTCTGGATATGATCCTGGAAGAGAAAAAGACATTAGGTGAAAACTAGAAAAACCTGAACAAACTATGGGCTTCAGTTAATAATAGTGTGTTGTTATTGGCTCATTGACTATGAAAAATGTTCCATAATAATGTTAGATGTTATTAATAGAAGATACTGAATGTGGGGTGTATGAGAATTCTATGTACTATATTCTCAAATTTTCTGTAAATCTAAGACTCTTCTAAAATTTAAATAATATTTAAAAGAAATTAAAATATAGAAAAATAATGACCAAGAAAGCTTCACCAGAGTCCCTCTCCACCATGACAATGCTCCTGCTCATTCTTCTCTTTAAACAAGGACAATTTTGCAAGAGTTTCTATGGGAAATAATCAGGCATTTTTCCCACAGTCTTGATTTCACAGCTTCTGACTTGTGTTTGTTCCCTAATCTCAAATAATATTTAAAGGGCACCAATTTTTCTTCAGTTAATAGTATAAAAAAGGCCACATTAACTAGGTTAAATTTCCAGGACCCTCAGTTCTGCAGGAATAAATTAAATGGCTGGTATCATTTCTTACAAAAATATTTTGAAGTTGACGAAGTTTGAGAAATTTTGTTCATATGTTCTATTTTTATATTTCATTCTCATATTTCCATGAACTTTTTGAAATCCCCTCATTTTTACAATCATTATATCTTTTTGGTGATTAACCCTTTTTTGATTATGTAATGACCTTCTTTGTCTCTTTTTGTAGTTTGTGACTTAAAGACTAATATAAGCATTATATTTCGTCTGATATAGACATAGCTTCTCCTGTTTTCTTTCAGTTTCTATTTGCATGGGATATTTTTTACTATACTTCCATTTTCAGTATATCTGTATCCTTACTTGTAAAATGAGTTTCTTGTATGCTACATATGATTGTATCATGTTTTGTTATCCATTCAGATATTCTATGCTTTTTTAATGGCAAATATAATCATTTACACCAAGGTAATTACTGATATGTAAGGACTTGCTACTGCCATGTTGTAATTTATTTTTTCATTGTTTTGTAGGTCCTTTCTACTTTTCTTGCTGTTTTCCCTTTTAGTCTGATGGTTCTATGTGGTGGAGTGCTTTGAATCCATTCTTTTTATGTTTTGTGCAACTACTACGTTTTTGCTTTGTGGTCATTATGAGGCTTACATAAAATACCTTATTCTTAATAATGGGCTACTTCAAGCTGAAGACAACATGACTTTAATCATGTACAAAACCTCTGCACTTTCATTTTCTATCCCCCGTCTTTTATAATGCTCATGTCAAATTCTACATTTGCCTTTCTTTTGAACTTGTATCCATTACAATGTATTGTAAATGTTTTTATTTTTAATAGTTTGCCTTTAAATCCTTGTATGAATAAAATTGCTTTACAACACTCTTAAATAATGGATAATTCTATGATTATGTATTACTTATACCAAACATAATAAATTGGTTTTTTACTTTCATTTTTTGTTATTAATTAGCAGCCTTTTGCTTTATCTTAAAGACCTTCCTTTAACAGTACTTATAAAGCTAGCCCTAGTGGTGACAAACTCACTTAGCTTTTGTTTGTCTGGGGAAGTTTTTATTTACCCTTCATTTCTGAATGACAGCATTGACAGGTAAAATATTTTTGGTTGGCATTATTTTTGTTTTTTACTTTAGCACTTTGTTTTTTTGTTTGTTTGTTTGTTTGTTTTTGAGACGGAGTTTCACTCATGTTACCCAGGCTGGAGTGCAATGGCACGATCTCGGCTCACCGCAACCTCCGCCTCCTGGGTTCAGGCAATTCTCCTGCCTCAGCCTCCTGAGTAGCTGGGATTACAGTCACGCACCACCATGCCCAGCTAATTTTTTTGTATTTTTAGTAGAGACGGGGTTTCACCATGTTGACCAGGATGGTCTTGATCTCTTGACCTCATGATCCACCCGCCTCAGCCTCCCAAAGTACTTTAGCACTTTGAATATATAATCCCCCAGCCTCTGGCTTGCAGAAATTCTGCTGAGAAATCTACTGAAATTGTATTGGGGCACCCTTGAATGTGACTTTTTAAAAAATTTCTTGTTGCTTTTAGTATCCTTTTGTCTGTGATTTTTGAATTATTTGATTATGCTGCATCTTGATGAACCCCTTTTGTGATTGGATTGGCAACCTCTGAGCTTCTCGTACATGGATATTATCATCTTTCCCCAGGTTTGGAAAAATTTTCAGCCATTTTTCCCTTAACTATACGTGCTAGTCCTTTTTCTCTCTCTTCTCTTTCAAAAATTCCTGTTATGCAAAAGTTATTTCACTTCATGGTGTCTCATAATTTCTGTAGGACTTCTTTCTTTTTCATTTTGCTTTATTTTTGCTCATGTAATTAGATAATTTCAAATGTTCTATTTTTAGGCTCATTGATTCTGTTTAATCAACTCTGCAGTTAAAGCTTTTTATAGAGTTTTTCAAATCAGTTATTATAGTCTTTATCATTATAAGTTCTACTGATTATTTTTTGGTTAGACTTTTCATTTTGTTCATAAATTGTTTATGTAATTTTGTCTCTGCATTTTCTTAGCTTTCTCTAAAAATTTAAGAGAGTTATTCAGAATTAATTTTTCAGTCATTTCCTAGATCTCCATTTATTCTGATTCTATTATTAAAGCTCCATTATTGGAGCTCCTTTGGTGGTGTTATATTTCCCTGATTTGTAATATGGAAACTTACACTAATACCTGTGCACTTGGTAAGACAGGTAACTTTTCTGTTCTTTTCAGGTATTTTTTGGTGGTGATAGCCCTTTATTATTTTGTCTAGCCTGTGATTGCAGATGATTCAGCTAGTAGCAGCTATAGACAGGCAAAGTGAAGTGTCTCGGGTTGGTGTTCAACCACACAGGATGAGCAGAGAAGAGGCTATGTGGAACAGGTATGCATGAACTTCAGTTTCTTTCCCAGGCTGGCGTATGCTTAAGCAGAGCACCAAATTTTGGTGAAGTCACCACTCAGCAACCAAGTTCGGGCAGGACAAGACTTCCCTCCACTGGTAATAACTGACCTGCAATTGTCTGTAAGCATGGAGACTATTTAACAACAACAACAAAACAAACAAACAAACAAAAAAACAGGGCTTAGTTGGATCACCTCTTGCCTGTAGTGGCTGGTCAGGGCCAGATGTTCTATCCACAGGTAATATTTGAGCTGCAGTTGCTTCTTAACTAGGAAAACTAACGAAAGCACCCAGGACATGTGGGGAAGCTGGCTAGAGATTTGGGCTTGGAAGACCTATGGACTGTATTTCCTGCAGCATGGCACTGTTGGCTAATCTCTCTGGTGTGGTGCTTCTATTGGCCAGAAGGAAGAGCAATCACCAAGAACTACATGCTAGTTAATATGAGCTCCAGCCCCATTCTTTGTTTCTAACTGATCCCAGGTAATGTAGCCCTGCCAGTACTATCAGTGTTTCCCATGGGACAAGATAGAAATGATCCTCCAGTAGAGTCCCAGAATAGTAGGGAAGCTGAATGTCTACCTCCAACTCACCTTTTTCACCATAGAAATCATAGATCTAGGGGAATTCTTCATGTGTGGTGCTACGCCAGCTTTGGGAGAGCAGCATGGTCAAAGAACTGTTCTTACCATTAAATTATAGCTTTTTTCGGTTATGTGGTCCAAAGAGGTGTCTCAGCCTTATTCCCATGTTCTGTGATATGCATGATAGTATTTTTGCTTGTGGATAGTTGCTAGTTTAATTTCTACTGGCGGTGGGGGTGGGGAAGAGTGAAGCCTAACAGCTCCTATTCTGCCATCTTGCTCTGAATGCAGTTCTTAACTGATACCTATAGAGATCAGATTAAAATACATCATTAATGTTGTGTTCCTATAATGCCTAACTCAGTTTCTTCAATATTGTTTATTCTGATGATATTTCCAATGATATTTATCAAGTGTGTGAATTATCAAGTGTATTAATTCACTAATGATGGACTCTCCCAAAAAGTCTAAATGGCTTTGGTATGAAAATCATAAAGAAAATTATTCACTGATATCCAAAAAGAAGTTGTACTGTGTAAAAAGATGAACAGGCTTAAGGTAGATTAAATTCACTTCTCAGGAACATTTTAAAGTGAAACTAAGAATCGTTGAGCTACATTTTTTTAAGGTGACTGTTGGGGAAGAAAACTACTACATTCTAGATATTTATGTTACAGAAAAAGTAGGAGCTCAATAGACCGCTGCTCTGATCTTGAATGACATTTCCTATGTTGCTTTTATGCTATGTTATTAAAATGATGATTCATCTCATTTTTAAAGCCCTCTAACCTTTCCTGGTTATAACTTATTCCAATGTTTAACAGCTAACACTGTCAAGAACGTTTTCATTATATCTAACTCACATTCCTTGTACTACTTTTAGAGGACACAGAGAAAAATATATACCTATTCTCTGAATAAAAATTCAAACAGAGGCCAAAGTTATATTAATTTTCTTAGAAAAAGAGCCAAAAATTATGATGGGACATTCAGTTCATAGGCCTAAGAATTCCCCCCAAATACATTAAAGACCATAGGAAATGCTTAGAAGAGAAGAAGCAATCACCTTAACGATGAACTGATCACAGTATAATTCTACTCTCTTAATGATTTTCATTATTAAATTCTCCTTATGCAGAAAGTACTGTAACATACTAACATTATCCAATTAAGCATCTATTAACTGCCTAAAATGGATATATGAATTATTACACTAGAAAATTGGCAGATCTATACTAATTGAAAACGTAATGTATAATATGCTGGTTAGATATATCTCTTTATTATGTTTATATGCATATATGCATACATATAAATATATACTGGTAATAACATAAACTCAATGATTTATTGAGAAAAACACATTAAATGCCCTCAAAATATGCTCAAATATGGAACCCTCCAGCAGGAAATATGCTTGGTATAAAGAATAAAAACAGATATAAATTAATATTATCAGTGTAGTTGTCTCAATTTCATAAAACATTGAAATATATTGGAGAACTCAACAGACCATATCTATAAATGTAATGGGTTATGAAATGAGTTCTAATTCTGCCTGTAAGAGTGGTTGGCTAATGTACTTTGCACAGAAAAAGTCATTCTATTGCATGATTACTTTTTAGTTAAGTGAAATATTTAAAGCATACAGGATAGAGACTGGCATGAAGTGGTTACTTGGTTACTAAAAATTATTAACTGCATTTTCTGTTAGCATACCATATATATCAAATCATAAGAAGCAAGTGATAATAAGATCTTAATCTTTTTTTAACATCTTTATTATTCTATTCCCTAATCAACAGTTTATTTGCTTATTTTTTTTTTATTCTAAGATCAAAGTGTTTTGGTCAGAGCCCACAGCCATTCATTCTAGCTCCTCCCTGGCTAACTAATATTGTCGCTACTCTGTCCTTCAATCCTGTCTCCTTGCTGCCTTCCTGAATGCCATACTAATTTCTGCTTCTTCACATTTCTCTAGTTCTCCACATTTACTTTTGTTGTTTTCCCCCATCTAGAACCTGTTCATAGAATTTTACTTCACTCTTGCCAAACACAGCTATCATCACAATGGGATGAGCTTTTTATTAACTGTCACACTCTACACAAATTTTTTATCCTAGGTTCAATATTTTGCCTGTAATCACCACCATATAAAATTTTAATTTATATTTAAATACATTCAAATGTTTGAGAAAGTAGAGAAAAGTAAATTGTTTACATATTATCAAACATGATTTTTAAAGTTTTCATAAATAGAAGAAAATGGATGAGATACTGAACCATCCATTCATTCATCAAATATCGATTGAGTACCAATTTGTATCAGTCAGTATTCTAGAGGCTGGCAAGTAAAATATCTGTGGAAATAAAACCAAGATCTTTGCTTGTAACCTTACATCTAATGGGAGGAGATAGATATTAAACAAGAAATATGAAAATGACTGGATTATCTAGTAGTTTCCAAATGAGAAGTACTATGGAAAAGAAAACCAGGAAAGTAGAATATTATAATGACTTTCTCAAAAAGAGAAAGCATATGGCTTTTTGAGAAATTTGAAGCAGTAAATGAGAGTTTAAAAAAAAATTGAAGATAGGACAAACAACTTTCTTGAGGAGTCGTAAATGCAGAGAGAATAAGATACCAGTTAGCAAAAAAATAAAGCAAACCCAGAAAAAATCTGGGTTTGGAAAGCCATGAAATAACTGAAAATACAGACTATACTCAATTGTCAGTTGGAAACAGGGAAAGGAAATTATTTTTAGCAGTTGACAACAGGCTCTGAGACCATATTAGGAACTAATCACATTTGAGTAAATGACTATTCGAGATTGCTTGTAAAGTCTGAGGACCCAATCTTGATTCGCTCTTATCAACATCTGTCCATATACTTGAAAATTGTAATGGTTTTCCTCCTTTGTTATGCTATAAGAGGTTACACAAGATAAATGAAGGAAATTGTTCTATGCACCACTACTCTGGTTTGCTGCCTTCAGGTAAATATAAAGAAGAGCTACACGGACATGAATATGTCTTTCTAAGTGGTGAGTTGAACACTGAAAAGCCTAGAATATGTGAGATGACTGGGAGACAAAAGTGACTCCTTTGACTATACTAAATAATTTGAACACAAGTTTGTCTAGAAGGAAAAAAGTGTGATGCTTGAATCACTGTGGTGACGAGGGTCATGACTCTAATGGCAGGGTTCTCAGGCTAATAGCTAGGTTTTAGCAGATTAGCAAAAAGGCACCTGTGACCTAAAGTTCAAGTGCGAAGAATATAAATATGTGTCGCTTCAAAAATATTTTAATAAATTTTCAACCATGGCTGAAGAACCATGGCCCACTGAAAGCCTAATGAAGTACTAGATGAGCAATTACATATATTGTTAAAAAATCAATCAGCAATGAATATTTTTGTAATTTGAGTGGAAAATTCAAATTAAATTTAATGAATATCTTAAGCTCTTTCTGGGAGCTAAAAGGAGGCTCACATCTGTTTAATTTTAAGAAGAAAGCCTACATGGGGAAAAGAATAGAGACTAGACTGTTCTTAAAACATTCAGAAGTGGTATCAAAAAGATTGCAGTGCGCTGTATTTGTTGCAATCAGACAGAATTGAAAACTAGTTCTGATTCTGCCACCTCACTGTAAGACATTGAATGAGTTATTTGGTGTCTTTGAGTATCAGTTTCATCTTATAATAGATGCTGATAGTAATAGCATTACATATTTATTGTGATAATTTAATGCAAATAAAATGAGTTGGTTTGTTCTTGACATAAAATACAGATATTGATATTTTAATTTTATTGATGCTTGTGTTGGCATTGGTAATGGTATCGTTACTGATGTCAGTATTGGTATTCACATTTGTAATGGTATGTCAGTATTAGTTGCATTAGTGTTCATATTGGTACTGATGTTGCACTAGTATTGTTGTATACATTGATATCACCATAAGGTATAGTCTGAGAGCAACTATTGGCATAATAAGAAAAGAAAAATTTGGCCCAAATTTTAATCAACTACAAGAGCTGGATCTACTAAGGAACAATATGAGAACAATCTATCTTCAATAACTTGAACATTGAATACCTTTACAGTGAAAGAGAAATAAGAGTTCTCAAAGTGTGGCAATAAAACTACATCAGGTTCTTGCATGAATAAGCAGCTACCTGCTTACCTGCTATGTCAGGATGGAAGTATTAGCTAAAAATTAGTCACTTATAAATACCATTTGAAAGATCACAGTGTAGATTAAATGACAGATATGTCTACCAATAATACCCAGAATATGGTAGATAACTAAGATTACTTTCCCATCAAACCACTCCTGCCCATATAAATTCATGTACTTTTTTTCTGTCTGCTTCCAAAGAAAAGAAATCAACTGCAGCCCTTTCTTTTCTGACACTCTTTCGCTTTCTATGGAAACAAGATTTTATTCATCCTCTTAAAACTAAAAAGAAGTCAATACATATGAACAAAGAATATGACAAATTCTGAAGTCAAGATAATTTTAGATAGTTCTTTTAATATAAGTGAATGGTCTTATAACATGTACAGTCAGAAGCAATGGCTACTACAAAAATACCACATATTCTCCTTTCCTTTACTGGGATGCTGAGAAATAAGAGCATCTGTTAAGTTTTTACCACCTTAAAACAAATTTGAAATATGCAGCATAAAAATTGCAGCTGCTCAAAGATAATTTCTGATTTCTATAAAAACATGGACTTAATGTATGATATTTTTAGAAATTAGGAAAACAAGCCCTTGGATTAAAAATTTAACGGATGTGCTAATTTCCTCCTGAAAGCTGAAAAAAGGATTATGGCCATGTAGTCCTGAGAATAGAGCCCAGAAAGAAAACTGAAGTCATCTTTTTGGCTAATATAGAATAACTCACAATTTTAGCACCAGTTCTGCATAGTTGATGTAAAAATTTTGACTACCGAATTTCTCGACACCCATAAATTTCTGATTTCGTCATATCCTTTTACCATCATACCTTTAACAGTTTACAACTGTTCATATGTCTTGGCGTTAGTTGTTTATACAACCTAGATTATAGGTTTGGGCAGCAACAATGTTATTATTTGTCTTTTATTATCTCAAGTGGTTATAAAATATTGATATCAATATATATTTTAATGAACTAATTGTGCAGATGGACTACAAAAATAAGCTGGAATTGATCAACGTTTCCATGTATTATAATTTAAGCCCAAGTTCTAGAACTTCTATTTTAAATTTTTCATTTATTGTTTTAAAAAATTGAATACAAAAGTCTTTGTTTTTTCTTCAATTATGAACCAGAAAGAAATGGTAACTTGTGGAATGAGTTTTATGGAAAATTTTAAAGGAAAATAGATCAATTGCTTAAAGGATAAGAAGGAAGTTTTTGTTTGTTTTGTTTTGTTTTAATAAGTAGCATGGCTGGAATAATGTTTGGAAATTCAGTGAAGATGGTAAGAAATAGGGGGTGCTGAGAATATATCTTGAAACAGAAGGTTATATCAAGGGAGGTAACTGAATAGTTTCATTGGGGAATGTGGAGTCGGCTGAAAATATCAGGACAAAGAATCAATGTTCAATGATTGCTATCAACTGCCATTGTTCCTAAAAGTTTCGCCAGGATGTAAGGTATGTGGAAATGTGAATAGCTACTATTGAAAGTATCTTATCCTTAGTTACCCTACTCAGTCGTAGAAGTGTGGTAGTAAGGGATAAAGAGATGTGTGAATCCGCATGAAATCCCGGGTTCATAAACTACTTTTACTGGCACTATAGTATCATTGAAATTCAGACACTAAAGTTTTGAATAGCTTTCTTATTAAGTCTCTTGCTCATAAGATTTATAAGAAATGTCATATGCAAGCTGATTTTTAAGGAAAACAATTACAGCATATTATTCATAATCATTTGTTGCCTCCCAACCCCACTGCCCCTACAGACATATTCTCTCTCTCTCTGTCTTTCTCTCTCTCTCTTTGAGGGTAGAATTCTGAGATTAGATCCTTAAGAGACCACATGATAATTATGTGCTTGGAATTTCCTAGAATTCAAGACAATATACATCTTTAATGCATCTGCCAAATTCTCATCCAGGTACTAATCAGTTTGGCTTGGTTTGGTAGGTATAGCTAGGAAATAAAATAGAGAAATTATTTTAGACTTCCTACATGTTAATAAATCCATAAAACAAGGAAGTTTATAGAATTTGTAATGCATGCTAAATAAATGCGAACTTATCATTTGATCTGACACAAAACAGACCTGGAATCGCTGTCTTAATTTGACTTGCAGGTATCAGTAGATTTCACCATCCCTTGCTCTCTCTCTATTTCCCAATGCTACCATAACCTAGGCTAGAGGGCAACTCTCCTCAGGTTAAGATATTAATAAAAGATGAAAAAAGATTTTGCTGTGCCTTTCTCATAGTGATATATTAATGCTTCTGATAGGCTGCACACTCAGATTTGTAAGGTTTATTTCGAAACCACATTATCAATGTATCAATTGTTCTCATCTTTTAAAATAAAAGATTCTGCCAGAATTCAACTTTTCTCATCTATAACAGAGATAAGTACCCCCTTTTGTTCAACTTTATAAATATAGACTTCATTCTTTAGAAAGTTTGGATGTACAGAAAATTGATCAGGTAATACAGAGTTCTCATATACTTGACCCTGATACACATACAATTTTCCTTAGTTTAATGTCTTGCATTAGTATGGTACGTTTGTTTCAACTAATGAAGTAATATTGACATGTTATTATTAACTGAAGTCCGAGGCTTAACTGGAGATTCACTTTCTTCATTTGCACGCTATTTGTACAGTTCTGTGGGTTTTGGCAAATACATAATGTCATATATCTGCTGTTAGACTGTTATACAAAATAGTTTTACTGCCCTAAAAGCTCCCTATGCTTCACCTATTATCTCTCCTACCACCACCACCGTCCCCAGCAACCACTGATTTCACTGTCTCTACTTTTTATTCGATCCAGAGTGTCATATAGTTGGAAATATACAGAATGTACTCTTTTCAGACAGACTTTTTTTACTTAAATGCCATATGCATTTAAAGCTCCTTCATGTTGTTTCATTGGCTTGATAGCTCATTTCTTTTCATTACAGAACAATATTGCATTGCATGGCTATACCACAGTTTGTTTATCCATTCACTTATTGATGGAATGGTTACTTCCAGTTTTGTGAAATCATGAATACATCTGCTATCAACATTTGTTTGTAGGTGTTTTTGTAACCCAACTGGGTAAATACTTAGGAACATGAATGCTGGATCATATGGTGAGATCACGTATAGCTTTGTAAGAAATTACCACGCTGTCTTCCAAAGTGGTTATACCATATTTTTTTAAATTTTTATTGGCAATGGATGAGAGAGTCTGTTCTGCACCCTAGTTAGCATTTGATAAACTCAGTTTATTTTTTGAATTTTAGCCATTTTAATAAGTGTGTAGCATTATAGTGTTTTAATTTTCAGTTACCTTATGACATATAATGTTGAGCATCTTTTCATAGGTTTATTTGCCATTTGTATGTCTTCTTTGGTGAAACACCTGTTCAGATCTTTTGCCCAGTTTTAATTTTTTCTCATTATTGAGCTTTAAGGGTTCTTTGCATATTTTTGACACACCTCCTTTATCAGAAATGTATTTTGCAAATATTATCTCCCAGCCTATGCCTTGCCTTTTTATTTTCTTAACAGTGCTTTTCAAAGAGCAGAACTTTTTAATTTTGATGTAGTCAAACTTACCATGTTTTTTCTTTCATGAATCATGCTTTTCTTGTTCAATCTGAAAATTCATTGCCTAACCTATGGTTACCTAAATGTTCTCCTTATGTTAGCACCTAGAAGTTTTATAGCTTTGTGTTTTACCTTTAGATCTATGACCCCTTTCAATTTTTGCAACATGTCTGTGTCTAGAGTTAAATTTTTGCATAGAGATGTCCAATTTTTCAGCACATTTGTTGAAAAGATTATCATTTCTCCACTGAACTGCCTTTATTCCTTTATCAAAGATCACTTCACTATATTTCTGAGTCTATTTCTGGGCTCTCTGTTCTGCTCCATTGATCTATTTCTCTTTTCTTTCATCAATATCACAATGTCTTCACACAAAGTTAATCTTAAAGTTGTAAAGTGTCAGTCCATGAACATTTCTTACTCAGTGTTGTGATCTGTTCTGGGTCTTCAGCCTTTTCATACAAACTTTAGAATCAGTTCTTCAATATCCACAGAATGATTTGCCTTGATTTTTATTGTGATTGAGTTGAATTTATAAATAAAGATGGGAATACTTGACATCTTAATTATATTGAGTATTGTTGTAAAAAAGCATGAAATATCTTTCCATTTATAATTTATTTAGATCATCTTTGATTTTCTTCATAAGAGTTCAGTAGTTTTTCTCATATTAATTCTATACATATTTTATTAGATTTGTATCTAAATATTTCAATTATTTGGTGCTAATAGAAATGGTACCATGTTTTTAACTTCAAATTTCATTAATTTATTACTACCATATAGTAAAGCAATTGACTTTCATTTTAACATTGTATCTACAATCTTGCCATAATCACTTCTTAGTTCCAGGATACTTTTTGTGGATTGGTTGGTATTTTCCACATAGACAATCAAGTTATATATGAATATGCACAGTTTTATTTCTTTCTTCCCAATCTGTATAGTTTTATTTTATATCTTGTCTTATTGAATTAGTTAGCTGTAGTTCCAGTACAATATTTAATAAGAATGGGAAAATCAGACATATTTCCTATTCCCAGTCTTAGAAGAAAGCATCTAGTTTTCTATCATTAGTAAGGTAAACTTGTAACATTTTTGTATATGTTCTTCATCAAATTGTAAATATTACCCTCTAATCCTAGTGTGCCGAGAGTTTTTAATCACAAATGAGTGTTGGATTTCATCAAATGTTTTTGTGTATCTATTAATGTGATTATGTCATTTTTATTCCTTAGTTTGTTATTGTGATGGAATATCTTAATAATTTTTTAAAATGCTGAATCAGCCTTGCATGCCTGGAATAAATCCCACCTTGTCATAGTATATAATCCTTTTTATACATTATTGAACTTGATTTGCAAATATTTTATTAAAGTTCTTAAAAACTCTATTGATGAGGATATTGGTCTGTAGTTTCCCTTTCTTGTAATAATTTTGTTTGATTTTGGTATTAAGGTAATGCTAGTGTCATAGAATGAGCTAGAAGGTGTTCTCTGCTTCTACTTTTTGGAATTTATCATATAAAATATGTATCATTTTCTCCTTAAATATTTACTAGAATTCATCTGTGAACCATCTGGGCATGGTGGTTTTGAATTTTTTTGTAAGATTATTAATTTTTTAAAATTATTTCTTAGATATAGGCCTATTCATATTATCTGTCTCCTTATGTGAGTTTTGGTAGTTTATGTCTTTCAATTAATTAGCCATTTCATCTAGGTTGTCAAATTTATGGACATAGAGTTGTTCATAACATCAACCCCCATGGACCTTAAAAAGATAATAATGACAACACTTTTTTCATTTATAATAGTAGTAAATTAAATATTCTCTGTTTATTTTGTTTTGATTATTCTGGCAAGAGATTTTTAAATTGTATTTATTTTTTCAATAAATCAGCCTTTCATTTTATTAATTTTATATATGGATTTATTTTTGTCTTCAATGCCAAGTTATACACTTTTTTGCTTCTTTTCTTCTGCTTCCTTTAGAATTATGTCTCTCTTATTGCAGGTTTAAGGTGAAGGCTTAGATTAATGAGCCTTACACCTTCATTTCTAATACATGAATTCAATGCTATTAATTTTGTGCTTAGCACTGCTTTTACTAAGTCCTACAAGTTTTGATGAATGGTATTTTAATTTTTATTTAATTAAAAATATTTTAGTATTTCTCTTGAGATTTCTTCTTTGGTCTTATTTTTTTAAATTTATTCTTATAGTCTATTTTTTAATTGGTATATTTAGACCATTTATTGTTTATAGTGATTACTAGTGTTTATAGTTGAATTAATATTTACCATGTTTGTAAAAATTTTTTATTCCTTGTTATTTTTCTTGATTTCTTTTTTACTACTCCTTTTTCTGCCCTCTTTGGTTTTAATTGGGCAGTTTATATGATTCCATTTTATCTCCTCTCAGCATTTCTACAATACATTTTTAATTGTTTTAGAGTTGACCATAAGGTTTACAACATAATTATAATTAACCTAAATCCACTTTCAAATAACACTATACCAATCCCTGAGTACTGCAGATACCAATAAATACAGAGTGTATTGAGTTCCTCCTCCCTGTTTCTTAATTTCACTCATCCACATACTGTAATCACTCCATATATTATTTCTATAATTACTTTGAACAAACATTATCTATTTTGTCAGTTGTGAATCATAAAATATGATACTTTATTTTACCTTCATACACTTCTTCTCTGATGCTCTTCCTTAATGTAGATCTCAGTTTCTAATACATATAATTTTCCTTCTCTTTAAAGAACTTCTTTTAAAATTGTTTGCAAAGTTTGTCTACTTGTGACAAATTATCTCATTTTCTTTGTCTCAGAAAGTTTTTATTTCTCTGTAATTTATGAAAGGTAATTTTACTGGTGACAGGTTTCTAGATTGGTGGTTTCTTTCTCTCAACACTTTAAATACTTAACTGCACTTTCTTCTTGCTTGTATTGTTTCTGAATACACAGTTGAGTTAACCCTTGTTTCTCTGTAGGTAAGTTTTCCCTTCGCTAGATTATTTCAAGATTTTCCCTTTACCTTTGAATAACTGCAGTTTGAATATGAATATGATATGTCTGGGTATATTTTGTATATCTATATCTATCTATATCTATATCTATCTATCTATCTATATATCTATCTATCTATCTTCTCTAGTGTTCTCTAAGCTTCCTTGATCTGTGCTTTGGTATCTGTCATTAATTTTGAAAAATTATTAGATATTATTGATTCAATTATTTATTCCTTTCATTTGTCTCTTACTTCTGCTATTTCTATTACTTATATATATTTTTTTCTAATTGTTCCATAGTTAAATGATGTCTATTCTTTTTTTTCTCTCTGTTTGCTTTTTATTTGGTGCTCAATTATTATTTCCTTGGCAATGTTAACAGTATTAATGGTTCAGTGTAATACTGAAAAATGACTTTCATGATCTCAACTGTAGAATGGACATAATAAATCACTTTATTATGATATTTGTTTTCTCAAGCTGATCTCGAACCAAAAGCACAATATTTCTAAGGTATGCCTGTTTAGTTGTGTCTCAAGGAATGGGGGAGCTCAGAAGGAGAGAAATGGGTGAATGGCTGTTTAGCTGAGCAAGTCAGAACACACACAGCACTTATCAATTACATATGCCTTTTTATATGGCTGTGAGTCGTGGTGCCCCCAATACAATTACATTATTCACACCAAAAATCACTAATCACAGAGCATCAAGACAGATATAATAGTAATAAAGAAGTTCCTGGAGGAAATTAAAAGTGTTGTCTCAGTAAACGCGGGAATGATCAAAGAGTGAAACAGCCTTATTGCTGATATGGAGAAAGCTTTAGTGGTCTAGTTGGATCAAACCTGCCACAATATACCCTTAAACCAAAGCTAATTCAAACAATGGTCTAACTCTCTTCAATTATATGAAGGCTGAGAGAGGTAAGGAAGCTGCAGAAGAAAAGTTTGAAGCTATCAGAGTATGGTTCATGAGTTTCAAGAAAATAAGCCATCTCCATAACTAAAAATGCAAGGTGAAACAGGAAGTGCTAATATATAAGCTGCAGGAAGTTGTATAGAAGATCTAAGATCATTGTTAAAGGTGGCTACCCCAAACAACAGATATTTCAATGTAGATCAACAGCCTTATATTGGAAGATGTCATCTAGGACTTTCACTGGTCATCCAAGAACTCCAATGGAGATATACAAAGACATTAATGTTTTCATACCTGTTAAGACAACATCCAGCATCCACTCTGTAGCCCATGGATCAAGGAACCATTTCAAATTTGAGTCTTATTATTTTAAAAATACATTTTTGTAGGCTATAACTGCCTTAGATAGTGATTTCTCTCCTGGATCAGCACAAAGGAAATTGAAAACCTTCAGGAAAGGATTCACCATTCTACATGCCTCTAAGACCATTTGTAGGTCATGGTAGGAGGTCAAAATATCAACTTTATTAGGAGTTTGAAAGAAGTTGATGCCAATCCTCATGAATAACTTTGAGGAGTTTCAGACCTTCAGTGGAGGACATAACTGCAGATGTGATGAAAATAGCAAGGGAAAAAGAATTATAAGTGGAGCCTAATCAAGTTACTTAATTGCTGCAAACCTACCATAAAACTTGAATGGGTGAGGAGTTGCTTCTTGGAGATCAATAAAGATAGTGGTTTCTTGATGTGGAATCTACTCCTGATGAAGATGCTGTGAACATTGCTGAAATGACAACAAAGAGGGTATTACATAATATTACATAATATCAGGATGCCACATAATATTAGAATATTATATAAAAGTTGATAAAGCACCAGCAGCTGGGTTTGAGAGCAGTGATTTCAATTTTGAAAGAAGTTATACTATGAGTAAAATGCTATCAAATATCATTGCATGCTACAGAGAAATCATCGATGAAAGCATGATTCAATAAATGCAGCAAATTTCACTGTTGTCTTATTTTAAATAACTGTGGTAGCCATCCCAATCTTCCAATCTTCAGCATACACCACTCTGACCAGTCAGCAGCCATCAATACTGAGGCAAAACCCTCCAGCAGCAAAAAGATTAAGGCTCACTGAAGGTTCTGATGATGGTTAGCATTTCTAAGCAAGAAAATATTTTTAAATTAAGACATGTTCATTTTTTAAACATAATGCTATTGCACACTTAATAGAATAAATTATAGTGTGAACATAACTTTTATATGTGCTGGGAAACCAAGAAATTCATATGAATCTCCTTATTATGATATCCACTTTATTGTGGGTGTTCTGGAACCAAACCCACAATACCTCTGAATCATACCTGTAGTTAGTTACCAACTCTGACAGCTTATAATTCAAATAAGTTGACCTGGGCTGTGCCTGTCTGTATTTAACTCTCTCTTCAGATTTTGATATGGCCATTGGCCCTCGGTTCTCTAATGAACCTAAGGAAAATTGTTGCTTTTTAGTTTCTACAGCTGGTTTTTCTTTTCTTTTGAGGATAGGAGTGATAATGTCCAAACTTTCCTGAAACTTAAAGTGTTTCAAAAAATCTGAAGTCTTTAAAATACACTTGAAAGTATTAAAAATTATGTGCCTACCAATATTTAAAGCAGGAACTACAAATGTATGAAGAAAAATTTGTCTAGCTCATCTCATTTTTAAATCAAAAATTTTTTGTTGTTTTTAAAAAATATTGAAAAAATTGTACTGTTTTCCAAAATGTATATTCATTTCACTTTTTAGATCTGTAAATGTTTATCAGTGAAACCTAAACATTTTTGTAAAAAGTTTTAGCCTGTTAAAAGATATGTTTTTACTAATTTTTGGAACAGTTAATAAATTTTATATTAAAGTCTGTGGCCTCTTCAGTAGCCAAGGACATTTTGCAGTGGGAGAATTTTCTGGTTTCTGTGTAAAAGAACTAAGAAGTCCTTGAAATGAAGTATTTTCATTTTCGTCTGCATGCCACTTACCCTGTCTGGATCTTTTTACATAGTCCTGGCTCACAGGCTGCCTTTCCTTTCATTACAGTTGTTTGCATGTCTGACTCATCTGTAGCCTTATAAGCCTTTGGAGGTACAGAAAAAGGGACTTTATCCTCAATGTCTCACTCACACACCAAGCATGAGCTTTTAGCCATAAACATTGAATCTTTAAATCTTAGGTCACTCAAAAACAGTTTTCTCTTCATTTTCTGGAGAGAAAAGTAAAATAGAGCATAATCACATTGATTACATGTATTAAATAAGCAAAATGGCAAGAAGAATGGTGAAGAAATAAGTGTACTTTCCACTCACCTCCTACTGAAGCCATCATATTCTATATATTAATTATACTTTAATTGCTGTATTTGTGAATTATTGAGAAATTTTCTTAATTGATTCCAGACTCAGAAAAGAAAAAAGAAATATTTTTTTTTACGTCTGATTCTCAACAATGAATAACATCTGAGATAATAGGAGTCAGCTAATGTATGAGTATTTTCTTAAATATATTTTATACCAATCTCTCAGGAAGATATCCTAGTATGGAAAATGTTATTTTAGTTACTTAATTTAAAGATAACTTCATACAGGCCACTGTCTTAGCCAATATAGCTTCTGTAACAAAATACTATAAATGAGTAGTGTATAAACAACAAAAATTTATTTGTCACTGTTCTGGAGGCTAGGAAGTCCATGATCAAGGTACCAGCAGATTTGGTGTCTGATGAAGACCCGCTTTTTGGTTTGTAAATATCCATCTTCTCACTGAATGCTCACATGGTAGAAAGCACAGAGCAGCTCTCTGGGACCTCTTTAATAAGGCCAATAATTCCACTCATTAGGCGTCTGCCCTCTTGGCCTAACTACCTCTCTACAGCCTCATCTTCTAATATCATCACATTGATAATTAGATTTCAACATATGAATTTGGGGGAACAAAAGCATTCAGAATATAACAGTAATCAGGTTATGGCCATTAAAATATTTGGTATATCACTTTATTGACATTATTGGCTTTATATATCCAAACAGTTCAGGCTAGATTATTGATGTTTCCTCTTTTGAATAGATCATAGGAACCAATGAGAAAGAAGCCACTGCCTCTGATGTGACAGCACTGGTAGAAAAGGAGCAGGATGAGGAAAACCCACTGATACTTTGTGCATCCTGTTACCACTATACTGTTTAGGCCTTCACTTAAATGTTGCCTCATAACAGAATCTGGCTCCAATAATATTACATAAAGTAGAATTCCAGTTTCTATATCTAACCATTAAATTGTTACTGATGCTTCATAAATCCTGACTGATAATTTTGAACCCTAATACATTTCTTTATAAGGTAAAACGCACTGAGTTTGTGTGGGTTTGAAATTATTTATAGAAAATATTGTGTACTTAATGAGTATTTGTCCTATAAGAATTTTCTCCCTTCTTCTTCTGTACAATATATTCAGGTTCAGGACAAGTTCTTGTGCTAGACAAAAATGACCAAGACAGACAAAGTCCTTAATTACATAAAGCTTACATCATAAACAAGTGACTGAAACCTAACAACAAAAAATGATTTTTGGATAAGAGGAAAGAGTACTGAGAGAAATGGGTAATCTAGGAATTTTTCCCTTTTCCCTTTGAAACATCTTTTTTATCCAATAAACATATGGTAGCAAGGTTAAAAGTCAGGTGTTGAGAGTTAGGAGTTTTTAATATCAACTCATATTGGCAGACAAGAAATGAGACACATTTTGTTCCCCCTACCCTTAATTTCAGTGCTAACTAACAAAGCATGTCCCAAGCATCAGAAGAAGCAGGAATCCTAAGTGCAATCAGAGTTTGAAAATAATCATTTCCGGAATTCCTTTGAACTTGGTGATTGACTTGGTCAGAGATAAGTAGAAATCTGGGATATAAAAACTGACCACTTTCTTTTTAGTTCATGGAAAGGACACAAGACATTTATGATGATGGCAAGCATCAAAAAATGGAAGATTTCCATTTAAGTATATTTTTGATGTTACAGAAAAATGAAAAAAGTGAACATTTTACTGCATCCAAGTTGTATTTATGAGAAATTATAGTAATATAATTTTTAAAAATCATACCTTTAAAATCACTTATTTTCATTAAGTAGCTTAAAATCCAATTATTTCCAAGTTAATTTAAAGAGTTTACCCTTAATTTGACCTTAAACATAACCGATTACAATATTTTCTAGACCTCTAACTACAGTTGTAACTCATGTCCAGAGGATTATAGTCATTGCCTAACTTATGAATAGTGATGCTGGCAAGCCTGGTTGTAGATATGTGAGGTATCTCTGCAATAGAAATCCAGAGTCCATTATTCAGTTTCCTAGATCAGTTGTGGCATCAGCAAAAGCAGCAGTAACTCCTATGACTTCCTAATTCCTGATTTATAATTATGGTGTTTCTTTCTCAAACCTATAGGGAGGTCAGGGGCAGAGACAGCAAAAGTAATAGGTTCTTATTCCAGAATAATTCTAGTGGTGGAATCTGAAGTAGTAATTCTCATGATTGGAAAGTTCTTCATTGTTCTGAGAATCATTCTATATTTCAGTAACATTTCATAAGATCCTAATTTATTCATTTTCTGTTTAAAATATCTAAGTCTTTTGTTGCCTGCACTGAACCTTTAACAGATACTAATGGCAAAAAAAAAACCCTCATTATTTTCTGTTAAATGTTTAAGTTATAGGAAAACAAATGTCATTTGCATAGATATTAAAATATTTGCTATATTCATAAATAAGTATTGATGGGACATTGGAATATAAATGAATGGAGGTAGAAAAGATGCACAAATGTAGAGACAAAAGAAATTGTATGTGATGTGAAAAGATGTAAGGTTTTATAAAACGTACTAGAAAAATTATTCTGCTAAAGCACACATTATAAATCAAGCCTCTGACATTATCTGCCAACAATAGAAAGAAAAATATAATATACGCCCACATCATCCTTTTTAATAGATAATGGCTTCCTATTTTGAGAAGTGAATATATCCTTCTCCTAAAAGAATATTTTGAAAGCTTGAATTGCTTTTTTATTTAACAAAATACCAACCATATAAAGCTAAAAGTGTTCAAAAATATCTTAGTAGCCCATTAGTAAATTTTTCAATATTAATTGTTCATATACCATCAACAACCCTTCATATGCTATAGATTATCAAGTGGGTTAGTTCTTCTTTAAGAAGTCAATTAAAGGATATCCTTTCTACATGTAAAGAAAACCTAGAAGATAAACTCAAACAATAAACTGAATTATAACCTGATACAACCATCAGAAAGAAAATACCATGAATAATGTAGGGATAATCATTTAGGGCACAGCAACCCCAATATATTATGAGTTTACCAGAACGGCAAGCAGCTAATATATAGGTAGTCTCCACAAAGGTATTGTGCCATTTGGTGTAAGGGACAGCAGAGGTCTGAGCATTTATAGTAGCTCAAGTACTTCTGCACTGAAGAATCAAGCAATTCTGACACAAAGAAAAATATGTTAGAGAAATAATCTGATAGGGAAGATAGTTTATGCCTGGCTTTTTTAAAAAGGAATTAGAACACCCTTATTTGCATAGATATCTTGCATTGAAAATCTGCAAGAGGGATATTTAAATATTAATATTTTAGATCTGGCCAAGCACAGTGGTTCATGCTTATAGTTTCTGCTACTCAAGACGCTGAGGCAGGAGACTCATTTGTGCCCAGGAGTTTGAGTCCAGCCTGGGCAACATAGTCAGACCCTGTCTCTAAAAATATTTTTTTTTTCAAATTACGTATATTTTCAGTCTCTAAGCCCTTTGAACTAAATTAAGATGAAAATAAAATTTATTGAAACTTGTTTTTTTTTTTCCCAAGATGGTGGTTAGAGGCATTATTAGCATGCCTCTACCACTTGGAAAGACAAACTGTGTGTAGACATTCACATGGTGAATTTTTTTCCCAAGAAGTAACAAAGGAACTTAAGAGAAAAACTTAAAGAAACCACAGACTCTTTGCAGAAAACAGCGGGAAACAACCTACACCAGGAACCAGGAAGAAAACTGTGAGTTTCCAGAGCATGAGAGAAAGAGACTGCTTTCTGTGAGAGACCCCCACTGGGAAGCCAGGCAATCTAGGCCATGGGGGAATGCCTACCTCTATCTAGTTCTGAGGCTGATTTAGCAAGTGGTGGAGAATATGTGAGAAGGAGAGGCATCAAGATGTTCTTTGCAGGGATGGAGGATGCCATTCCTGATTCTACTTCACAGGTAACCTTGTGGAAGTCAACCAGGGAACTCAGACAGTGGTCAGAGGTTGAGAGAAGCTCCTTCAATTTGCAATATAATCTTGAGTGAGAATAACTCCCTTGACCAGACCCAAGGGGTGAGCAGAAAGTGTGTTATAGGCACAGACACAGAAGCTGGGTGCTCGTGCCTTGGTGGACCGGGAGGAACATGGCCTGAAAGCTCTGGTTTGTGTCTTGGTTGGGAAGGCTTATGGTCTAAGGCAGTTTTGAGATCTGAGCACAGGCTGCCTGGATCACAGCTAGCTGCTGCTAGCAGAACACTGTGGGTGTAAGATCAGCCTTGCCAAGCACATGGGAGCTGAGTGGGGTTTACTGCCACCTGCTACCTCCTCTTCCCATGCAGATTCTTTTCTGCAGCAGATACAGCTGTGTCCTTTCCTGGAACATTATTCTAGTGGCCAAGGAACTGCCCTCAGATTACCCCATTGGGGCTGCTGCTTGCAGCTGCATATGGGGAGCCAAGCAGACACTTATCTGACCCAGAACTCACTGGGTTTTGCCCCTCCACCCACCCTGGTAGCATAATACAATGGACAAGGACTTCTGAAAGATCCATGGCCCCATTCATTGCCTGAGACACTAGAGTGCCTCCCCAGGTAACATAAGGAAAGCACAAACATCATTGCTACCATTGCAGCTGGGGTTCTTTTGTAAAAGCTACCTCCTGGTTGAAGGCCAATTGGCATAGCCAATTACAACATCTGCAAGTAGAATAATACAGTGCCCAGGAAGGAGAAACCTTTTCCACAACCTCACCTATGACCATTCCTGCATCACCCTGGCTAAAGGGGTCTTGAGTTTGTCCATGTGACCAGTACATTACTACTACCTCTAGCATTTGAGAAAGTCAACACATTAAGGCTATTAATAACCAAGGAAATTTCAGGTTCTACATTACTTGTGGGAAGAAAGTTGCCCAGGTGTCATGGCAAGAGACTGAAGGCACAATCTGTCTCAGCATAATAAATAACTGCTTACTTAGATATGGCAATAATAACACACATATTTACTGATTACTTAGTTATAGCATAATACATAACTGATTACTTAGTTATAAAATGACACCAAGTAGATATTAGATTCAATCACATAATTATATAATCAATCTTATTATACCATTATTCTCTATTAATCTCTGCTTTAGTGTATGAACATTTTGGTCTTATAGTATAGACATAATTGGGTGAAACATAATTAGGACCTGAAGGGACATTGTGAGAAGTGATCAGGAGGTCAGAGTAAATGCCTTGTGGTAGAGCCAGCACCTGGGAAGGCACTGCTACTTAGCAGGCAGGCCTTGCGGTAACGCCAGCCTCTGGAGAGCTGCCTGTTATTCAGCAGACTGTGAGAGGGAGTTTCCCTTTCACTGGGGAGTTCAGAGAAAACTCTGCTTTGCTGGCTCTTGAGGAAGGTCTGACACTAGCCAGGCCGGCCCACAGACATCCAAAGGTTTAAATACCTCTCCGTGGTGCTGTACTGTAACCATCCTTGTTCACCTTCATGTTCCAATTTCCCACCAGATGCTCCCTTGTAAATTCTTAGAAGCTGTGAGAAGTAGGAATAGAGAAATCCTAAAAAGCATTTGATCTCTCTGATAAGTGCATAGAAAGAAACTATGTGCCTCCCCTCCTTGCAGTGGCTACCTGAGAGGGAGGGGCCCTCTGTACTGTACTCATGTGACCCTCTGTACTATACCCACATGGTCCCCTGAACTGTACCCACGTGGCCCCCACAACTGTAAAAATGTAATTTGCTTGACCCCTACCAATCATGTCAGATGAGTCATTCTCCAGCCCTGCCCCACTGCCTGTATACAATAAATATCAGCACATCCAGGCACTCAGGGCCACTGCTGAACTCCACCCCTTGGTAGCAGTGGTTCCCCTGGCCCAGCTGAATTCTTCTCTTATCTCTGTGTCTTGTGTCTTCTTTTCTACCATCCTCTCCTCATACAAAAGAATACCCACAGGACCCTGTGGGACTGGACCCTGCAATTGCTCTCCTACTCCCATCAGAACTACTGCTGGGAGACTAAAGGACAGGTCACATAAACTAATCCCTTACAGACATTCCCCAACACCAGCCTGTGGTATGACATCCCAAATTCGTGGCTAGACCCAGAGAAGCGGCAGTATTTACAGCATTCTGGCCTTCAGGGGAAGCTACTCTTAGGGAAAACGGGAGTGTATCATATGAAGGAAATGCCTCATGAACAAAAGCAAAGTAAAACCAAAAATAACACAGACTGCAGGCCCTGACTTGTCTTTCCACTTGTAGAAAGTTTCTTTCAGTAGAGACACACGTGTAGTGCTAGGCTCAATGGGAGAATGTCTGCAGCTCTACCCCAACAGTGAGGCAGCCCAGGTGCTTATGAAGGGTCTTAGAGAAGGGGTCTTCTCTCTCTCACCCACGATTGCAGGCACAGCTGGGGCTTCTCCAATGTATATTTGGCATAGGTACATCTGTAGACAGCCTCTCTGGAACACTTCACGGTGACTCCATCCCCATAGGAGGAATGCCCCGCACGTTTAGGCTTGCACGAGAGATAGAGTCAAAATCCTTCTCTCCTTGGAACATTAGCATTCCTGCAGATAAAAAGAGGTGCCTGTCTGGTCCGAATAGCTGGAACACCAGGTCAGGAGAGTGCCTGGGAGGCAGATTGCTTTCCTGCTGGCATGAAAAGGTACCTGGGGTAATTGTCTCCCTTTCCCCTGAAAAGACCTCAGCACATTTCACTGACAGCTTCGGCAGCTGCCTCTATCAAAGCTGGGACCTCTGCCCACAATTGGGGTACTGCATTTACCCATCTGCTTTAGCCGTAGCCTGTTTTTAACCCATGGGTATCTTCTACTGGCCTGAAGCCTGAACTGTTCAGCCCAGTGAATAAAATACTGGGAAATAAATGTAAAGTGAACACCCTGGGGAATGAGATAAGCTTATTAAGGTTTCTGCCATTCCAGCTCCACAGGATAAAGTGACCCTGCTCACACATCTGGCATATTGCTACTACAATCAACATCTGAGAAAGCCATCACACAAAGATTCTCTAGAACCGAAGAACTAATACAGTCTTCACCACTGAAAGCACCCAGAGCCCAAAGCTAGGTAACAATAATATATAAACATTAAAGTCACATTCTCAAGTGGAAAGAAATAAATTTTTAAAAATCTCGGTCAAATAAAAAAAGAATTAAAAATAATTAGAAGAAACAGTCTAATCGAATGAGAAGGAACCAGAAAAATAATGGTTGCAATATGAAAAAGCAAGGTTCTATAACACTTCCAAAAATCATACTAAAGCTCTAGCAGTGGATGCAAATCAAGATGAAATCTTCAAAGTATTAGATACAGAATTCAAAGAGTTAATTATTAAGTTGGTCAAGGAGATACAAGAACAGGTGAAAACCAAAAAAGAAATTAAAAAGCAATTCAGGATATGCATGAAAAATTTTCTAAAGAGATGGATACTTTAAAGAGAAACCAATCAGAATTTCCGGAAATATAAAACACATTTAGGGAACTGTAAAATTCAGTGGAAAGTTTTAATAGACTAGACCAAGTAGAAGAAAGAATCTCAGAGGTAAAATACATTAACCCAATCAGACAAAAGAAAGAAACAAAAGAAACAAAGTCTACAAGAATTATGGGATTACATAAAATGGCCAAACCTAAGAATTATATGTGTTCCTGAGCGAGAAGAAAAAGCAAAATGTTTGAAAAACCTATTTGAGAAATAATTGACAAAGTCTTCCCTGGGATTTCTAGAGATTTACACATTTAAAACAAGGAGATAAATAACTCATGGGAGATCCATAGCACAAAGGACATCACCAAGGCATGTAGTCATCAAGTAATTGTCAACATAATGGAAAAAGTTCTAAGAGCAGTGAGACAAAAGCATCATTTAACATATAAAGGAAAACCTATGAGACTAACATCAGACTTCTCACCAGAAACTTACAAGCCAGAAGAAATTGAGGTCCTGTCTTCAGCCTCTTTAAACTGAATAACTGTCAGCTAAGAATTTTGTATTCAGCAAAACTAAATTTTCTAAATGAAGGAGTTATAAATATTTCTCAGAGAAGTAATTGCTGAAGGAGTTTATCAATACTGTACCAATGCTGTGAGAAATTCTAACAGATGTTTTATAAACTTAAAGGGTCAATACACTTGAACAGAAACTTCTGAAAGCACACACTTTACAGGGCTTGTAAAACAACAACACAGTGAAGAAAACAAAGTCACCAGGTAACAATAACTGGAATAACACCTCATATCTCAATATTAACATTAAATGTAAATAGTCAAAATATTCCGTTTAAAAGATACAGATCGGCAGAATGGATTAAAATAATCACAAACAAAAACATCTACCATCTTCAGGAGAAACACCTAACACATAAGGAGTCTTATAGGCTCAAATAAAAGGGGTGGAAAAGGATATTCCACACAAATGGAAACAAACAGTGAGCAGTAGTAGCTCTTCCTATGTCAGATAAAATTGATGTAGAAATCCTAAATATATGATGCACCTAACTCTGGAGCACCCAGATTCATAAAACAATTACTACTAGACCTAAAAAAAAAAAAAAAAAAAAAAAGACATAGACTGCCACAAAATAATAGTGAGGTCTTCATCATACCACTTACCAAACCAGGCAAATCATAAAGGCAGAAAATCAACAAACAAACATGGTCTTAAACTTCACTCTGGAAGAAAAATGGCCTAACAGATATTTACAGATCATTCTACCCAAGAATAGCAAAGTATCAACACTTTTAACATTCATGAGCACTTTTAACATTTTCAAAGACAGAGCATATGACAGGCCAAAAAACAAGTCATAATGTTTTAAATGTCAAAATTATATTGAGTACATTTTTTGGACCAGACAAAAATAAAACTGGAAATCAATTTCAAAAGGAACTCTCAAAACTAAACAAATACATGAAAATTGAACAATTCCTCCTGAATTATTTTTTGGTTAACAATGAAATCAAGATAGAAATAAAAAACTTTTTCAGTGTGGATGATAACTGTGACACAGGTTATCAAAACCCCTGAGGTGCAGCTAAAGCAATCTGAAGATGAAAGTTTACAGTATTAAATGCCTACATGAAAAAGTCTGAAAGATCACAAATTGACAAGCTAACATCATACCACAAGGAAATTGAGAAACAAGGACATCATAAGCCCAAATCTGGCAGAAGAAAGGAAATAACAAAGATCAGAGAAAAACTAAATACAATTTCTAAAAAATACAAAAGATCAATGAAATAAAGTGTAGGTTCTTTGAAATGATAAACAAAATTGAGATTATTAACTAGATTAACCATCAAAAGGGGAGAGAAAATTCAAGTAACCTTCGTTAAAAACAAAAATGGGAACATTACCACTGGCACCACAGAAATACAAAAGATAATTTGAGAGTAGCATGAACACCTCTGTAAACATAAACTAGAAAATCTACAGAAAATGATTAAATTTTTGGAAGCATGCAACCTGCCTAGCTTGAATGAGGAAGAAATAGAAGTCCTAAACAGAACAATAACAAGCAGTAAGATTGAATTAGTGATTTAAAAAAAAAAAAAAAAAAAAAAAAAAAAAAACTACCAACCAAAAAAAGCCCAAGACCAATTAGATTCACAGTCAAATTCTACCAGTCACTCAAAGAAGAAATTACCCCCTAACTCCTTCTAGGAAAACAGTATCACCCTGATACTAAAGCCAGGAAAGGACATAACCAAAAAAGAAAACTACAGACCAATATCCTTGATGTATATAGATGCAAACGTCTCAGCAAAATACTGGCAAACTAAATTCAACAACACGTTTTTTTAAAAATTCACCATGATCAAGTGGATTTCATCCCAGTGATGCAGGAATTGTTCAACTGACACAGTCAATAAATGTAATACATTTCATAAACGCAATTTTAAAAAACATATGATCATCTCAATAGATGCAGAAAAGCCATCTGATAAAATCCAGCAACTCTTTATGATAAAAACATTCAACAAACTAGGCATAGAAAGAACGCACCATAAATGAATAAAAACCACATATGAATATCCCACAGCAAGCATCATAGTGAATGAGGAAAGGTTGAAAGTATTCCCCTAAGAACTGGAACAAGTAAAGAATGCTCACTTTCACCTTCCACCACTCATATCCAACATAGAAGTGGAAGTCTTGGCCAGAGCAATCAAGAAAGAGAAAGAAATAAAGGGCATTCAATTTGGGGGTTAAAAAAAAGTCAAGCTATCTCCATTTGCCCCTGATATGATCTTATACCTGGAAAACCCAAAAAACTCCTAGACCCAATTAATAAATTCAATAGTGTACTGGGATACAAAATCAATGTACACAATTCAGTAGCATTGCTATACACCAACAACGATCAAGGTAAGCATCAAATCAAGAAATTAATCCCTTTAGCAATAGTTACTAAACAAATAAATAAATAAAATACCAGTGTATTAGTTTGTTCTCACACTGTTATAAAGATACTACCTGAAAGTGAATAATTTATAAACAAAAGAGGTTTAATTGACTCACAGTTCTTCATGGATGGGGAGGTGTCAGGAAATTTACAATCATGGCAGAAAGCAAAAGGGGAAGCAAGCACCTTCTTCACAAGGCAGCAGGAGAGAGAGTAAGTGAAAGGGAGATGCCACACTTTTAAACTATCAGATCTCATGAGAAGTTACTCACTATCATGATAACAGCATGAGGGAGTCCAATAACGTCCCACCATTTCCCTCCCTCAACACATTCAAGATGAGATTTTGGTGGAGACACAGGGCCAAACCAAATCATTCTGCCCTTGGCCCCTCCCAGATCTCATGCCTCTTCACTTGTCAAAACCAATCACATTTCAATACCTTTCCAACATCTTAACTAGAAGTCTTAACTCATTCCAGCATTAACCCAAAGTCCAAATCCATAGTCTCATTTGAGATATGGCAAGTCCCTTGAGCCTATAAACTTGTAAAATCCAAAGCAAGTTAGTTATTTCCAAGATCCAATTGGGGCATAGACATTGGGTAAATGTTCTGATTCCAAATGGGAGACAGTGACCAAAAGAAGGGGCCAAAGGCCCCTTAAGTTTAAAACCCAGCCGGGCTGGCATTAAATCTTCAAGTTCCAAAATCTCCTTTGACTCCATGTCTCACATCCAAAGCATGCTGATGCAAGGAGTGGTCTCTGACAGCCTTGGGCAACTCCACTCCAGTGTCTCTGCAGAGCACAGCCCCTGTGGCTGCTTTCATGGGCTAGCATTGAGTGCCCGCAGCTTTTCCAGGGGCATGGTCCAAGCTGTCAGTGGATCTACCTTTCTAGGGCTTAAAGGATGGTGACTTCCTTCTTACAACTCCACCAGGAAGTGCCCCAGTGGGAACTCTGTATGGGGGCCCCAACCCCACATTATCCTTCTTCACTGCCCCAGCACTGCCCTAGCAGAGGTTCTCCATGAGGACTCTGCCCCTGCAGCAGAGTTAAACCTGGACATCTAGGCATGTTCATTCATCCTCTGAAATCTAGACAGAAGTTCCCAAAGCTCAACTCTTGTCTTCTGTGTACCACAGGACCAACCCCACATGGAAGCTGCCAAGGCCTGTGTCTTATACCCTCTGAAGCAATTTTTCGAGTTGTACATTGGCCCCTTTTGGCCACAGATACTGCTGGAGTGGCTCAGATGCAGGGTACCATGTCCCTCAGCTTCACAGAGCAACAGGGCATTGGGCCTAGCCCACAAAACCATTTTCCCTTCCCAGGCCTCTGGACCCGCGATGGGAGGGGCTTCTGTGGAGGTCTTTAACATGCCCTAGAGACATTTTCCCCATTGTCTTGGCTACTAACATTCAGCTCCTCATTACTAATGTTTTTTTTTTTTTCCCCATTTATTTATTTTATTGCATTTTAGATTTTGGGGTACATGTGAAGAACATGCAAAATTGTTGCATAGGAACACACGTGGCAGTGTGATTTGCTGCCTTCCTCCCCATCACCTACATCTGGCATTTCTCCCCCTGCTATCCCTCCCCAGCTTCTCACCCCCCACCATCCCTCCCCTATTTCCCCCCAACTGACCCCAGTGTGTAGTGCTCCCCTCCCTGTGTCCATGTGCTCTCATCGTTCAACACCCGCCTATGAGTGAGAACATGCGGTGTTTGATATTCTGCTCCTCTGTCAGTTTGCTGAGAATGATGGTTTCCAGTTTCATCCATGTCCCTACAAAGGACCCAAACTCATCGATTTTGATGGCTGCATAATATTCCATAGTGTATATGTGCCACATTTTCCCTATACAGTCTATCGTCGATGGGCATTTCGGTTGGTTCCAGGTCCTTGCTATTGTAAACAGTGCTGCAATGAACATTCGTGTACATGTGTCCTTATAGTAGAACGATTTGTAATCCTTTGGATATATACCCAGTAATGGGATTGCTGGGTCAAATGGAATTTCTATTTCTATGTCCTTGAGGAATCGCCACACTGTCTTCCACAATGGTTGAACTAATTTACACTCCCACCAACAGTGCAAAAGTGTTCCTATTTCTCCACATCCTCTGCAGCATCTGTTGTCTCCAGATTTTTTAATGTTTGCCATTCTTACCGGAGTGAGATGGTATCTCAATGTAGTTTTGATTTGCATTTCTCTTATGACCAGTGATGATGAGCATTTTTTCATATGTTTGTTGGCCTCACGTATGTCTTCTTTTGTAAAGTGTCTGTTCATATCCTTTGCACACTTTTGAATGGGCTTGTTAGCTTTTTTCTTGTAAATCTGCTTTAGTTCTTTGTAAATTTTGGATATCAGCCCTTTGTCAGATGGGTAAACTGCAAAAATTTTTTCCCAATATGCTGGTTGCCGATTCACTCTAATGATTGTTTCTTTTGCTGTGCAGAAGCTGTGGAGTTTGATTAGGTTCCATTTGTCTATTTTGGCTTTTGTTGTCAATGTTTTTGGTGTTTTGGTCATGAAGTCCTTGCCTACACCTACGTCCTGAATGGTTTTGCCTAGATTTTCTTGTAGGGTTTTTATGGTGTTAGGTCTTATGTTTAAGTCTTTAATCCATCTGGAGTTAATTTTAGTGTAAGGTGTCAGGAAGGGGTCCAGTTTCTGCTTTCTGCACATGGCTAGCCAGCTTTCCCAACACCATTTATTGAACAGGGAATCCTTTCCCCATTGCTTGTTTTTGTCTGGTTTGTCAAAGATCAGATGGTTGTAGATATGTTGTGTTGCCTCCGAGACCTCTGTTCTG
>NW_022436941.1:55748760-55759815 GCF_009761245.1 Sapajus apella
TGTTTTGCCCTTTAGTTGAGCTGGTACTTGTTGTTCCTTTATATGTGTAGAGCCTCTTTCAGGAGCTCTTGTAGAGCTGGCCTGGTGGTGACGAAATCTCTGAGTACTTGCATGTTCCCAAAGGATTTTATTTTTCCTTCACTTATGAAGCTTAGTTTGGCTGGATAGGAGATTCTGGGTTGAAAGTTCTTTTCTTTAAGGATGTTGAATATTGGCCCCCATTCTCTTCTGGCTTGTAGGGTTTCTGCTGAGAGATCTGCTGTGAGTCTGATGGGCTTCCCTTTATGGGTAACCCGACCTTCCTCTCTGGCTGCCCTTAGTATTTTCTCCTTCATTTCGACCCTGGTGAATCTGATGATTATGTGCCTTGGGGTTGCTCTTCTTGATGAATATCTTTGTGGTGTTCTCTGTATTTCCTGGACTTGAATGTTTGCCTGCCTTGCTAGGTTGGGGAAGTTTTCCTGGATAATATCCTGAAGAGTATTTTCCAGCTTGGATTCATTCTCTTCGTCGCATTTGGGTACGCCTATCAAACGTAGATTAGGTCTTTTCACATAGTCCCACATTTCTTGGAGACTTTGTTCATTCCTTTTTACCCTTTTTTCTCCAGTCTTGCCTTCCCGTTTTATTTCATTGAGTTGATCTTCGACCTCTGACATCCTTTCTTCTGCTTGGTCCATTCGGCTGTTGATACTTGTGCATGCTTCACGAAGTTCTCGTGTTGCGTTTTTCAGCTCCATCAATTCACTTATATTCCTTTCTATTTTGTCCATTCTTGTTAGCATTTCGTCAAATCTTTTTTCAAGGTTCTTAGTTTCTTTGCATTTGGTTAGAACATGTTCTTTAAGTTCACAGAAGTTTCTTACTACCCACCTTCTGAAGTCTGATTCTGTCATTTCATCACACTCGTTCTCCATCCAACCTTGTTCCCTTGCTGGTGAGGAGTTGTGATCCCTTTTAGGAGGAGAGGTGTTCTGGTTTCGGGTGTTTTCATCCTTTTTGCGCCGGTTTCTTCCCATCTTTAAGGATTTATCCACCTGTCGACTTTGTAGTTGCTGGCTTTCAGATTGGGTATCAAATCTTTCAGATTGACGTTCTGTTTGTTGATGATGAGGTTATTTCTGTTTCTTGGTTTTCCTTCTGACAGTCTGGCCCCCCTGCTATAGGTCTACTGAGGTTCACTCCAGGCCCTGCTTGCCTGGGGTTCACCTGCAGCAGCTGCTTAACAGCAAGGGTTGTTACCAGTTTTCTTCTGCTATCTTTGTCCCAGAAGGATACCCGCCTAGTGTCAATCTGATCTCTCTTTTATAAGGTGTCTTTTTGGATATATAGGGGTCAGGGAGCTGCTTGAGGAGACGGTCTCTTCTTTATAGGAGCTCAAATGGTGAGCTGCGAGCTCTGTTGTTGTTCATTCAGAGCTGCTAGGCAGGTACTTTTAGGTCTGCTGCAGCAGAACTCATAAACTGCTTTTTGTTCCCAGGTGCTCTGTCCCAGGGATTTAGGGCTTTATTTATGAGTTTCCGTTATGCTGCCGCCTTCTTTTTTTTTTTTATTTTTTTTTTCCTTCAGACCTGCCAGCCCAGCAAGGAGGCAGCCTAGTCACTGTCGGCCTAAAGCAGCTTTGCTGAGGTGCTGTGGGCTCCGCCCCGCTGACGAGTGAACTTCCCTGCAGTCCTGTTTATATGGGTGTAGTTAGAACTGCTTTGGCGATGGTGGCCTGTTGGGGCGGAGTCTCTGCTGGCGGGTTGCCTTGGCAACAGCGGGCTGCCTCGGTAATGGCGGACGCCCCTACCCCACAGAGCGGGACCGTCCCGGGTTCAGCTGCACTTGCTGTGAAAGTCTCAATCCAGAGTTTCTGGTTGCTGTTCTTTTGTCGGGGTGGGACCAGCCGAGCCTGTTCGCCTGGCTCCCTGCCTCAGAGCCTTTTTTAAGTTGGTGTTCCAGTCGCCTGTTGAAGAGGCACCGGGGTCTGTTTGTTTTCCCCTGCGGCCAGTCACTGCGCTGGCTTAAACAGCGGCACTGAGGTTTGTGGCGCTTTTTTTTCTTTTTTTTTTTTTTGCCCTGGAATCTACTGTCCTGGTTCTCTGCTCAGTCCCCTTTTTGAACCAGCGTATGGGCGACTTCCCGTGGCTCCAATCGCCAGCCAAAAGGGCCCCTGGACCAGTGTATTTTGTACGGAGAACCGCGGCTCCGGGGCGCCGACAAAGCAGCCGCGCGGGGCAAAGCAGCGGCGCTGGCCGGCACAGCAGCGCTGGCCGAAACAGCCGCGCTGGCGACCGTGGAGCACCTCTGCCTGGGAATTTCCTAGTCTGTGGGCAAAAAAAACGCGGCGTCCACTCACCCTCTGCGCTTTCACTGGGAGCTGCAATCCTGAGCTGTTCCTAAACGGCCATCTTCCTAAGTCCCCAATTGATGTCCTCCTCATTACTAATGTAAATTTCTACAGTGGGTTTGAATTCCTTCCCAGAAAATGGATTTTAATTTCTACCACATAGTCAGGTTGCAAATTTTCCAAACCTTTATGGTCTGCTTCCCTTTTAAATGTAAGTTCCAATTTCAAACTATCTCTTTGTAAATGCACATAACTGAACAGCTTCAGAATAAACCAGGTCACCTCTTGAAGGCTTTACTGCTTAGAAATTTCTTCTGCCAGATACCCTAAATCATTTCTCTCAAGTTCAAAGTTCCACAGATCTCTAGGGCAGGGAAAAAATGCCACCAGTTTCTTTGCTAACGTATAGCAAGAATCACCTTTGCTTCAGTTCCCAACAAGTTCTTCATCTCCCTCTGAGAGCACCTCAGCCTGGACTTCATTGTTCATGTCACTATCAGCATTTAGGTCAAAAGTGTTCAACAAGTCTCTAGAAAATTCCAAACTTTCCCACATGTTTCTGTCTTCTTCTGAGCCCTCCAAATTATTTCAATCTCTTCCCATTACCTAGTTCCAAAGTCACTTCCACATTTTTAGGTTATCTTTACACTACCAATACAGTACCAATTCTCTGTGTTAGTTTGTTTTCTCACTGCTATAAAGATACTACCTGAGAATGGTTAATTTATAAACCAAAAAGGTTTAATTGGCTCACAGTTCTGCATTGCTGGGGAGGCCTCAGGAAACTTACAGTCATGGCAGATGGTGAATGGAGAAGCAAGCACCTTCTTCACATGGTGGCAGGAGACAGAGAGTGAGCAAAGGAGAAGTGCCACACTTTTAAACCATCAGATCGCATGAGAACTTACTTGCATGAGAGCAGCATGGTGAAAACTTCCCCTGAAAATCCAATCACCTCCCACCAGGTACCTTCTTTAACCTGGAGATTACAATTTGAGATGAGATTTGGATGGGGACACAGTGCCAAACCATATCATGTAGGAATATACTTAACCAAAAAGAAGAGAGATCTCTACAAGGAGAACTAATAGCACTGCCAGAAAAAAATCATAGATGACACAAACAAATGAAAATATATCCTATATTCATGGATTAGAACTGTCAATATCTTGAAAATGATCATACTTCCCAAAGCAATGTACTGATTCAATGCAATTTCTACCAAAATACCAATATCGATTTTCACAGAATCAGAATAAACTATCCTAAAATTCATACAGAACCAGTGAAGAGTCTGAATAGTCAAAGTCTTGCTAAATAAAAACAACAAATCTAGAGGTATCTACTACCAAATTTCAAATTATACTAACTACAAGGCTATAGTAATCAAAACAACATGTATTTGTATAACGGTAGATATGCAGACCAATGGATCAGAGTGGAGAACCCAGAAATAAAGTCAAATATTCACAACGAACTGATTTTGACAAAGCATTCAAAAACATCAGTTGGGGAAAGGATACCATATTCAATAAATTGTGTTGGGAAAATTGGATAGCCACATGCAGAAAAAATGAAACTGGATCTTTATCTCTCACAATATGCAATGATTAACTCAAGATGGGTTAAAGACTCAAATCTAACACCAGAAACCATTGAAATCCTAGGAAAAAAAAAATTAGGAAAAACTCTTCTGGACGCTGACCTAGGCAAAGAAATCATGATCAAGATCCCAACAGCAAATGCATCAAAAATAAATAAATAAATAAATAAATGGAACCCAATTAAACTACTAAATTTTTCACAGCAAAAGAAATAATCATTGGACAACCTATGGATTGGGAGAAAATATTTGCAAATTATGTCTCTGACAAAAGACTAACATCCAGGATCCACAAGGAACTAAAACAAATCAACAAGATAAAACAAATAATCTCATTAATAAGTAGGCAAAGAACAGGAATAGACACATCTCAAAAGAAGACAGCAAATATACAAAAAATGCTCAATATCATTAATTATCAGAAAAATGCAAATTAAAATCACAATAAGATACCACCTTACCCCAGAAAGAATGGCCTTATAGAAAAGTCAACAAACAATAGATGTCAGTGTGGATGTGATAAAAAGGAACATTTATACACTGCAGATGAAAATGTAAATTAGTACAACCCTCTATGGAAACAGTGTGGAGATTTCTCCCAGAATAAAAGGAGATCTATCATTGAATCCAACAATCTCACTACCGGATCATTAGTAGTAAAAAGAAAAGAAGTCATTATATCAAAAAACACTTAAAGGCATATGTTTATTGCAGCACAACCCACAATTGAAAAGATAGGGACTCAATCTAAGCGACATCAACTGATGATTAGGTGTGTACACATACATGGTACCTACAAACACACACACACACACACATACACACCATGAAATACTACTCAGTCATAAGAAAGAGTAAAATGATGTATTTTGTAGCAAACATGGATGTTACTGGATGTTCTAAGTGCAGTGACTCAGGAATCAAAAATCAAATACTGCATGTTCTCACAAATGGAAGCTAAACTATGGCTATACAAAGACATACAGAGTGATATAATGAACACTGCAGACTCAGAAGATGGGAGAGTAGGAGGGAGTTGAGGGATTTAAAAAACTACCTATTGGGTACAATGTACACTACTCAGGTGATCGATGAGACCCAGACTTTACCAATATTTAAAAATTGAGACAAAATTATAAGATGCAGCAGAGGCAGTGCTTACAGAGAAATTTATTGCATTGAATGCACATATTAGAAAAGAAGAAAGATCTAAAATCATTAACCTAAGCTTCAACCCTAAGGAACTAGAAAAAGGGAAAGCAAAGTTAATTCAAAGTAGAAGAAGGGAAATAACAAAAATTAAATCAGAAATCAATGGATTTGAAAACAGAAAATAAATGAATAATAAATAAGCATATGAAAATATACTCAATATAATTTGTCACTAGCAAAATTTAAATGAAAACCAAAATGAGAAGCCACTGCACAATTATCAGAATGGGTTAAAATAAGACATTCAAACAATACCAAGTATTGGAGAGAATGTGAAAAATATTGGAAGATTCTTACATTGCTGATAGAGTTGAAATTTAGTACAGCAACTTAGAAAAGGTCTTTTAAAAATTTAAATATAGATTCACCATGAATTCACTCCTAGATAGCTACCCAAGGAAAATAAAAAACAGACTTCCAAAGTATTACATGCAAATGCCCATAGCAGTATTCATCTTAGTCTGTTCAAACAGCTATAATAAACTACCATAAACTAAGTACCATCTAAATAACAGAAATTTATTTCTCACAGTTTTAGAGGCTGGAAATTCTCTCTAGTGAGAGCCCACTTTCTGGTAAATAGGAACTTCTTTATCAGGTCTTTACATGGAAGAAGGAGACAATACAGCTCTGTGTGTCTGCCTTTATAGTCTTTTTTTTTTTTTTTTTTTTTTTTGTGGAGGAGGAAAAGGAACAGGTATATCTTTTAACAGGTTGGTCAAAGAGGTTACATGTTTTGTTCAAGAAGGTTATCAGTTGATATTATTGTTGCTTCTCTTCCATTTCCAATGGAGTGGTACAGCAATATTACCTACTTTCTCAGGCTTTGAAGCATTTCTGCATCAGGAAAGGCCAGCAGTGCTGGAAAGGGAACAAGAAGAAGCCTGGAGTGAGCTCCTGGGGTGAGGGAAGCCTGGACTCTACTCTGCGCCTTAGGGAGATTTGAGTTCTTATTCTTAGGATCTTCTTTCTGTCCTTCCTTTTCCTGTTTCGCTTCAGGTGGTACCTCTTCAAGTTTCTAGGAATACTTTCTTTCTGAAAAGAAACCTGAACACAGAATTTGGCACCTCTTCAAGTCTGCAAAATAGTTTCCAAAAGCCCGAGTGAGCAACGAAAATGGTATTCTTGAAGAGTTTACATTTATTACAGCTATCACAGCTAATTAGAGCCTTTCTGACCCCAATACTTGGTTGATAGAATATTACACATTTAAGGACATCCAGGAGGTAATGTTAGTCTTTTTTTTTTTTTTTTAATTCCGAAAGCAATACAGCCTGAAACCGATGGCAATCCCAGAAGCCTCTGTGTATGTTTCATAGAGAGGATTGTTTAGCTCATGGCACCTGCCTGAGTGTTCCCAGATGTTCTGTAGGCCACATGGTCTGTGGCCTGTGGGGATGGCCAGTGTGGAGACATCAGGGGTCCGAACCCAGAGTTCAGGGGCCAGCCACCTGGACCCAGCCCCTCTTCACTAGCAGCCTGTAGAGATTCCACAAAACCAGGCCCAGTGATTTTAGGTTATCTTAAAATGTGTGTTGTTCTGCAATTCTATAGCTGTTTTAAAAACAATGCCCCAAGACCATGACAATCCTTTCCTGGAACAAGCAATTCTGAATGTTTGGCTTGTGGGTTGCAGAAAGAGGCCCTGGAATTTTCCCCCCAGAGGCCATGGGCTTTTGAGTGTCTGTTGGAACATTCTTTATTCTCTTTCATTAGAGCTCTATCCTCATGATCTAATCACCTCAAAAGCCCCACATTTAAATGTTAACACATTGGGATTCAATTGCAACACATGAATTTGGGATGGGAGGCATAAACATGCAGACAACAGCAAGTGTTACTGATAAAACTGGAAACAACTGAAATGCCCATCAATTAGAATATTTTTTAAAAATCGATTTTTTTTAAAGTAGTGTATTTACACAGTAAAGTACTACTCAACATTATGGAGGAACAAATCACTAGTACATGTTTCAACATGGATGAACTTCAACTACATGCTATTGAAAGATACACACTAAAAACCACACATTATGTGAATGTATTTTTCAAATATTTCTAGAAAAATGAAAACCTAATAAGCAGAAAATATGTAAGTGGTTTTGTTTTGAAGTGCAAGAAAAGTATTTGGGGTGATGGAAGTAATCTAAATCTATATTTCAGTAATTGCTGCACAATTATAAATTTACTAAAATTCAATAATCTAGACTCTTAAAGTGGATCGATTTTATAGTACATAAATTATTCTTCAGTGAAACTATTTAAAAACATGTACACTGTCTAATTAACTGAATTAAAATACAAAGAGTTAGTCTAGACTTTTATTTTAAAAATTACTATTTACATTAGACACATATTAAATGTACAGACATATAAAGTTCAAATGTAAAGCTATAAATAAATATATTCCATCTGCTATGGCACAGATGTTTGTCTCCTTAAGCCTCAGGTTGGAATTTGATCCCCAGCATTGGAGATGAGGCCTAATGGGAGTTGTTTGGGTCATGGGGGAGGATACCCCATGAATGGCTTGGTGCCATCCTCACACTCTTGAGTGAGTTCTTGCTTTATCAGTACCCAAGAGAGCTGGTTGTGAAAACAAGCCTGGCACCTTTCCTCTTCTCTTTTA
This sequence comes from Sapajus apella, assembly GCF_009761245.1. NCBI lineage: Eukaryota > Metazoa > Chordata > Mammalia > Primates > Cebidae > Sapajus > Sapajus apella. The sequence continues at coordinate 55,756,537 of NW_022436941.1, forward strand.
CTTCCTCTCTCACCATGTGATCTCTGCACATGCTCCATCTTCCACCATCAGTGGAAGCTGCCTGAAGCCCTCATGAAAAGCAGATGCTGGCACCATGCTTCCGGTATAGCCTGCAGAAACATAAGCCAAACACATCCCTTTTTAAATAAATTGCCTAGCCTCAGATATTTCTCTATAGCAACACAAAATGGACAAAAACACCATGTGAACACTAATAAAATGAAAGAAGGGATATAGCAAAATATTACTTGAGGAAAAAACTTTATAATGATAAAAAATGACAGTATATCAGGAAGGTAATTATAAATTAATATTGAACTAATAATAAGACTTCAAAATATATACAGAAGAAATTTAATAGTATTGAGAAAGATGTATCAAAATGTTGGAGGGCTTATGCATACCATTCTCAGTAATGACAGAACAAGCATGTAAAACAGTACAAAACAGAAAAAAGAAGGTCTGAATAATATGATTATATGAACTGATTGACCTATATAGAACAGTACACTCAGAAATGAGAAAATATGTCATCTTCCAGTGCACATGGAATTAGTCAAAAGTGACTGCAAACTCACCATATAGCAAGTCTTAGCACATTTTATAGAATTGAAATAAATCAGATCCTGGTTTTGACTACAGAGAATTTAAGACAACAATCAATAAATTAGGACAACTGGAACACACCTCCATATTTAGGAATTAAGTAATATAACCCTGATGTTCCCATGGGTTAAAGAAGAGATCACAGTGGAAATTGGAAAATATTTTTGAACTCTGTTGTTTAAAAAATAAATTATCAAAACTTGTGAGATACTGCTAAAATTGTGCTTGGAAGGATATTTCCAGAATTCAACAAATATGTTAGAAAAGAAAAAAGGTTGAAAATTCATTTCAAAAGTTATGGGAAAAAACAGTAAATTAAACTCAGGGAACATAAAAAAATAGAAACTATGTTTCCAGTAAAAAAAAAAAAAATTAAATTTTGAAGAAAAGATTGAGAAAAATAGTAACACTAAAATGAATGAGTGAATGCTATTGTAAAACCTGAAGACCTTAAAGAGATATTAATAGCAAATTATAAGCAACTTCATGAAGATCAATTTAAAATTTTGGAGAAAAATGAAAATTACTAGGACCACCCAAGCACAAAACTGATATAAGAAAAAATGAACAATCTAAATAATATTATTATATAATTTAAAGGACCCACATTTGTAATTAAAACCTGTCTTAATTTGTTTGAGTTCTTCTAACAAATTACTGAAAACTGGGTACTTTATAAAAAACAAAAAATCATTTCTCACAGTGAAGATGGGAAGTTCAAGGTCAAGGTACTAGCAAATTCATGTCTGGTGAGGGCCTGCTACACATGACCTTCTCATGTGTCCTAGTATGGTGGAGGAACAAGGCATTTCTCTATGGTCTCTTTTATCAGAGCATATGTTCCTTTCATGAGGGTCCAACTCAAGACTCAGTAACCTCCCAAAGACTCCACTTCCAAATATCATCACGTTGAGGATTACACTTCAACATATAAATTTCAGGAAACCCAAACATTTGGTCTATAACCTTCAGAACTTACTGCGCAGATTCAGATAGCCCCCACTGTGAATTTGTCTGAATATTTCAACAAGAAAAATAGTCCCAATTTTGCAAAAAATCTTCTGAGAATAGATAACATAGAGATGCTATTCAACTAGTTTTCGAGGCCAGAAAATCTTTGATGTCAAAAAATAACAGGGACAATAAAAAATGATAGCTCAGTTTATCACAGGAACATAAATTAAAAAAAAAAAAGCCCTATACTGAACATAGTAAAGGGGACCATATAATGGTTAATTTTATATGCGAAATTGACTGGACCATAGAGTACCCAGATATTTGTTCAAATTTTATTCTGACTATGCCTGTGAGGATGTTTTTGGACGAGATTAGCGTTGTATTGATAGGCTGAGGAAAGCAGATTACCCTTCCCACTGTGAGTGGCCCCTATCTAATCCAGTTAAAGGCTTGAATAGAACAAAAAGCTGATCCTCCTGCAAATAAGGAAAACCTCTCCTGTTTTACTATTAGAGTTGGACGTTGGTCTTTTCCTCACTTTGGAATTGAACTGAAAAGTCAACTTTTCTTGGTCTTCCAGCTTGCTGACTTTCAGACTACAGCTTACACCACTGACTCCTGAATCTCCAATCTGCTGACTGCAGGTCTTAGGAATTATCAACCTTCATAATCACGTGAGACAATTCCAGTAATAATTACAGAGGAAGGGGTGGGGGGAGAGGTAATTGTCTATTGGCCCTGTTCCTGAGGAGAGCACTAACTACATAGATCTACTGATATATTTTTAAAAGGATAACATATAGAGTATAAGTTTACTGTAGGAAAACAAGGTTTATTTAAAATTCAAAAATAAGCAGTAAGAACATATGAAATATATACACAATGAAAAACTATTAAGCCACAAAAAGTATTAAATCCTGTCATTTGTAGCAACATAATGGGCCCCAGGGGACATTATATTAAGTGAACTAAGCCAGGCACCGAAAAATGAATACCACACAATATCACTCATATGGAGAATGTGAAAAAAAAAAAAAAAGTTGATATCATAGAAGCAGATAGTACAACAGTGGTTACCAGAGACTGGAGAGGGATGGAAGAGATAGGAAGAGATTTGTCAATGGATACAGAGTTATGATTAGATAGGAGGAGTAAATTCTAGTGTTTTTTATATAGTATGTTGACTATAGTTAACAGTAAAGTATTGTATATTACAAAACAGCTAAAAGATATTCTTATGTATGCTCTCACCACAAAGATATGATAAATGCATAAGGTGATGGATACACTACCCCAATTTGAACATTATACAACATATTTGTATCAAAACATCAAACTAGGCAGTGCAATAAAGCAAGAAAAAATGATCAATATTGACTGGGTGGTGTTGCTTACACCTGTAATCCCATCACTTTGGTAGTCTGAGGTGGGCAAATCATTTGAAGTCAGGAGTTCAAGATCAGCCTGGCCAACATTTTGAAACCACATCTCTACTAAAAATACAAAAAATTAGCTGGATGTGGTGGTGCATGCCTATAATCCCAGCTACTTGAGAGGCTGAGGCAGGAGAGTTGTTTGAACCCGTGAGGCAGAGGCTGCAGTGAGCCGAGATTGTGCCACTGCACTCCAGCCTGGGCAACAGAGCAAGACCCTGTCTCAAAAAGAAAGGAAGAAAGAAAGAAAGAAAGAAAGAAAGAAAGAAAGAAAGAAAGAAAG
>NW_022436941.1:55759825-55916971 GCF_009761245.1 Sapajus apella
AGAAAGAAAGAAAGAAAGAAAGAAAGAAAGAAAGAAAGAAAGAAAGAGAGAGAGAGAAAGAAAGAAAATAAAAAGGTCAGTATTTTTAAAAATGAATACATTTTTCTTTATTTTCAAAAGACTTGATTGTATACAGAGAATACTGTATATGTTAGATCTAAATGTTAAGAATAACAATTTTAAACTTCTAGAAGAAAAATATTGAGTATCTTCCAGATGTTCACATCAGCAAAAATCTTTTAAGTAAGACACAATGAGCACTAAATAATAAGAGAAAATATTGAGAAATCGGGCTTTAGTAAAATTAAGAACTTGTACTCATCAAATAATTCAAAAAAATTAAAAACTCAGGCACACTTTGGGAAAAGCTGGTCATAATAAAAATACCCAGAACACATTTTTAAGGACACTATACATCGGTAATATAAAGACACATAGCACAAAAGAAAAATAGCCACTAGAGAATGGACAATCCCAAAACAAAATATGATGTAAAGATAATACTTCATAAAATAGAATATCCAAATGACGAACAAACAAGTTAAAATGTGTTTACTGTTCATTTGACAAGGAATTATAAAAAAAAACCACAATTAGATTCCATTATGTACCAGAATGGATAAAATTAATTAATGCCTAACACAAAAACTGATAGCACCAGTGACTGAGAACACCTACAATAATAAAAATCTCATTCGCTGCTGGAGGAAAGAAAAATAGGCACAAACTTCTGAAAATCTGGTTGGCATTTTCTACTAAAAGTGAACACTACTTTCTATGGTTTGGATCTGTGTCCCTGCCCAAAATGTCAAATTGTAATTCCTAATGTCGCAGGTAGGGCCTAGTGGAAGGTGATTAAATCATGGGGGTGCTTTCTCCTGAATGTTTATCACCATCCCCTTGGTGCTGTTCCCATGATAAACTAATACAGTATGCGTATATGTATCCAGTATTCACAGGTATTTATTGTAGGTATGTCCCCCAATTCTTTTAGTTATACACTGGTGAGTATAAACCTATACTTTTATGTATAGAGTATGAGATACATAACCATTCAAAATGTGCATATTTGTACTAAAAGTCATGTACAAGTTTACCAAGAAAGCACCATTTTACTGTGGCCACAAAACTGGAATCAAATAAACGGTCATCAAAAATAGAATAAATAGAATAAATAGTGGACACTGGTCCATACCCACACATATACAATTTGTATGTATATTCATATATAGAATTCTATGTACCAATTCAATTAAATAAAATACTGCTACATGCAACATGAATAAAGCTCCATAAGTTGATTGAGATTATATAATTTTACTTGTATACATTTGAAAAAGTATATCTAGTCAATGGTGATAGAAATCAGAATAGAGGTTATTTTTGAGGAGGAAGAGTATGGGAGAGGGTGGGTGAAAAGCGCTTGAGCTACTGGTGATGCCCTGTTTTTTTATCCTGGTGGATTTACACAGTTATATTTAGTTTGTGAGATGTGAGCTGCCCACTTATGTTTTTTTGTACTTTTCTGCATGTATGTTATACTACAAAATTTTCCTCAAGTTAGAGTAAATATTATAAAGGTTAAAATTAAAAGAAATATTAAATTGGAACAATACACTTTAGAAAAATTAAAAGGAATAAGAAAAGTATATATCACATTTTATTTTAAATGCAAAAATAGAAAACGTATTTCACTAATTACCTTAAACAAAAAAAGGCAGCTGGGTGTGCTGGATCTGCTGGCTCATGCTTGTAATCCCAGCACTTTGGGAGGCTGAGGCAGGAAGATTGCTGGAGGCCAGGAGTTTGAAACCAGCCTGCACAACATAATGAAACCCATGTTTTTACAAAAATAAATAAAAATTAAAAATAAAAGACACAAATAAACTTTTGCATTATAGTGAGTAGAGAAGTTATTTCCATTTTAAAATGTCAAAGGCAGGAAGAAAATTAGATTTACGTATATGTTAACTGTTAAGATTATACTGTTCTTAAGTGTCAGAATGGGCTTTCTATAATTTTTGTTTTATTAAAATTGTGACTTAAATTTTAGTGTTTTCTTTTTTTTGGAAATTCCACAATGACTCTGGGCCTGGATATGTAACTTATTTGGGTCAATTAGAAAGTAGCAAATTCACAACAAGTGAAGGCAGGAAAACTATTTATTTATGTATTTATTTGAGACAGAGTCTCTCTCTGTCACCCAGGCTGAAGTGCAGTGGAACTATCTCAGCTCACTGCAACCTCCGCTTCCCAGGTTCAAGTGATTCTCCTGCCTCAGTCTCCTGAGTAGCTGCGATTATAGGCACGTGCCACCACACCTGGCTAATTTTTGTATTTTTAGTAGAAATGGGGTTTCGCCATGTTTGCTAGCCTGGTCTCAAACTCCTGACCTCTGGTGATCCACCCACCTCGGTCTCCCAAAGTGCTAGGATTAAAGGTATGAGCCACTGTTCCCGGCCCAAGAATTTTAAATATTAGATTATCTTTATATATTTTTAGTTTGAATAGATTATGCATTTGTCTACCTTTATAATGCCTCATTAGGTTTTGTGTTAATTGGTAAGTAATACTATCTCTTACAAAGTTAACAGGTATTAGGAGTCCTGAGAATTCCATCTTTAGGAAATAGGTAAAGTTTCAGTACCAAGGTAGGAGTATCTTTTGATGTATATTATTCAGTGAAAGAATATTTTATTTGGGAACACCTTGGTGGGAAAATGCCTTGCTATGTTTTATCTAATCGATTAGCTCCAGGCAGAATTAGTCATTTAGGATTAACTAGTGGTAGGCGGGAAAACTCTTTTCTTTTTTTTTTTCTCTATCTCTTTTTAGGTTCTAAGTTGAGATACCCTCCTGAAAACAAAAATCATATTAACAGAAGAAAAACCAGCAGAAGTTTATTAACATGTACTATACCAATCACAAGGGAGAGGCCTCAGTACAAAAGCATTTCTCTCTCAAGGCAGTGGTGTAGGGGCCTTGTTTAAATGGCATTTTTACAAAAAGCCGCACATTCTGTGTGACAAGACAAAAGAGAGAGCTGTTGCTGTTTCAGTCTTTTAAGCAGCAGGAAAATGTAGCAAAATTGTAAAATCTGTTTCCAGTTTTCTCCAGTGCCTACTGGTGCCTTCTCTGGGCTGATAAGCAAGTTCTGTCCTTGGGAAGAAAGGATTTATGTGCTATCACACTGAAAATAGAGGCTTCGACAGAGTGTTTCCTTGTGTGTTCAGTGTATTAACGATCCTCAATATTTTGGGAATAAGTATTTTGTTTCCCTTCAAGTGTTCCTTCTTTCATGAACTAAACAGCATTCTTTGGCAAAGGATTTTCATAAGATTGGACACTTGTTCCAAGTGTGCTTTGTTTTTGTCATAATTGCTATTGTCGATTTACTTTTTTGAACAAGAAACCTTCCTGAATGTTTGCAGCTTTTGTCAACATTTCAAGTAAACATCTTCTTATTTTGAACTCACTCCAATATAAGCAATCTTCACCTTGGAAATTATAGTCATTTTCCAAAGAGAAAATATGTCAGAGATTTTAAAAGTTAAAATAATAAATATGAATTAAAAACACACAGAATCAGGCATGTGGAACACCAGGCACAAAATCATAGAGATTAGAATGCAGGAACAGGAAAGAAACCAATTTGAGCAGAGGTTGTGTGCTATAGAATGGTTATATATAGCGCTGTAAAGATAATGTATGGAAATGGAATCATATTTGAGTTGTATGTTGCAGCCAATGGGATATTTGAACACTGGGCATTCTGAGCAGGAAAGGCACAGGATGACAGTCCTACTGTCATAACAAGATGAGTTAGTGAAGGAAGAGAGAATGCAGATTTCTTGAGGGCAGATGCTGCATCTTACTTATCTTTTTATCTCTACAGCACAGTATAGTGCCAAGAATGCAATATGCTTTAAGAAATAGTGAATGAAGTGCAGAAAAGAGATGGGAGCCGGTTGAATAAACGAAATATTGATCGAAAAGGCCCAATCCAAAATAAGAGTAGTATTTAGAATCTCAGGATAAAGTATCAGAAAAACAAGGAATCAAAAATGACATTGAGTTTTTAACCTGAAAAAGCACTGAAAGAAACAGGAAAGTCAAAAATTTAGTTTGGGAAAAAGTACTTTAGAAGTTTCAAATTTGATAATGGAAATAAATCTAAGAAGAGCCATAATGAGCAAGAAATACAGAACAGAATCCCTAATGAGAAGTCAGTCATGAAAATATGGTTATGGAGATTGTCGTAGAAGTCACAACTAAAATCCTGGACAACATGGATTGGTTCTTGATAGCTTTTTTGTTCTCCATAGCTCTGCTCTGCAATATGGAAGCCATTAACCATGTGGGCTTTTGGGCACTGGAAATGTGACCAGTCCAAATTGAGATGGGTGGTAGGTATAAATTACACCATAATTTATACCATAGTATGAAAACAAAGACTGTAAAATATCTCATTAATTATGTTTAGACTGATTACATGTTAAAATAATATTTTAGGTATATTTTTATAAATAAAATATATTATTAAAATTGATTTAACTCATTTATTTTTTTCTTTTTTAATATGGCTACTAGAATATTTAAAATTATATTTCTGGCTCATAGCCTGTTTCTTTTGGACAGTACTGCTTTAGAAGGTCCAAGATTTTATCCTTATGATGGAAAATTAGTTTAAAAGCTTTGTTTAGACTCAATAGTCCCAAAGCACATAGTTTGTCTTTTTCGTCCCTGTAATCTGATGCTGCCAGGCATGAGGGCTATGTCTTTACTTCTCCTTCCAGAAAAATTTTTGACTTATTTGATTCATATTCACCTTTGTAAAACTAGCAGTGGCCGTAAGCAAATTATAAATTGTTAGACTTCCTGGTATGTTTACAATCATGCTTACAACAAATTATATGCAGTCAAAAGCAGTATTCTCAATATGTATTGTTACTTTTGGCATCATCAGAATTGTCTGAGAGTATGTTATAAATGTAAATTTTCAAGCCTTAACACCACAGACCTATTGAATTCAGAATAACACTGTAATCTCTGTCCCTAACATAATGCCTAAGAGATGCTTAGTGAACAGATTCTGATTGGTTAAGTTTTCAAATTATCAAAAAATTATATATAATCAATAGCAGTGTTCTCAATGTATGTTGCTCCTATTGGCATCATCAGAATCTTCTGAGATCATGTTAGAAATGTAAATTTTCAAGCCTCAAAGCAGACCTACTAAATCAGAAACTGAAACTACAGAGCAGCAATATCTGTTTTAACAAACTCTCAAGTGATTCTAATCCTTCCTCAAGTCTAAGAACCGCTGTACTAGAAAAAGTAAGCAAATTGAAAATATTGGGATAATTTGCCGTATATCCCTAACAATGAATTAAAAATACTCATTTCAGTGAGAGATAATCAGAGATAAATCAGCATTAAAGGTGACATCCAAGCAACAGAAAGGAGTGGGGTTTCAGTGCAACATACCTGAGAATTTAGAGGTTAGATTTTTGTCTATTTGAGCTCTTAAAAATAAATATAACTTTCGCAATCTAAAGTAGACGAGTAAAAGTTTAAAACAGAAATAAAATAAAAATGTTAATAAGATGTTTCCATTTATTATAATGTATAAAATGTATAAAGTTGCAAAGTGTATTGTCAGCATCCTGTGAAATTAAGGAACACTATTATATTATTTACACATTCCCCACTTTTTGATCAACACTTATGGATCTATCCAGGTACATCAAGGCTTCAGTTCACCCAATGACTATCTTCATCATGCTTTTGTTAAACCCTTACTATTCCACAGAAAGACTCAACTCTTAGGAATATATTTTACTGGTGTATTGATAGATATACCCAGAGATAATTTTATATTTATCTATGACCTTCACTTCTTAAATGAGCCTTTACTCTCTGCCATTGTGAATATATATTTTTTTCTTTTTCCCATGATCATTGTACACCATTATTTCTACTGGATTAAACAGTCTATTTTAATTTTTATCACCATCTCTAAAGGAAAAAACATGCTTATTTCCTACCCCTTTATCCTTGGTCTTGTATAAAATACAAAATAAAATGATTTAGAACTATAGTTAACTTGTAGCTTTACCCAAAAAATGACTTCTTATATTAAAATTTGTGTTTTGCCCATCATTAGTTATATCTCCAGCCCATCTTGCTTAAAATTCAGAATAACGCTGTTCATTACCTAAAAGAAATGAAAATGAATTTATTTCTTTATTATGAATATTAAACTGTGTGAGATTACTGAACATAATACTTAAAACCAATGATGGTAAACATACTTAGGGGAAAGCCCAACAATTTGTAATTTGTTTATGGCCACTGCTGATTTTAATAAGGGTGAATGTGAATTAAGACAGAGATAAATTTGTCTGACAATAGAAGTCTCATGCCTTCCAACTTTAAGCAGTGAGTATACATGTCTTGAAAGGATAAATTCCAAAATTAAAATTTATAAAATAAAGATGAATTTACAATAAACTTCTCACTAGGTCTGTTTTGAGGCAAATATTACTCTTTTACAGCATTTAAGAGAGAGGATTTTATTTTATATAACGTAATTTTATTTTTGGCAATGTTATTTGTATAAATAGTATGAGGAATAAAATATTTACATAGCATTCATAATGAAAGACCACTACCATTTACTCCTTCTCACCCACATTTCCCATTGGCCAGCATATTCAAATCCTTTTACCAAACTGTTTGTGTATTATTCAATCTCTCTGTGGAAAATAATATTCTTATATTATTACTTTCTTCATTTATCAGTTTAGGGGTTATCTATTCATTTCCACTAGAAAAGATAAGACTTCCACTGTCTTTAAGCAACCCCTTCTCTTCTCACACAGCCTTTATGTAAGCACTTTCTACTTTTCTATCATCCTAATATAGTTATATAAAATATTCGGCTAAATAAAAACTCAGTGTGTATATTTTATTTTAATTATTTTCATAACAGAGCCTATAATAATCCATGATCATTTTCCTATGAATTTTTGGTTTTTTAGATTAATAAGTGCCTCATTTTTGTCTTCTTTGTTTTTATCATTAATTAAATCTGCAGCCCTCCCCCAGTTGTATAAATCTCCATGCAATATTTCTATAGATTAAGTATTCTTTTTTTTCATATGTTTGAAGAAATATCTCCTACCCATTTTTATGTGACCCAATTTAAATAAATTGATCTCTAGGTTTCTTTCACTGGTATTATTTGATGTTACTTCTTCACCATCATTTTGGAGATTCCCATCACTTCTCTTAGATTAAAGCCATTATTTCTTGAATATCAGAACCCACTCTTTTCTTAGATTACTCCCTTATTTTAGTGAAGTATATTTTCTTACAATTTTCTTTAAAATGATTCATGGGAGATACATCTTTGAAACCAAGAATATTTAGTAATTATCTTCATTCTAGATTCACATGTATTCATAATTTAGCTGGGCATATAGTTCTAAGCAGAAAATCATTTCTCCTCAGATTTTTTTGAAGCCATTTTTCTGTTCTTTTCAAGTTTAAATTATTTCTGTTGAGAAGTCTAGATGTCTTCTAATTCCCAGGTCATTTGTATGAAATTCTCTAATATATTTTCTTCTTATAAGTTTATAGAAAGTTCTCTTAACCCCAATAATATAAAATGACACAGTGATGTGTTGTGGTGGGACTCCACTTCTTTCATTCTCCTAGACCCTGGTGAGTACTAATTATTTGATAATAGCTGACCTAAAGATTTGGAAATTTTCTTAAATAATTTTCTCCTCTCTCTTATCTTCTCCTTCTGGAATTTTTAAAATTTAGATATGGCAAAAGTAACAAAGCAAAATGGTAGAATAAGAGACTTCACCAATTGTCCCTTCTACAAGGACATCAATTTAACAACTGTCTACAAAAAAAAAAAAAAATCACCTAGGACCAAAAAGTTCATATCATTGACAGAAGCACTTAAGAAGTAGGAGAAACAGTTTTGAATCATCAATGCCACCCCTCTTTCATCCCACAACAGTGGCCAGGTGGTATAGAGAGATAATCCATGCACTTGAAAGAGGGTGAGTACCGTAACTGTGAGACTGCATTGAATATAGTACTTAGTGCTGCCTTGTTATAGAAGAATGCAAAACTGGAACACCCTCAGATGATGCCTGCCCATGGAGAGAGCATTTAAGCCAGCTCTAGCAAGAAGGAAATCATCCATCCCAACAGTCAGAATTTGAGTCCTGACAAGCCTCACCACCTTAGGCTGGAGTGCTCTGAAGTCTGAATAAACTGAAAGGCAGTCTAGGCCACGTTGGCCGAATATCCTAGGCAAATCCTAGAGCTAAACTGGGCTTAGAGCCAGTGGATTGAGGGGAAGGGGAGGGGCGGGCATGTGACATACTGAGACACCAACCAGGATGGCTGAGGAAGTGCTGGTGCCACCTCTTCATTAATCTCATGCTGCACAGCTTACAGCTCCAAAGGAGACACCTTTTTTTCCACTTGATAGGAGAGTGAAGAGTGGAGAGGACTTTGTATTGCATCTTGGATACCAGCTCAGCCATAGCAGGGTAAAGCACCCACTTGGTGTTCAATATATCCCCTGTGGCAGAGCTGATACCTACGGTGCAAGACAAAGCCCCCTATTCTTTTCCTTCTGCTTTTCTCAAGTAGGAGTCTGCCTCTATAGCCACCACCACTAGAAATGTACTGAGTTTCTCCTGAAGCCAGCAACTCTCAGTCTCACCCAAAACCTGTGATATCTACCTGCATATCACTGCTGGTTATTCAGGGTCAATAAACTAAAAGCTGGTTTTTTTGAAAAGTTAAACAAAATTGATAAACCTAACTAAAAACATAAAAAAGAAGACCCAAATAAATAAAATCAGAGATGAAAAAGGAGTCTTTACAACTGATACTGTAGAAATTCAGAAGATCATTAGTGGCTACTATGAACAATTATATATGCCAATGAATTAGAAAATCTAGAAACGAACAAACTCCTAGACACATACAACCTGCTAACACTGAACCATGAAGAAATCCAAAACCTGAACAGAACAATAACAAATAACAAGATTAAAGTTGCAATAAAATGTCTTCAGCTGAGAAAAGCTAAGGATTCCATGGCTTTACTGCTAAGTTCTACCAAACATTTAAAGAAGTATTAACCCCAATCCTATGCAAACTATCTCGAAAAATAGAGGAGAATGACATACTTTCAAATCCATTCTTCTGTGAGGCTTGTATTACCCTGGTACCAAAACCAACCAAAAACATATCAAAAAAAGGGAAACTGCAGGCCAATACCACTAATGAATATGGATGCAAAAATTATCAACAAAATACTATCAAACAAATTCAACAACATATTAAAAAATCTGATTCATCATAATGAAGTGGAATTTATCTCTGGGATGCAAGAATGGCTGAACATATGTGAATCAATCAATGCGATAAATCATATCAACAGAATGAAGGACAAAAACCATATGATCATTTCAATTGATACTGAAAAAGCATTTATAAAATTTAACATCCACCCATAATTTTAAAAAATAACAAGGAAACTAGGTATAGAAGGAATGTACCTCAACATAATAAAAGCTATATATTATAGATCCACAGCTAGTTTACTAAATGGGAAAAAGCTGAAAGGCTTTTCTCTAAGATCTGGAACATAGCAAGGATACCCACTGGTCACCATGCTATTCAACATATTACTGGAAGTTCTAGCTAAAGGAATTACACATGAGAAAGAAATAAAGGAAATTCAAATAGGAAAGGAGGAAGTTAAATTATTCCTGTTTGCAGATAATTATGATTTTATTTTTGGAAAAATCTAAAGACTCCACCAAGAAACCATTAGCACTGATAAACAAATTCAGTGAAGTTGCAGGTTACAAAATCAACATATAAAAATCAGTAGCTTTTTTTTCTGTTTTTTTTGACACAGAGCCCCACTCTGTCACCCAGGCTGAAGTGCAGTGGCATGAACTCAGTTCACTGTAACCTCTGCCTCCTGGGTTCAAGCCATCCTCTCTCCTCAGCCTCCCAAGTAGCTGGGACTACTGGCACATGCCATCACACCCACCTAATTTTTGTATTTTTTGTAGAGATGGGGTTTCATCATATTGCCCAGGCTGATCTCAAAATCCTGGGTTCAAGTGATCCACCTGCCTTGATCTCCCAAAATGCTGGAATTCCAGGCATGAGCCACCATGTCCAGCCAATCAGTAGTACTTCTATATGACAACAGTGAACAATCTGAAAGAAAAAATCAATAAAATAATCCCATTTACAATAGCTACAAATAAAATAAAATACCTAGGACTTAACCAAAGAAGTGAAATTTCTCTACAATGAAAACTATACAACACTGATGCAAGAAACTGAACAGGACACAAAAAAATGAAAGATAATCAATGTTCATGGTTTGAAAAAAATAATACTGTTAAAATGTCAATTCTTCTCTAAGGAATCTATAGATTTAATGCAATCCCTATCAAAATAGCAATGACATTCTTTACAGAAATGGAAAAAATAATCCTCAAATTTATATGGAACCACAAAAGACCCAGAATAGCCAAACCTGTTATAAGGAGAAAGAACAAAACTAGAGGGATCACATTACTTGACTTCAAATTATGCTATAGAACTATAGTAAACAAAACAACATAGTACTGACACAAAATCAAATACACATACCAGTGGAACAGAATAAAGAACCCCGAAATAAATCCTTACATCAATGGTAAACTCATTTTCGGCAAAAGTTCTAAAAACATACATTGGAAAAGAAAAGCCTCTTCAATAAATGGTACTGGGAAAACTGGATGCCCATATGCAAAATAATGAAACTTGACATCTATCTCTCATCATATACAAAAATCAAATCAAAATGAAATTAAGACTTAACTCTAAGACTTCAAATTATGAAACTGCTCAAATAAAACTTTGAGAAAACTTTCTAGGACATTGGACTGGGAAATGATTTCTTGAGAAATACCCGACAGACACAGGCAAAAAGCAAAAAAAGACAAATGAGATCATATCATGTTAAAAAGCTTCTTCACAGTAAAGAAAACAATCAATAAAGTGAAGAAATAACCCACAAAATGGAAGAAAATATTTTCAAACTATCCATCTGACAAGGGATTAATAACCAGAATATACATGTAGCTCAAACAACTCTATAGAAAAAAATATAATAATCTGATTAGAAAATGGACAAAAGATTTGAATAAACATTTCTCAATGGATTACATGCAAAAGGCAAACAGGTATGTGAAAAGGTGCTCAAAGGCATTGATAATCAGAGAAATGCAAGTCAAAACTACAATGAGATACCATCTCACCCCAGTTAAAGTGGCTTATATCCAAAAGACAGGCAATAAGAAATGCTGGCAAGGACATGGAGAAAAAGGAACCCTCATATACTGTTGATGGGAATAAAAGTTAATGCAACCACTATGGAGAATAGTTTGGAGGTCCCTCAAGAAACGAAAAATATAGGTACCCTATGATCCAGCAATCCCACTGCTGGACATATACACAAAACAAAGAAAGTCAGTATATCAAAGAGATATCTATTCTCCCATGTTTGTTGCACCACTGTATACAATAGCTTAGATTTGGAAGTAACCTAAGCATCTATCGGCAGATAATAAATAAAGAAAATGTGGTACTTATACATAGTGGAGTGCTATTCAGCCATAAAAAGAATGAGATCCACTTACAACAACATGGATAGAACTGGAGGTTATTACATTAAGTCAAGTTACCAAACACAGAAAGACAAACATTCGCATGTTCTCACTTAACTATGGGAGCTGAAAATTAAAACAGTTAGAACTCAGAGACAGAGAGTAGAAGGAGGGTTCAGCCCCTGGAAGGGTAGTCAGTGAGTGAAGTCAGGGAGAGGGGAGTGGAAATGGTTAATGGGTACAATAAATAGTCAGAAAGAATAAATAAGACCTAGTATTTGATAGCACAATGGGAGGATTATAGTAAAAGTAGTTATTCATTTAAAAATAACTGAAAGAGTGTAATTGGATTGTTTTAAACACAGGGATAAATACTTGAGGTGATGGATACTCCATTTACCCTGATGTGATTGTGATGCATTGCATGCCTGTATCAAAACATTTCATGTCACCAATAAATATATACACATATCATGTACCAACAATTTTTTAAATCAGATATTGGAAAACTGGGCTAGTCCTTTCATTGTCTTGCTCTCTCTCCAAATTTTTTTTTATTTTTTTTGCCATTCAATTACTTCTTGTTCTTTATTTTACATAGCATCTTATTCTTCATTATGGCTAGAATAAGTTATTTCACCTTTTAAAATAATAATTATAGTTCTTTAAGAAGTTTTACTCTCTGCATATCTTTGTTTCTTTTTTTTTTTTTTTTTTTTTTTAGAATGAGAGAAAGAAAGAAAAAGAATAAAGGAAAGGAAGAAAGAGGAAGAGGAAGAGGGAGAGAGAACAGGAATGTTGCTTTATTGCCCGGGCTAAAATGCAGTCCAAAACTGGTTATGCCTGTAATTGTGTTTAATAATAGAGACATAAAAAAAAATGAGGGAAGAAAATAATTAACAAACAGCCAACCAATATTTCATTTAAACCTGTAAATACGTGTGATGTAGTACTGATAAGAGTGTATATTCTGTGTATTAAAGTGGAGAGTTCTATGAATGTTAATCAAGTCTACTTGTTCCAGATCTGAGTTCAAATCCTGGATATCGATGCTAACATTCTGTCTCATTGATCTATCTAATATTGATGTTGAAGTCTCCCACTATTATTGTGTGGGGGTCCAAGTCTCCTTGTAAGTCTTATATATCTGGGTATTTCTGTATTGGGTGCACACACGTTTAGGATCCTTAGCTCTTCTTGTTACATTGATCCTTTTATCTTTATGTAATATCCTTCTTTGCTTCTTTTGATCTTTGTTTCTTTGAAATCTATTTTATCAGCAAAAATTGCAACTCCTGCTTTCTATTTATTTATTTTAGCTCTCCATTTGGTTGGTAAATTTTTCACCATCCCTTTATTTTGAGTCTTTATGTATCCTTGCATGTGAGATGGATCTGGATGTAGCATACCAATGGGTCTTGGCTTTTTCTGCCTGTCTGTGTCTTTGGATTGGGGGATCCAGTCGATTTAAATTTAGAATTAATAACAATATATGTGTGTTTGATACTGTCATTTAATGTTAGCTGGCTGTTTTGCCCATTGGTTGATGCAATTTCTTAATTATGTTGATGTTCTTTATTTTTTGGTATTTTTTAGAAAGGCTGATACTGGTTGTTCCTTTCTATTTGTAGTGGTTCTTTCAGAAGCTCTTGTAAAGCAGGCCTGGTGGTGATGAAATCTCTGAGTGCTTGCTTGTTCACAAAAGATTTTATTTTTCCTTCGCTTATGAAGCTTAGTTTGGCTGGATGTAAAATTCTGGGTTGAAAGTTTTTTTCTTTAAGGATGTTGAATATTGGCCCCCACTCTCTTCTGGCTTGTAGGGTTTCTGCTGAGAGATCTGCTGTGAGTCTGATGGGCTTCCCTTTATGGGTAACCTGACCTTTCTCTCTGGCTGCCCTCAGTATTTTCTCCATCATTTCAACCCTGGTGAATCTGGCGATTATGTGCCTTGAGGTTGGTCTTCTTGAGGAATATCCTTGTGGTGTTCTCTGTATTTCCTGGAGTTGAATATTGTCCTGCCTTGCTAGGTTAGGAAAGTTTTCCTGAATAATATCCTGAAGGGTATTTTCCAGCTTGGATTGATTCTCTTCGTCACATTCAGGTACACCTATCAAACGTAGATTAGGTCTTTTCACATAGTCCCATATTTCTTGGAGACTTTGCTCGTTCTTTTTTATCCTTTTTTCTCTAATCTTGTCTTTTTGTTTTATTTCATGAAGTTGGTCTTCGACCTCTGATATCTTTTCTTCTGCTTGATCAATTCGGCTGTTAAAACCTGTGCATAGTTCACGAAGTTCTCGTGTTGTATTTTTCAGCTCCATTAATTCACTTATATTCCTCTCTAAATTGTGTGTTATTGTTAACATTTCTTCAAACCTTTTTTCAAAGTTCTTGGTTTCTTTGCATTGGGTTAGAACAAGTTCTTTTAATTCCCAGAAGTTTCTTATCATCCACTTTTTAAAGCCAGCTTCTGCTAATAGAACACAGTCTTTCTCCATCAGGCCTTGTTCTGTTTCTGATGAGGAACTGTGATCCCCTGTAGAGGGAGAAGCATTCTGATTTTTGGTATTCACAGCCTTTTTAGGCTGGTTTCTTCCCTTCATTATAAATTCATCCATCTGTGGTCTTTATAATTACCGTCTTTATAGTTGGGTTTCTGAATGGACGTCCAACTTGTTGATTCCCGGCGCTAGAATCTGAGCAACCCACTGCTCCGGCCAAAACAGCGGCTCTAAGATTGATGGTGCTTTTCTGACTCTGCACCAAGAACCGCCACACCAAGGCAGCGGCAAAACCACCTCACCGGCCTCAAGAGTCACGCTGGCGACACGTGGGGCTCCTCCGCTGGGAATCTCCTGATGTGTGAGCAACAAAAATTGATCTGAAAGTGTGGCGTCCTCTCGTTCTCTGCGCTTTCAGTGGGAGCTGCAATCCCGAGCTGCTAGTGATCAGCCATCTTGGATCTCTCTCCTATTCTTTGTTTCTTAAACTGTCTTTTCTCTGTTTGATATCTTGGTTTCTACCCCTCATGAGAGAAGCTTTTCTCTCAAATTCCAATCACTGGATGGATGGTCCTTATGAGATATTTAAGAGTATGCCAGTTTAAAATTGATTTAAAAATTTAGGGCCTTTGTGTGTGGTTTAGCACCATAAACTTCACTTCAGAATGACCTGGCTTCCATTTAATTTGGGGGATCCATATTTTGAACTTTAGATACTTTATTTTACTCTGATCAGATTCCCCCAAAAACACCTTTCCAATTTTGTTTTGAAAGTATATAATTCTAAATGCCAGTGTTTAAGAAGCTGATAGAATAAGACTAAGAGATCTCACCTAAACTTTCAACATATGAAAGTTAAACATATGAGCTTTCACCATGTTTTTGACATGGTATGTTTACTATTAACTATATGTGATGTCTTTCAAAACAAAATATTAATATCTTATTCTCTTCAAAGGAAAACTTTTTAACCTGTAAGTAAGTGGTTATAGTATAGATATCTGGAGTTCTCCCACAAGATTTATCATTTATTTATTTGATTTAGTCAAATCTACTTGCCAAAAGCCACATCAATAATTTTTGCTAGAAGTATTGTATTAGACTTTTCTAGAGAAACAGAACCCATGTGGTGGGGTGGGGGGAAAATTATTTTTAAAAACTGGTTCACATGATTGTGGAAGCTGGGCAAGCCCAAAATCTGCAGAGTGGGACAGCAAGGAAGAGACCCCAGAAAGAGTTGCAATTCAAGTCCACAGGCAGTAGGCCAGCAAAATTCTTTCTTGCTTAGAGGAGGTCAACTTTATTATAGGATGCCCTTTACTGATTTGATGAGACCCACCCATATTATGGAGTGTAATTTGTTTTACTCTAAGTTCACAGGTTTCAGTGTTACTCTCGTTTTTAAAAAAGCCTTCACAGAAACATTCAGAATAATATTTGATCAAATATTTTGATCCCATGGTTTAGCCAAGTTGACACATAAAAGTGATCTTTATAAATACCTATCTCTATTGACTTATTTACAGATACTTTGAATACATCAGCATTCTCAGTGGCCATAACATTATTCATTTTAGCCTTCTTGCCTAGCTTAAAAGATTAACTAGATATGATCTTAATGTTTTTACCAATTTTAGAAAGCTGCTACAATCACAGCCTTGATTTAGTATTTACCCTAAGGCCTTACTGGTAGCATCCTGGACTTGGGCTTTTTCTCTGAGATTCTGCTGTAATGGGTGAAGTGCATCCCTGATTTTGCAGGAAATAGCTCATATGTTCGAATCATGCAAGTTTGAAATTTGTGGTGTCTATATTCCTTCTTAATTCTATTTGCAAAGTGACCTTTCTTTTTCTGATTTTGTCTCTTTTTTGTAATCACGTAATTAACAATAACCAGCTCATACTTTCAACATTTTAACTTGAAATGTCTTCATATTGCCCTAAAATTCGTTAGGTATATTTCCTGTCTTTCTGTCACAAAGGCTACGGAATGTACACCATTGCATACAGTTTATCGTCTTTCCAGCACCTATAAAAGTTTCCTTAAAATTTTCCCAGCCTCCTGTAACTATTTTCTCACTGACCACCCATCCTCAAATACTTTTGTGGTATCACATCAGTGCTAATATTGTGGTACTAGCTGTTTCTGTGCATTTTATAATGTTTCATATTTTTGCTATAACAAATTACTGCTAACTTAATGGCTTAAAACAACAGAAATTTATTGTCTTGTAGTTCTAAAGGTCAGAAGTTTAAAATAGGTATCACTGGGCTAAAATCAAGGTGTTATTAGGGCTCAATTCCTTCTGGAAGCTCCTGAGGATAATCTGTTTCCTTCTCCCAGAGACTGCCCACCCTCCTTGGCTCATGACTGCCTCTCTACATATTAAAATCCAGCAACAGCAGGCTGAATCTTTCTCAAGCTGCCATCCCTCTGGTTCTCAATAATCAAATCTTTCTTTCTTTTTTTTTTTTTTTTTTTTTTCTTTAAGTGCCCTTGTGATTATATTGGGCTCAACTGGAAAATCCAGGTTAATCTCCCTATCTTAAGGTTAAATGATTAGTAATCTTAATTCCATCTACAAGTCTTAATGCCCATTTGCTATGAAATGTAACATTCACAGGTTCCAGGGATTTGGATATGAACCTCTTTGGTGGGCCATATGCTGCCTACCACAGTGTGTCATAAGAAATTGCAAAATCTCACTGGTTCAAAACAACACACATTTATTTCTAGCTCCCACATATGCTAACTGGCTGGGGTTCAGCTAATGTAGGCTGGGTTTGTTGGTCTTAGGTCTAAGCTTCAGGTCAGGTTGAGACATGCTTTACAAGCCTCTCATCTTCCTCAGGCTATAAGCTGTCTGAGGCATGTTCTTATGGCAAAGGTAGAATCACAAGAGAGCAAGCCCAATCCCACAAACATTTTTCAAACCTTTACTTGCATCACATCCACTAACATTCTACTAACAAAAGAAAGTTGTGGATGGGCACGGCAGCTCATGCCATAATCCCAAGTTTTACGAGGCCAATGTGAGAAAACTGCTTGAGTCCAGGAGTTCCAGGCAACATAGTGAGAGCTCGTCTCTACAAATACAAAAAAAATTAGCCAGGCATGGTGCTTCATGACTGTAGTCCTGGCTACTTGGGAGGCTGAGGTAGGAGGATCACTTGAGTGTGCAAGATCCAGGCTGCAGTGGGCTGTGATGGTGCCTCACAGCCTGGGTGACAGGGCAAGACCCCAGTTTCCTAACAGGAAAGAAGGAAGGAAAGGGAAGGGGAAGGGGAAGGGGATTGTATAGCCAAGCCCAGCATCTTTGGGATAGAAAAATGTACCCTCTTATGTAAATGTGGAGAACAGGCATTTAATATTTGCTAAAACAAACAAACAAAACACTAACATACCTTACTAAGCAAGGAATTACAGAAAATGAAAAAAAAAAAAAAACACCTTAAAACTTCCCACACTCCACTCATATATATGAATGCTATTCAAATCCATAGTGTCAATTATATGTTTTGCACAAATTTTAATTCATCTCTTTTTACTCTCAGGTTAATTTCTTTGAGCAAATAATAAAGCTAAAAGCACTTTTGAAAAATAAGTTACTAAACTTTCTACCAATTACTATTATACATAAAGCCATTTTAACTCTGAAAAACATAAAATCCATAAGTAGGTTCATAGCAAAAGTATAAGTGGTCAGACTCCTATGAAACTGCCTCATTTTTAGAAAGATTATAGAGTTGAGTTTACTTGTGAGAATAACATCCTCTCAAATAAATGTTGATATAGAAGTATTATGGTTTTGTTTCTGTAATACTTCAAAGTCAAGACAAGATTATCCATGCTAAATGCTCATTTTTGTAATTCATTTCACTGAAGACCAACAATTCATACCACAAGGATCTACTTTAAGCCATCTCCTAAGTCTTTAATTATTCTGTTTTATTTCTGCATACAAAACACAAAGTGACTTTTAGAGAAAATAAGACTATCTAAAAGAAATAAACTTCTAAGCCAAAGGTTATGATTAGAATTTTTTTTCCAAAAGATTGTGCCTAACAAGACTTCTGAGTTGTGTTTTACATATTGAAAGTTAATAGTTTATGGTGTTCAGTAGTTATTTATTTGAGCTGTTTACCAATCTTACTGCACAAGGATACAGAAAAATCCACAATCAATAATGATTTCTGTTATCTCCATGGAATCTAAACAAGAATTTATAACAGACTTTGAAAAAAATCAATTTGATGAGAAGTTTTATTGGGTATATCCAACCTACAATCCAGGTAATAACTTGAAATTTAAAAATCTGATTGGTTTTTATTATACTGTTATTAAGCAAGCACACATTTCTTTGCAATATTATTTCTTCATTTTGAAACAATCTCAAACTTATAGAAGAGTTATAAGTACAGTACAAAGAACTTTTTCTTTTTCAAGATTTCAGTGCAAGCATGCTGTCCCCAGTACAAACACCTTTATTACCTGGATTTGGCTTTGGTTTCCCCGATCAGACTTCTCCCCTCCACAAGCAATCCAACCTTGCTCAGTCCATCTAATTACTTTAAGAAAGAATTACCCAGGAAAAGAAGTAGAAGGAACAACCGTAATTTTACCTCTGTATTTCTTCTGCAGTCAGCTCAATTAAGGAGTACATGCTCTATGATCAGGTACAGCATCATACTAAGGAATCTTGGAGAGCATTACTCCAGAAAATGGCAATTCAAAATGCCTTTGCTTTGCCTTATACGTTTCAATACCCGGTGCTGAGATTTCTTATATAAAAAATGCTATATCTAACAAAAAACAAAATTAATCATATAACAGCAGACTCAATCATATCTATTATTTGGTTGCTATATATTTTAATTTTACTAAAATATTTAATAACACAAATATTTTAGGTATTTGGCAATAGCATAAATTGGTAAAGTCGATACAATAATTGAAGACTTTTTCTTTTTCTTTTTGAGGTGGAATTTTGCTCCTTGCTACCCAGGCAGGAGTACAATGCTGTAGTCCAGGCTCACTGCAACCTCCACCTCCCAGGATCAAGCGATTCTCCTGCCTCAGCCTCCAGAGTAGCTCAGATTACAGGGATGGACCACATCCAGCTAATTTTTTGTTTTTGTTTTTAGTAGAGATGGGGTTTTGCCAGGTTGATCAGGCTGATTTCAAACTCCTCACCTCAAGTGATCCACCTGCCTCAGCCTCCCAAAGTGCTGGGATTACCGGCACGAGCCACCGCATCTGGCCTTGAAGACTTTTTAATGCATATTTCAACTAGCCCGTGTCCAAACACTTAACGATAATTTTTATATATTTTGTTACAATTATCTATTATACTTTCATTTTTACTATTATCATTCTTTTTTATTTTTAGTTTTTCATTTTATAGAGTACTTTATTTTAAATAATAAAATGTAAAAAGTGGTAGGCTTCCAGCCAAAAATAAACGTGGGAAAAAAAGAGAGCCTATTCTAAAATAAAAATATTTGTCTTTGTTTCTGGAAAAAATGGTCTGTTTCTGTAACATGAGAGGCAAAGTTTAAGCACACTATTAGTACTAACTGCATTTTCTACAAGGAAACCACAAAGTACTTTTGAAAATCAATATACTCTGAAAAAAAAATTTTAAACTTATCCAGAGGAGGAATCATTTCAAAGTCAAAGAACAGTGGAAGATAATGGATACTGTAAAGTTTTTTCTTTCTCTCTGTTCTGTGTTCTCTGATCCTGAAGACAAAGGGGTTAGGCACATGGACTATGCAAAGGAGGAATAACAGCTCAGTAGCCCTGAGACAGTGAGCATGGCCATGGAAACTGCCACAGTAGTGGAAAAATATCTGGCTTCCTTTTAAACCATTCCAGGCTGTTTGCAAAAATTTTCCCACTGCAATTGTAAGTCTTATAATTTTAGACACAATTTTCTGCCATTTTTCTACTGATTCCCCTTTGATAATATATTTGTATGTCAAAATTTTGATAAACATAATGAGCACATGTATTTTGAAAGTAACTTCAATGATTTTTATACAAAGGCAATCACGTAATACATTAGACTTTGCCTAGGCAAACTGTGGGTTTCAACATTTTTTGTTGTTGTTGTTATGCTATGGAAAAGACATAGGAGAGGACAGATCACTTTAGTCCAGAATCATATAGCTACCAAGAATCTGAATTACAGAAATTTGGATTTAACTACTGTCTTATAATCATTCATTCGACAGACCAACATTTATTGAAAAACAACCTTCTATAGAACTGCAAAATGTTGGCCCTAAGAAACACAGTGATAAATGACATTGCGTCTGGACCCTAGAAATATTCAGTCTAATAAATGCTTCCAAAGAGCAGCCATCAAAATGTTTAGAAAATTGAAAGCGAAAGTCATTCTATCATGTTCTGTTAATATCCTGAGAAGAGAACACTTGCTTCAGAAAGAAGTAAATTGTGGGAGTCAATGTACCTATAAAACATTGATTAAATATTAACAGTTTTGTATAATGCATGGAAAACAACAAATAGGAATCCACATTTCTTGTATTCAATCATCTAAGGACCTAAAATCTTCTAAAAGGGGAGTTATAAAATGTATCAGTATGGAGGCCTCTGATTTAACCTAAGTCTTTACATTCCAGTTGTCAAAGAATTAGAGGATTAATTCGATATACTCTGATTGAAATCTTGACTCATTCTAAGCCTCTTCTCTTTCCTTAATTAAGGAGGTTTTGAACTATCTGTTTTAAAAGGATAATTGCCTTCACTCTTCAAATTTACTGTTTTTTGGTAGACATCCTGCACAATTGTGTTAGATAATGGAATACTTCATTATATGTTTTATTCATTCAAGTATATCAACTAAATATATACTTTCAACAAGTCATAAAACTGTTCACATTTCATTTTCCTGATGGATAGTGTCTTTTTCACTTTTGCCATTGTGCACCTCAGTAGAGTTAAATGTTTATAGTGTCATTCTAAAAATCAATAAATTCTGGATTGATTTTCAACGACTGCAACTTCTTGCGCCCTATTATATGATCTAGTAAAATAAGGAAATGTATCAGTCACCTAATGCTACAAAGCTAATCGCTCAAAGTTTTGGTGCCTTAAATTAATGATAATTTACTATTTCAACCAAATCCTTGGGTTGATTGAGTAACTCCTCTTTTGGTTTTGCCTGGGCTCACCATGGGACTGTACTCAGCTGAAGGGGGCCTGGGCTGGATGGTCCACATGCATGGAAGTTGGTGCCACTTCTCAGCTGGGGAATTTTTATTTTCCTGTCAACCTCATGTAGGCTTGATTGAACTTCATTCCAACACGGTAGCCTCAGGGCTCTATGATGTAGAGAGGAGAAGCTCCAAGGCTTCTTGTGAATAAACTCCAGAACTCACACAACATCACATCTGTCATATCCTATTCACTAAAGGAAGAATAGAGATCATCTTAGGAACAAGAAGGTGAAGAAATAGAATTCACTCCATTTCGGTTGCATCAGCAAGGTCACATTGCAGAGTCGTGAACCCAAGAAGGTCTGATTCATCGTTGAACATTATTACAATTTTCTACTACAATATAGAATAACTATTATTTCCAGTTGCAAAAATAACTTTTGTGAGCATAAAGACCATGAATTCATATGATTTGAATATATATTTAGATCAAGTTAAAAATAGATTTAATGCACACATTTCAAACTAAAATGTTTTTCAAGGACAGAGATTGCATGTATTAGTTAAAACATTGACATCCAGTTATTTATCTTTAGGAAAAAGCCACTATAAAATTAAGTCAGAGGGCCAGGCACAGTGGCTCATGCCTATAATCCCAACACTTTGGGAGGCCAAGGCAGGCAGATCATCTGAGGTTGGGGTTTTAAGACCAGCCTGACCAACATGGTATCCAGTAAAAATACAAAATTAGCCAGGTGTGGTGGCGCATGCCTATAACCCCAGTTACTTGGGAGGCTGAGACAGGAGAGTTGCTTGAACTTGAGAGGTAGAGGTTGTGGTAAGCCGAGATCACGCCATTGCACTCCAGCCTGGGCAACAAAAGTGAAACTCAGTCTCAAAAATAAATAAATAAATAGATAAAATTAAGTCAGGGAACTCAATAAAGGAAAGCTTTATGAAGTCAGGAAGCTGGCTGTTTCTTCATTGTCATTCATTTTTTGTTGTTATCTTTTTAAAATCACAGCATCCTCCACACCAAGACACTAGACACACGGGATGAATTGAATTGACATAATAAATATAGGAGGCTTTTTTGCTGTTTGGTTGTGACACATATCGTATAAGTTGCATTGGTATAAAAAATATAATAGACTTTTGTGTTTATTGTAAGATTTTCAGTTGTTTTGCTTTTTTTATGTTTGTTGTTAGCTTATAATTTCATTTGAAGGTTGAAGGTACTTGTTTTAAAAATGAGGATACTGAAGCCCAGAGAACTTACATTAATCATCCAAGTTTAAACATTTCAAGCACTATAACAATTTGATCTAGGCTCTCAGTATGCTATCTTACAGGAAAGTTAATTTCCTTTCAAAATCCACTCATGACTTCCCACCTCTTTATTTAATAATAAGAAACAAGAAACATATCTTATAAGCAACACATGTAAAGATTTTAACAAATAGGTATCAATTTAATTATTGTTTTTATTATTTTACAATTTTTAAACCATTATTTTAATTGACAGAATTTCTTTAGAAATAACAGTTAAATATGTATGCATATTACATATTTAATATGTAATATTAAAGAGATTCTGTTTTATTACTTTTCCTTCTCTAAATCCAGCGATATCTATTGAGAATTTCTTATATTTATTCAATATCCAACTGTAAAACACACCTGCATGCATATATGTGCTCAACACACAAAGATATACATAAAGACTGGAATTAGATTTATTGGGCTTGCAACTAATTTAAGAAATCAGTTAAGGCTAATATCATTAGTTAAAATTAAGAAATCAGTTTGAAAAACCTAGGAAATTAATTAAAATCTTATAATTGCTTTAATTGATTTAAATTTAGAAAGTAACTGTTATTTTAATTTTAACACAATATCAGGTTAATGTTTACAAAAATCCTGATTTTAAAGATCATTGCACAGTCAAACTTAAAGCTATTTATTTTCAAATACTAAATCAATAGCTGATTTTTTAAAAAAACATGTTAAACAGTATATTTTAATGTTGCAAATTACTTTAAATATCATAGTAAGAGGATTTCAAAGTTCTTGCAATCTAAGGATCACTTTTAATACCATATTTTGTCATTTTTTCCTTAAAATAAATTGAATAAGAAAATTTTTCATATTTTAGGGAAATGATGGAGCATGTTTAAATATACCAATCTTTTCATAAGAGCTGTGTGCCAAAGAATTTACCATTTCCTTGGCAGCTCTAAAAAGTTCTGAATATTTAAATGTTCTTCATTTTACAGGCTGAAATCTGTTTCCTGGTAACTTCTACTCAGTATTTCCCATCTAAGCACTTCCTAGAATGATCTATTCACAATGGAACCCACAGCTTTTTTCTTCCCATTTAATACTTCCCTTTCTATGCCAAATGGGTAGTCTTGGTGCTAAGGGGTTATTCTGGTGGTTTTTGCAAACCCTGATGATGGAATTTCATTATAATTCCTTGGACTGCTGAAAATGCATTTTGCTTTCAGCATTATACTTTTAAGGTATCTCTGAGGTTGTTTTAAATTTCCTGGATTCTAATGGGATATACATCCTTGAGGTGGTGGTTAGAGCCTGAGAGATGTTACTACAGTTATATGCTAAACTTTTACTGCTCAAAAGGACATCTTAAAATAGCTTCACCTCAAGAAATAGTATCAATATGTCTTCCCAGATATTAATAATAATCAACTCTATATGTAGAATGTTATTATTATTTTATATGTATTTTTAAATAAAGACAGTAAAACATACATTGTAGATAAACCATCTTGAAGCAAATAAAAATTAAGCTTATTTAAATGATTAGGAAACCCGACTGGGCATGGTGGCTTACATTTGTAATCCCAGCATTTTGGAAGGCCAAGGTGGGCAGATTACTTGAGATCAGGAGTTTCAGGCCCATCTGGCTAACATGGTAAAACATTGTCGCTACTAAAAATGCAAAAATTAGCTGAATGCAGTGGCAGGTGCCTATAGTCCCAGCTACATGGGAGGCTGAGGCAACAGAATCAGTTGAATCCGGGAGGTGAGGTTGTGGTGAGCCGAGATTGCACCACCACAGTCCAGCCTGGGAGACAGAGTGAGACTCTGTCTCAAGAAAAAAAAAAAAAAAAGATTATGAAACCTAATAAAAGAAATGCCCACATACATTATCTTCTAGAGTGAAAAAGATGAAATGCATATTCTGGAAATTTAGACAAAAACATGGTTGACAGAATATCTATGTTATCTCATTTTCAAATTGCCCAATGTGAAATCTTCCTTCCCATTGTAATAAAAAATCAGATTTTCTTAAATAAAATAAAGGAGGTGACTAAATTCAGTAAATGGAGAATTAAGAACCAGCATCTTGTATCCTAGACAAAATTTAAGGGCCATCTGAAGAAGAATACTGAAGGCAATTACCTTATTAGTATTCTGAAGAAGCTGACAGGTTGATCAGTTTTACTCCTGTGTAAGATAGTCTGGTATGACTGGAAATAGGCCAACTGCTTAGAGCCTAGTATATACTAGGTTCTTCATACATGTGATCTCTTTATGTTTTGACATAAAGTTTCACAATAGTTTTGTGAAAATATTAAACATTTAAAACATGAGGGAAGTGAGGCTCAGAGAGCTTAACTAATGTGTCCGAAGTTACATAGTTAATAAACCATGGATAAAGTAGTTTGCATGACTCAAAGGCTGTATCTACTATTTGACAGCACAAGCCAAATCATTGTTTCTCCAGACCCACAAGGGAAAAAATACAAGGAGTACTGGGCTCATTGGTGGTTGCTTTAGCAGTGTAGCTTAACAGCAAAAGCATAGGACTGTGGGTCAGGCAATCTGGTCTTGAATCTTCCCTCAATGAGCCGCAGGACTTCAGGTGAGTCATTTTGCATCATGGTATCCAGCTTGTCATATTTACAAAATATAACATTTAAACTAGATGATCACTAAGACATTCCAGATTTGACATTCTGTGATTTCCTCATGTACCTCTTTAAGTTATATTTTCCTTCTAAATCAGAAGTTATTTGGATTTAGATAGTTGTATTTATTTTTATGTCAGTTATTATAAATATTTGGAAACATAGTAGGTTTTATTATGCAAGATATCAGCAATATCTTCCAATAAACCTTTCAGAGTCTTATTTTTCTTTCTTCAACTGTTATATTTCAAAATGAGTGATGTGTGATCAAGGGTCTTTTGAGGCTGGAACTGTAATTCTCTTCTTACTCCGAAACTGCAAGGTCCTTTGGCTCATGTATATTCTGAAGCACAACAGCTATGCTCCATTTTATACTTTTTATGTAATTCAGTGGCTTTGTAATTGGGAAAAAAGCTGGCATTTAGTTAACACTAACTATAATGTAAAATCTGAAAAAAATGGGGGGAGAGTGGTATACACACAACGTATATGTAAATATATGTGTATTCACATACATATGCAAGCATGCACACACAGGTCACTATTTTTTTCTTTTCATGGCTGATGTGCCATATTTTGCATGTATTTTTAAAAAATAAAGCTAAATTACTCAAACTATGCTAACACATTTATTTTTTATGTCACTAAAATTGTCTTTTACGTTGAAATGGAAAATAAAGAAATTTTTCTTTCCCTCTGTTATTATTCATTTTTAAACTACAAATGTTTTATTTTACAAAATAGAAAATGCAACTAAGCAAAAAGAAAAACTGCCTGTAACCCCATAACATAGACATAATTAATTTTTAAATATCTTAATATATGTCCTTCATTCTCAGCAAACTGACAGAAGAGCAGAAGATCAAACACCGCATGTTCTCCCTCATAGGCGGGTGTTGAACAATGAGAACACATGGACACAGGGAGGGGAGCACTACACACTAAGGTCAGTTGGGGGGAAATAGGGGAGGGACGGTGGGGGGTGGGGAGTTGGGGAGAGATAGCAAGGGGAGAGAAGCCAGATGTAGGTGATGGGGAGGAAGGCAGCAAATCACACTGCCACGTGTGTACCTATGCAACAATCTTGCATGTTCTTCACATGCACCCCAAAACCTAAAATGCAATAAAATAAATAAATGGAAAAATATATATATATGTCCTTCCAAACTTTCTCTAAGAATTCATATATGTAAATATGATCATATTACATGCACTATTTTTTAACTTGTGTTTTTTGTGCAACAGTTTATTTTATAAAAACTTGTTATATTATTCACCTGTAATCCCAGCTTTGGGAGGCCGAGTTGGGCAGATCTCCTCAGGACAGGAGCTCAAGATCAGCCAGTCTCAAAAAACAAAAAAACAAATCCACAAAACTAATTATAATATTCAGTGCTTCCAAAGTATTTTACTATGTAGATTAATTTATTCTTTATTATTCAACATTTTGTGTTTTTCTTATGTTTATATTAATTATGTGCAATAAACATATATATTCATTTTTGCTTGACCAATTTTTCCCGTATAATGAATTTCAAGATACAAATGTGGGTGATATGGTGAAGCAGTTGTAAAAGTTTTGATATTTACTGTTAAATCTGCCTACTGAGTTTTTCTTTCTTTTTTGAGACAGAGCCTCCCTCTGTCGCCCAGGCTGGAGTGCAGTGGCAGGATCTTGACTCACTGCAACCTCCGCCTCCTGGGTTCAAGTGATTCTCCTGCCTCAGCCTCCTTAGTAGCTGGGATTACAGGCATGTGCCACCATACTCAGCTAATTTTTTGTGGTGGTTGTATTTTTAGTAGAGATGGGTTTTTACCATGTTAGTCAGGCTGATCTTGAACTCCTGACCTCCTGATCCACCCGCCTTGGACCCCAGAAATGCTGGTATTACAGGCATAAGCCACCACCCCCAAATGTGCCTACTGATTTTTTTAACACTTTACATGTGTGCTTATTTCCAAGCACTCCACCTAACACTAAAGTTCTCTTTTTTAAACATTTAGATATGTTGGTCACCCTGTTAACATTCTATTCACATGTTCATACAAAACATACAACTATGTGAACTATAAGTGTTAAAGATGAAGCCCCACAATCCCCTAACTGATATTTATCTTGCTTCATAACATCAAGCCTACTGCTTGTAGATCATCCACAAGCCATTTCGTTATTTTAAATTTTCCTTTCAGGAGTGGCAAACCCCACTTTCAATTTGCTTGTTTTGGTGGAGCTGGTTAAATCCCCTATTTCAGGGGCACATATTTGACTCAGGCTTCAGCCATTCAGTGTGTTCTATTTGCCCATCAACAGAGGTTGGCTCAGAGACAAGCACGTTCCTTGATTTGAAGCATTGAATTGGGACTTTTTTTCAACTTTATTTTTAAAAGATATCGTCTGTATATACTAAAACCCAGAATGATAGGAGGCTGAAACTTCCATAGCTTTCTTTGCACCACAATAGGGCATGCTTGACTGACTAGAGCCAAAACAGGGGCAGACAGAACCAAGAGACGGAGAAAAGTCACAGCTTGTGCCAATCTTTGATCCTCTGAATCCAGAGATGTCTGGGTCATGAAAGGTCTCTGTGTTCAATTTCATAAACAATAATTTCCCATTTAGTTTTTGGAAACAACAATTTCCCAATTGAATTTTTGGCTACCTGCAATTAAAGAGCCCAATGCAAAATGATATATGTCAAATCAATTATTGACATTTCAATAGCTTAGTCTTCACCAAATAGTTTCAGTAACAGATTTGTTTCTGAGTCTTTCAAAATTTGTTTTATGCTTCTTATTTTTTCTATATACGTTCTATATCTACAACCACATTATAGCCACATATATCATGTTATTCACTGCCCTATTGCCTCTCTTATCTATGGGCACTAAAACATTCATATTGTATTCCAGGTAAAAACACATAAACAAATAAGTAACAAAATCAAAACAAAATCCTCAACGGTTATTGTTGAAATACGTCTTAGTAAATTATCTTAATTATCTTTAAATATTATAGTCTTTCCACTCCCGCACAGACTTTGAGCTTTTAAAGGGGAGATTGTAATTCCGATATTCTTTGCCTTTTCCTTAGACTCTTGCCTTTAACAAAATAGAAACTCAATAAAAAATGTGCTGATGATTGGAAACAAGGAGCAAATAGCGGAGCAACAAAGAGGACCTACCTTTTCATAGTATAGCTGATGCCCCTAAGAGCCCACAAATCCATATCAAAGATAAGGTAAAATGAACTGCAAAACTCCGCAGGCTACCTTGGCTACAATATCCCAAAGATTAGTAAAATTATGTTCCTAAACAACCACACATAACATAAACCATAAAACAGAGAGAGATAATCAGCACTATACTACCCCAATTCTATCTGGGATATGTTATTTTTTTCCTCCTGTCTATTAATTTCAAAAGCGTATTGCTTTTCTTTATCTTTGAAAACAAACAAAAAACTCTTTTTCTAGCAGCCTTAATGTATACTTTATATTAAAATAAAGAAATGAGAAATTCACACAAATATTTAGTGTAATATGGTATTTTCCAATTATAAAAGAGTTTCTTTTATCCACTCTTGACACAAACTCTAGGTGTCGTAGAGATGAAGCCTTTATTACAAGCACAGAGGGATTTTCACAATATAGCAGGCAAGCCTCAGATTATCACCTGCTTCATCACAATTTAGGTCAAAAAAAGGAGAAAACCTGTGGACTTATCAGAACATATAGAAATGCTGTATGAGTGATGCTGGAGTCAAATAACTGGTATAAAAATAAGCCTTGAGTTACAGGAGGTTTACATGAATGAAAATGGGTTTCTATTATATGAATCCTTTATATTGTTTTGTGACTTTATTAAAACTTTGCATGAAATTAGGTAAAAACAAATATTACAATAAAAATGGGCATAGAATGTAAATAGATAATTCAGATTGGGCACAATGGCTTATGCCTGTAATCTCAGGACTTTGAGGGTCTGGGGTGGGCAGAGAGCTTGAGCCCAAGAGTTCACAATGAGCCTGGGCAACATGGTGAAACCTCCTCTCTATAAAAAAAAAAAATACAAAAATTAGCCAGACATGGTAGTGCATGCCAGTACTCCCAGATACTCGGGAAGCTGAAGTGGGAAAATCACTTGAGCCTAGGAGGTTGAGGCTACAGGGGACCATGATGGCAGCAAATTCATTTAAGATGCAAGTTATTGTAAAAAAGGAAAAGAAGGTGTTTAACCTCAATAGTAGTCAAGATAATACAGCTACAGTAATGAGGTTTATTTTGACTATCATATTTGGATAACTTAAAATACTCTGCTCATATTTAGTACTGGGGAAAACACATACTATAGTACACTACTTGTAGAAATTTAACTTGGTACTAACTTTACAGATCTAAGAATATCTATTAGAATTTAATATGTGTAGGCTTTTTGTCCAGTAAACTCTCAACTAGAAAACATTACAGAAAAAATTGCTGGAGTTTATGCAGGTATACTTACTAGTCTGTTTGTTACAGCATTGTCTATGACGGGAAGATCATCAAGAAGAACAACAAAAAAGCTGTAGATGACCTAAAAAACAATCAATAAGGGAATAGATGCTTATGTTTGTATTTGTAATACAAAGAAATGTTGCATACTCATTTAAAATTACACTAAAATATGTAATGAACCATGAATATATCCATGATACATTGCTTAGTGTATAATGAGAAACAGAGACGAGGATGAAAAAAGGAAGAAGGGAAAAAACAACAGAGGTAATATATACATAATTATGTGCTCTGCTTAGAGGCATTCAGGAACGTTCCTGATAGGTTTATTCTAATCTGTAAGCAATCATTCAAAACCAGTGGTAGATTATAGGTGATTTTATTAGATATTTTAAAAATCCAAGTTAAACATCAGCATTTGCCTTACATCTTAAAAAGTATTGAAAACCATCATGTTATGAAGAATATAAAATTATTTCTATTGAATTGGTTGTGATTATTTATTATTTTTAATGCTGAACATTAGCCTATTTCCAATACTTGATGTAATAAATGAGAAATAATTTATTTGATATAATAAATATTCTAGAATAATCAACCATTTAAAATTTTAATCATATATGAAACTATATCAAACAATCTCATTAGTATAAATTCTTAGAAATTATTTCGCTAGGTCAAAGCCTATATTATTTTAATCCTTCTTGGTACATATTGTCAAATTGTTTCTTAGAAAGGTGGATGCAATCAGCAGTCTCACTGGAGGTGTATGAGAGTCAGTTATCACTGGGGAGTATTCTTTCTGCTTTGGAGTTTACCATTTAATTCTTTTATGATTTTCTGACATACAGAAGTTTTGTGTTCATTTCATGTAGACAGAGAAATTAGTCACTATCTTACCTTATTTTTAAAATATTCTTACTTATTCAAATTAGCTTAAAATATTGACATACATTTTCTATTTTATGTTATATGAAAACAAAGATAATAGGCTTGTAGATCAATTTTTAATTTATTTTAGTCTATTATTCAAATGAAAGTTCTTTTTAGGTAAAAAATACAATTACTACAAGTATGTATACTTTATTTGAATTATACCTGCACATTAAAAATTGGGAAGTTATGTGTTAAATCTTGGGGTTCAAAAACAAATCTGACCATGCTGGTCCCATATTTCTACAACACAACAGTTTGTGGTTAGGTAGCTGCTGTTCCCTTTAAATTCCAATTTGCCACCATTCATTATTATATTCTACTAGGTCCACTTCTGTGCTGTATGTGGCTTGCCTGAGCACAGTAGGCATTTAGTGAGCATTTTCATTTTAAATTATAGATAAGACAGATGTTCACAGAGAAGACTTAACAAGATTGATCCGGTCTGGTTTCCTGATGAAACTCTGTTGTCCCTGTTGTGTAAAGCTAAATAGATTCCCATATTTTTTTGGTTTAAGTGAATGTACAGTCTTAGTTAAGTGAATGTGTAGTCTTGGCAGACCAGGATTTTTGGTATACATATGGAGTATAAGGTTGTATGCAGGTGAATTTAGTCAAGACTAGGAAATTACTGAAATGCCTAGGCTGTACAATAACACTATTAAATAATAATAAAAAAAAATCTTAGCATTTCACAGACCTTGAATTTATTGGCTAAAAAAAAACTACTTTGTATAATGCCTGAGACAGAGTATATGGTAAATGGATATTTTTGTAATGCATGAAAGAGTAGGTGAATGATTCAATGTCTCATGATAAGGTTTTATTACTAGGGAGTTGGAGATTAAATGAGAGCAAGGATCAACTCAAACTGCCTGAGAAAACTTAGAGCTGGATACACAAAGAGGAAAGCAGTATAAGGTAACAGAGGAGCTGGTGAGGCTTATCATGGTTTTAACACCAAAGGTAAGAGGAAATTCACTGCTAAACTGACCAAAGAGACACACTGATCAGGAGCTTTAATTGATAAAATATTATCAGGTGACGTTCCCAGTAGAAAAATAGGATATAATGTTTAGACTACTTATGATGTCCTAATTTTTGTGAGGTAGCTCAAGTCAAAGTGAAAGCAGCTCCATACTCATCATCTTGTCTCTTTTTCTATGAAAGAATTAAACTTTACTTGACATATTGATAATGAAGGTTAGTACAACAAATTGTACTAAACAGCCAACATTTCTGCTTGCAGAAATTCTTGAGAGAACTATTTTGTAGAATATTGTTTAATAATAATACAGAATAATAAATGAAATCTTACATTTCCAAAGGCAAATGAAAATGACACAATACTCACAACTTCTCATTTTTAAAAGTTCTCTCCTGATTGTACAATTGTCAAGGAGCCTGACGTCTCTACTTGTAATACTTCATCCAGGTGTTTGGCTTCCTGATGGCTGCTGTGTTCCACTTCCAGCCCTTTCTAAAAATGTGCCATCCATTATTCCCAGCTTTCCAATCTTTCCTATTCCAGGTGTGTATTCTGAGCTCCAGTCAGCAGTTATCCATCTGGATGTCCTTAGTCTAAGTGAGAAATACTTCTTGCTCTATTTCCTGGGAAGACATTGCTGCATTTACATCCTCTACCTTTCTTTTCTACTTTGCCTGTTTCTAAAGAAGAGACAAAAATCAACCAGTAAAGTAACATGTTTGTTAGAACTTTTAATCACAAAATTTTTAAAATGGTTCAGTATTCTTTTTAAAAAGCTTATACACAAGTATAAAATATAGTGTATAATCTTTTGCAGCTCAGTAGTTAAGAGATCTCTGCTGGAACCAGACACAAGCCTGCACATGATGTGTTTCCATAGGTTGCTTACATTTGAACACCTCTGAATTGTAGTCTGGAAAGAACACCATCAGAAGTCCACACCACAGAGATTTACTTAGATTTGTTTTATAAGTGCGAAGAATAAAATAGTTTATTAGTTGCAACATTATGCAACTAATTGCAAAACTAGTTGCCACATTATACAACTAACAAAAGAAAGTAAAACATAGATTAGGGAAAAGCAAAAGAGCACACATTATTTGCATATATGATTATTTGCAAGAAAAAAAGCAAGGACTCAGAAAATTTGGTAAAACTAAAAAACATTAAATGGGGTGAGATGCTATGATCTGAATGTTTGTCCACTCCAAAACTCATGTTGAAACTTAATTCCCAATGTGTCAGTATTGAAAGGTAGAGCCTTTAACAGGTGACTGGGTCTTTAGGGCTGTGCCCTCATGAATGGATTAATCTATTGATAGATTAATGGGTTATCATAGAAGTGGGACTGGTGATTTTATAAGAAGCGAGAGAGAGACCTGAGTTAACATGCAGTCCCCTCGTCATGTGATACGCTAGGCAGACTGGAAACTGTCGGAATTCCTACCAGTAAGAAGGCTCTCACCAGGTGTGGCCCCTTCACATTGGAGTACTCAGCCTCTATAACTGTGAGAAAGGAATTCCTTTTCTTTATAAATTACTCAGTTTCAGGTATTCTGTTCTAAGCAACAGAAAACAGAGTAAGACAAGTGACAAATTCTTTAATACAACAGCTTTGTAATTTATCAAAGCGTCGCTTAGAAACATAATGGAAAAAAATAATTCATAACAGAAACAAAAGAACATAATATTTTGAACAAAAATAATGAGAAGCATATGAGACAGAGACAAACTGAAAAAGAGATATCTGCAAAATTTCATTAAAGGACATTCAACAAGCTAGTAGGCAGAGACACATATTTCAGAACAAATAAAATAATTCTATAAAGATAGAAGATATTTTCAAATTGACCTACATAATTGAAGCAAGCCCATCATGTTTCAATGGGATATATTTTAATTAAAAAAAAGGCATCTAAGTTTATCTAGTACAATATATATTAGAAATTCATAAAAGTTAAACTATGAGGTCTTGGTACCGGAAAAATCAGAAGAGAAAATGAAACAGTATGCAAGGTATCATGTTTGTATGATAAGCAGTATTTGAAAAAGGTGACATTTTAAGTCAGTAGATTTATTAAATATTTGGCCAGGGAAAAATTAATTGGACATGGCTTGAAGAAAGAAAAAATATAAGAAAAATATTTCACATTAAATAACTCAAAATAAAATAGAAATTACATTAGAACATTTGTAGTTTGTAAAACATTTTATGATGTGGTTAATTTAGATATATATCTACAAAAGAATTACGATGATTTCTGATTTTATTTTTACCCCATGCTATGGGATAAATGGAAGTCTTGGCCACTGCCAGAAAATTATCTTAAATTTATGAATTCATTTACCGAGAACTGAATAGGGTTAGAAATTAGAAAGCAACAATCCTCTAGTCTTTACCCTAAGCCATCTGTGAGTTGGTGCTTATTGCTCCTGAGGGAAGAAATCCTTAGCCAGAAGTCCCAGTGACTGCCAGAAGCAATGATTTAAGGTCTGTGCCATCCATTTCCTCCATAAGACTGTGTTTTAGGGCAAAGGTGCCATTTGAGACCCAAAAAGGATATCTGTTTCAAAGCATAATAAAAGGACTTTACAGAACTAATTAGAAGCAAAAAGGCTGTCTGTCTTCCTCATTAAGAATGCAAGCTATTCAGAGAATTCATAAGAGTATTCTTCTGCATTTGAAAAAAAACTGAAATTAAGTATTAAAAAGTGAAAAGAAATATAATAATTAAAAGTAAGTTCAGTAGAATGTAAAGCAGATAAAACAACAAAACATTTTGCTGTGGTTAAAAAACAAAAGGTAAAAGACCTAGAAGCTCCGTTTATTTAAATTTAACTGGCTAAAAGTTGTGAATCAATAGTTTGTGCATATAAGTTATCAAAACTAGGGTTTTTATTTTTATTTTGAGATGGAGTCTCGCTCTGTCACCCAGGCTGAAATGCAGTGATGCCTTCTTGGCTCACTATAACCTCCACCTCCCAGATTGAAACGATTCTCCTGCCTCAGCCTCCCAAGTAGCTGGGATTACAGGTGCCTGCCACTATGCCCCACTAATTTTTTGTAATTTTAGTAGAGACAGATTTTCACCATGTTAGCCAGGATGGTCTCGATTTCCTGAACTTGTCATCTGCCCCCATTGGCCTCCCAAAGCGCTGTGATTACAGGCATGAGCCACCACACCTTGCCAGGCAGGGCTTTTCTAAGGGGAATACTTCCTGCATTTTCAATCATTGCTTAAGATCCCTAGGCAGCATCTTAGACAGAACTGAATCACCAGCTAAGGGCATAGCCAAAGTGAGACATTATTTAGTAGGTGAAAGGAAAATGTTAAAATAATACAAGGGTATTTTCAGCTGATGCTGAGTCAGATAGTTACAGGAAAAACTGCAGAAATTTCCAGCACTCACCCTAAATGCTATTATATCTCTTACTTATAAATAGAAAGACTAGAAGCCAAGTGTTGTAGCTCAGGCCTACAATCCCAGCACTTTTGGGAGGCTAAGGCAGCAGAAGCAATGCTTGAGGCCAGGAGTTTGAGACCCCATCTCTCAAAAAAAAAAAAAAAAAAGTACTAGAAAATAGTTCACATATAAAATTCAATATAAGTTCAATGTAAGATTAATTTTTAAAAGCAGACAAATGCAATTAAAAAATTTTTAGCAGGATCACCCACCTTCCATGTTGATGTATTTTTAATTTATTCATCTCCACTTTTAATGTTGAAGGGATTGGCCAGATTTATCAATTAAATATCATGATCTGAGATTGACTTGTAGTATGTACTTTCAACTTTATGTCTCATTATATTACGGAATACATTAAAGAATGGATTCCTCATAATACAAGGTTAAATAATTCAGTTAAAGAATTTTTTTTCCATTTTGTTTGTTGATGACTGCATGAGTGAAAGCTCTCAATTCAATTGGCTTTTACTGTACAATTTAGAACTTGTCACATCAAGATATACAGTTTTACATACGTCAGGTCACAAATTGCTTTTCAAATCAAGTTGCATCCATATAAATATCCTTGAGAGAAAATGATTATGTGAATCAAACTAAAATCTCTGAATTTTAAAAATTAAGAGAGGCAGTTGTGCAATTTTGCATCATTGTCTCTTTTACATATGCTTTATAATTTTGTTTTTGAAACTGGAAGTTTACTAGAATTAAAGCCCCAGGATCATTAAGTAAATCAAGAAAGGCATGATGTCCTTGTGTTTTTAAAATCTTATACAGAATCACTCGGTTTGAGTTCTTACTTTTGTTTCAATCATCTCAGAAACAAAAGGTTAAGATGTTATAATTTTCTTTTTTAGTAATAATATAATCCATAAATTTAGTTTTTTCAGAGTCTCCAAAACAAAAATAAGATTCAACCAAGTGATTGTTTCTATACAATATTTTGAAAAAACCGTGACATCATTTTTTTTCCATCCAATTGTTATAACTGGTATTATATAAGAAATTTTAAATACATGGACACACTTGGACTGTTCCTCATGCATTTCTTATTTTATTTAATGTTTCTTGGAACTTAGCTTCATATTGAGACCATGATATTTTCTTAAGTTTTCTAATTTTAATATAAACATTATGGTATTTGAAGAAATGTATATATTTAAAATCTCTAATCATTATTTCATATTATATTAATATAGTAACAATTTAATACAAATTACAATTGTGCTATGAGATATGCATGGATATGTTATCTTATTTTAATGAAATATATTAATCACTATATATTTTAGGGAAAATGCACTACTAGGACCATTTTATCTACACACAGAAAGAAGATAATCTGTATCAATATTAAACACATAAAATTAAATGTTATTCTCCCAATGACTAAGAAACAAGCTATATTTTAAATTACAGTTGCCCAAAATAACACATATTAAAATAGATTCTATTTCCATTTTATTTTTTCAATGAAACTGTGATTGTGAAAACAAATAATTTTTTATTGATAGAGTTTTCTCTTTAGGTTGTAGCCCATGTTGGAACAAAGAAAACCCGAGAGAGTCTTATCTATTCATAATCTTTGACATTTATTTATCGATGGCATACACATTATTTCTTTAGATTTCATTTAGTTTCATGTTTAGTCTGATTGCTATTCTTGATGTATCGGATATCTTTTACATCTTAAATAAACACATCTCTGACTCAATTTTCAGCAATGTGATAAATGGAGGAAAAGAAAGGAATGTGGCAATGAAAACCAGATAAAAGGGAGAATAGTCCAAGATAGTCCTTTGGACAATCATAACAAGTTTTTCCCCTAGATAACCACATAACTCCTGCTATGGTGGCTATGGAAGATTTTATAATTCCTTTCTTTTAAATCAAAAGACAATAAGTTCCAATATTCTGTGAAATGCAACCTCAAAGCTTAAGATATCCAGTTCTACTGATTCTTGATAAGTC
Organism: Sapajus apella; assembly: GCF_009761245.1. Lineage (NCBI taxonomy): Eukaryota > Metazoa > Chordata > Mammalia > Primates > Cebidae > Sapajus > Sapajus apella. The sequence continues at coordinate 55,797,011 of NW_022436941.1, forward strand.
TCTTTTTATTTACTGTAGAGAAAGGACAATTTCCCTCCTCTATCCTATCCTGCACAATTATGAACACTTATTTTCTTTCTGCACTGACATTAATGTCTTACTCTTTGTTTTTTATTTTTCTAAGCAAATACTGGCATAGAGAAAATGGCTGTAGTGCATGCACTGGAAATGGGAGGCAAGAATCCTTGTGCTATGCCTTGGAGGTCACCAGAGAGGTCTCATTAGAGTGAAGAACAGTCCAAGTGTATCCATTTATTTAAAATTTATTACGTAATACCAGTTATAACAATTTGATGGAAAAAATAAGCATGAAAATTGGAAAACAGGAACTAAGGAGGTAAAACTAATGTTCTTCTCAGGTGTGATGATTTTATATATAGAAAACCCAAAATAACAAACTAAAAAGCTAATATAAGTTGTAAAAGACAATTTACAATTTATAAAGTAACTGTGTTTAACATTAGTGCACACATATAGACACAAATACACACAGACACACAAAACACACAAACACACACACACGCACATACACACACGCACGCACATACACACACGCACACATTGCCTTCCTATAAATGTAGAAAAGCCAGTTACAAAATATAATGAAGAAATTTGCATTTAGTAGGTAGGCACATAAAAAGATGAAATACCTAAGTAGAAACATAACAAGAGAAACATAAAAGAAAATATGGATATATAGATAGGTATACTAATACCATAAATATGTTTATTATGTTTTTTTCAATGAGACAAGCTCACTCTAAAGTCCATGTAGGGAAAAAATAAGTGTACATTAGTCAGGGAGTATTTTCTTTAAAATAATTAGATTATGTTTATCTCCAGGAGTTATTAAACACATTTTAAAACAACAATTAAGTGTGTAGTGCTGGCACATGAATAGATAACCAAATGGAACAGTCTGAAAACAAGCAGTAGAAACAAATATACAGTGACTAAGTGGCTGAGTTGGCACTTCATATCAATTTAAAATATATGGATTTATTCAATATATGGTTTGGTATTACTGGTAGTTTTTGAGAAAACAAGTAAGGTTTTATACTATCTCTCAAATTTTAATTTAGTAAGAATTGTAAAAGCACACATGAAATATTCATAAAACTACTATAAGAAATTGTAAGATGTATTTATAAATTCAGAAACTGAAAGCCTATCTTAGCAAATATCAAAACCTATAAATCATAAACTAAAGGTGGATAAATTTCATCACCCAAGTATAAAATATTTTAGCACAATAAAATCAGACAAACAGGTGTAAACTAAGTTAAAGAACAGGAACCACCTGGATAAATTTTTTGACATGTGACTCCAAATGGACTAATTTCTTTAATATTTACAAATCTCTTACCAATCAATAAAAAGGTTAGCAAATCAATAGAAATGAAAGCAAAATACATGAAATGCCAGTTCACATAAAGAAAATCAAAATTATTTTTAAATATGTGAAAAGTTGCCCAAACTCAGTAAAAATAGTATTCAAAACCATGAGATAGCATTTTTTTTGTCTTTCAAAGATTGCTAAGAATCATATCAGCCACACTAAAGAGAGAGACAAGCTGTCTGATGCAGTACAGGTGGAAAGATGAACTCATAGATTCTTTGTGAATGGAAATTTGAAAATATCTATCATAATTTTATATGAACATCCCCTCAACCAACAGGATGAGGGAATGCCACTTCAAGAAATCTATTTATCTTGCACACATATGCAAAATGTGTATTCATTGTAATATTGCTTGCAATAGCAAAAGATTGGAAGCAACTTAAATGTTTATCAGACAGGATTTACATATACAAATATTATGCGGCCCTTGATAGAATTTAATGCATAATGTTTATACAATTTAGTTACTTTCGTAAAAAGTATGTGTGTATACATATACACACTATATACATACACACATATATACACTATATATATATATATATATATAAACACATATATAGGGGTGTGTGAGCATGTGTGTGTGTGTGTGTGTGTGTGTGTGTGTGTGTGTGTCTTTAGAAGGATACACAAGCATAGTTATTAGATAACAGCAGTAGGCCCTGAGAGAGTAACCTTGTGTAAGAAGGGAATGTCATTAGGAGAAAAAATTTTATTTTCCTGCACACTCTTTTATACCTTTGAACTTTTATTGTGTGTATGTATTAATTATTCAAACATATTTCAGGAAGCTAAAAATCAAGTCACTGAAATGAGTTTGACTGGGAAACTGGAGGGAAAGAATTAAAAGTACCAGAAATTTCTCTTACCAGGGTCAGATTCTGAAAGCAAAGGGGCACTGATGCTTAATTACCCTGAGCGTTTTCTGGAAAGAGCATCCATTAGGGAATCAGGCAGGGAAATATTAGGAAGTAGGGATTTGGTATAAAATTTGTAGTCTTAAACATTACTTTTGATTAGTGTTCATAGTGGAAAAACTGAAGAAATTTAAAACATAACATTCAACTATGTCTAAGATATACAGTTATCTAAATGGTAAGAACCATATAATTATATGGAAAGATAAGATTAACATAAATGAAACAACTAGAGAAAAATAAAAAGCATTGGTCATTCTAAGCAATGATGGTTGGCTCTCTGGTGGTGGAATAAGTCGGGGAGGTCTTAAGTGGCAACAGGAATTCAGCTCGTAGGATTTGTAAGAGGGCATTTCAGGTGGGAATAACAGCATGAGCAGAGGGTTGGAGGAAAGAATTATCTTGGTGCTTGTGGGAGCAATGAAGAAAAGTGTTATGAGTTATGCAAATATTGTAGAGAATTTAAAATGTGCTTAAAATTCTGCGTTTAAGCAATGTATATTCTAAAATGATGCATCAAAATCAGAGAGAAATGTAAACTGTACTAAAAAATGACAATTATAATTATAATCATTGAAATTGAAAATGTAAATAAAGTAAGTTAGACCACTGTCTAAACAGGCATTTTAACACAATGGCTATGAAAATCACTCCTAGAACCAGAGCAGGGCTCTGATACTGGCTCTTAGCTCCATTCCTCACTGCCACCTTGATCCGGGGCAAAGGACATAAATGTTTTGATTCTTGGTTTCCTCAGCAGTCAAATGAAAACAATGATAATATTTGCTTCATAAAGGTTGTTGAGATAACTTATTTAGTACAGCCATATATATATAAATGCATTAGAGCTTAGCATACAATTGACCCTTCATAATTGTTGGCAGAAGAATGTAATGCACTTTGGATTCACACAGTTTGGATTCATTTATTGCCTCTGACACTTACTAATTTGAAAGCATGGACAATTAATCTAACCACTCCATGACTTATTCCTTCTCCCTACAATTGGAATAACAATAGGAACCAACTATACTAGTCTTCATAACAAACTGCCACAAACTTGGCAGTTTGAAACAACACCAAGCTGTTAACTCCCAGTTCTGTAGGTCAGAAGTTGAAGTAGGTGGTCTTGATTGAATTTTCTACATTGAGTCTGAGGCTGAGAGCAAAATTTTAATAAAAGATCATTTTGGATTTTAAATGAGAAGTTTGGGAAATGCAAAATAATAAAAAAAATTCTACAATTTCAAGATAATAAAAAAGACTACTCTTAGTGTATTTTGTTGCTTGACAAACCAAAAGATGAAGTAAAAAATTCTAGATAATTTGATGGGGGTGAGAGATGGGGAATGAAGATAATTAAATATTAAGAAAAATTCTTCTAGAGTTATGTATATTATTATTATCTTCTTATTTATCAGTATCATTATCTTTCATCATCATCACTGCTGGGCTAGGCACTTTTGTGCACCACCACAACCTATAACTTTGGGTTTGATACTATTACTAACTTCATTTTATAGATGAGAATATTGAGGTTTGGGAATTAACAGACTTTAATTTAGTTAAAGGAGTTAGAATGATAGAGATCCTGTTCCAGTTCAGATATGCCCCAAATCCAATGTATACCTGAATCCAGGTATCCTCCAGAATCCAAACTACTAGTCAATGAGAATAATTTCTGAAAATTATTTGAGTCAATTTCAGCTGCTATAACAAATTACTATAGATTGGGTGGCTTCAACAGTAAACATTATTTCTCACAGTTCCGGGGCTGAGAAGTCCAAGATCAAGAAGCAGATTTGGTGTCTGGTAAGGGCCGGCGTCTTGGTTTATAGCTGTCTTCTAACTGTGCTGTGTCTTCACATAGCAGAGGGCAGAGAAAGATCACTTCTTTGGTGCCTCTTCTTATAAGGGCACTAATACAGTTCAAGAGGGCTCTTCACATGGCCCAACTGCCTCCCAAAGGCTCTACATCCAAACATATCGCAGTAGAGACTTAGGCTTCAACATATGAATTTGGGGGTAGGGGGTTGTACAGGAACATTCAGCCCATAGCAAAAACCAGTGAACTTTTTACAGTTTCTTTTTTGTTTGTCTTGCTGCTAATTTAGTCTGCCTTTTTTTTTTTTTAGATGGAATCTCGCTCTTGTTGCCCAGGCTGGAGTGCAGTGGCAGGATCTCTGCTCACTGCAAACTCCGCCTCCTGGGTTCAAGTGATTCTCCTGCCTCAGCCTCCTGAGTAGCTGGGATTACAGGTGCCCACCACCATGCCTGGCTAATTTTTGTACTTTTAGTAGAGATGGGGTTTCGCCATGTTGGCCAGGCTGGTCTCGAACTTCTGACCTCAGGTGATCTGCCCACCTCAGCCTCCCAAAGTGCTGGGATTACAGGTGTGAGCCAGTGTGTCTGGCCCCTGCTTTGTTTTAAAGTATCATTTTCAAGTTATTTCTTTTGTAGCCCTAAATATTTACTATGCTAACAGGTGTTCTAAGAAAAATCTTGTTATAGTACAAAAAAGAAAATCTGCAAAATGCTGGATTAAAAAAAATTTGTAACCACAAGAGCATTCAAAGTATTTAACATGCTAACATTTACCATGAATCTTGAAGAGGCTACTTTGATATGCAATGTCTCCCCAAATTATTTTACTGTGTATTTTTCCCCCAGAAGCCTATTAACATCTTGGAGAAAAGGAGGCCCGCAGAAAATAACTTGAGAAGCACTGTATTTGAGTGATGTACAAATTCATTCTCGGCATGTTAGGCTCCTATTGGGAGAAGCTATAAAGCTGTAGGCTGGATCACAGTGATTAATTAGCAAAGGTCCCTTAGCACTTTACGTGAGGTAAAAGATTCACAATAGAGTTTCATCCTTTTACTTTTAAATTTTATTTTATTTTAAATAATTCAATTTCTGCGGTCTTTTAACATCTCTTATATTCCACTTCTGAAGAGGCTATGTGTGAATGCAGTAAGAGTGAAATGAGTCCTATCAATGTAAATTAGGTAAAGTGCCTAGAGTCTTCAAAATGAAAGGCTTATTGGTAGGTGATCATTATCAATAAGTGGTTAAAAAAGGAGGAGGTGATTATGAATATGGAGCTAGGATTTAAGACTATGTATCAATTTTTGATTGGAAATGAAACTTGAGAAAGTAGAGGTATTAAACTGGCAAATTCTTTCGTAAGTTGTCTATCAGGTAATACAGAATGGCATTTACTGTCCCCACCCCAAGTATTTGGGCATAGAATGTGCATTTTAATGTACTTTTATGACCACTAGAGTTTTCAAAAACACTTTTTTAAATTAAAAGAAAGATACATGTTCAGAAACACACATTGTTGGCAAAAGTAATTTAACTTCCTAATATGCTCATTAAGGTCAAATATTATCAAAAAAGTGGAAAGAAATAGGGAAGAAAATAGAAAACTAAACAAAACTCCTACCCCGCTCCTTTTTTGCCTTAAATATCTCATCACAGGGAGACTGGTTTCCAACTTTACATTTTGGAATAATACCTAAAACTAATATTAGACGTCTCATTTCAAAAGTTAAAGTGTACTTTATGACGAACATGCCCCAGGGTGACTGAAAACACACTTTCAAAAGGAAGTAATGAGGATGGGCCAGAAAGTTAGAATTTGGTTGCTTGAAACGACTGTGCTACAACTCTGGACACTACTGTCTTATTCTAATATCTGTGGCTTTAAGCATAAAAACAGACAGTAAATAAATGAATCTCCCTCATTCTCGTAACAAGGTGATTTTTTTAAAAAATGTGTTTTAACCTGCCCACCAATCATGAGATCTGAACAAATCCTTTTCTGAAAGGTTTTCTTTCTTTCTCTCTCTCTCTTTTTCTTTCGTTCTTTCTTTCTTTCTTCTTTCTTTCTTTCTTTTCTTTCCTTCTTTCCTTTCTCTCCCTCCCCCCCCCCTCTCCCCCCGCTCTTTCTTTTCTGTTGTTGTTTGTTTGCCAGTGATACAATACCTTAAACCTTCCCTAGCAGTATTCCGCATTAGGGCTCTATTCATCTTGCATTCTCCATTTCTCTTAAAATTTCAAAAGGAAGATGGAAATTGAAATTTAAAGGGCTCAAGGAGGCAAATGAAGATATAGTTCCATTGCCAATTGCACTCTGTTATTCTTTTCTTAGTAGATTCACCCTTCAACTTCTTGCCTTCAAGGATGTTTCTCTTTCCATTTCTCTAGTTCTGATTTCTTTCTCCCTACCTCCCTCTCTAGGAGGAAAAAATAAAGAGCCCTGTTTCATTTTGGTACCTGTAACTACTGGAATTGGATCCATGTACAGTAAGCAATCATTCTAACCGAAAAAGAGAAGAAAGCACAATTGTAAGCCATGAGCTGTATTTTTGGTTCAATCACTTTCACTGGAAAAACCAGTCCATTTATTTTGGCGGATAGCAGGAAAATTTGATCCACCTTAGTGATGCTTCAAGAGTCTGTCCTTGCCTATCTTCTTGCACAGTTCCCAAAATCGCCCCACTCTTCTCTGAAACAGATATCGTGCTTAACGAGATGCATGTGTCCTACTCACTTCCACCCTTTTGTCCCAATGAACAGATGAGCCCACAACCCTCTCTCCCCAGCCCTGGAGCTAAGTAAAATGTAGACAGAACAGCAGAGCAGCCCTGTCTTAGCTGATTAGAGTCTGGATGCTGACTATGTTGCATTTCCTGAGAAATACGGGGCAATTCACTTTGCAGGGTTCTGTCTCTCACGCAGCTTTGTGCCCCCAAGAGCCACTTTTCAAAATCTCTTAACTTCTTTTCCTGGTTATACTGAGAAAGGAAGTTCAGGGGAATCCTTAACGTGGTTAATTACAAAGTCAATGCTGGAATACGAGGGACTCTAAGGCAGCAAGCGTGCAGCTCTTAACTCCAGAGTCTCCAGCAGGCTTGGAGAAGGTATAGGCAATGGAGGAACTTCAGAGGCGGTGGCAGGTGCTAGGTGCTAGGGTGTGGCTGCAGTTGTCTCCCTTTTCTCTGACAGCAGAAGGAGCTGAAAGAGGAACAGGGAGGGAGGAGGGAGAGAGAGAGAGCAGAAGAGAGAGAGGAGGGGGAGACCCGGGAGTGAATGAGAGGGCGGGCGGAGGGCGGGCGGGCTCCGGGGGAAGTGGGGAGCGCGCCTGCCAGGCTCAGACTCACACGCACGCCGCCTCTGTTTGTACACAGTGCGCTCCCGGCGGCCCGCTCGCTCCCCTCCGGCTCACGCTTCATTGTTCTCCAAGTCAGAAGCCCCGCAGCAGCGGCACGGAGAACATCCAGAGCCGAGCGCCCCGTCCGCGCGTCTGCGGGTGGGTCTGCCCGCCCGCTCAGGAGACCCGGAGCGGCCGCGGGAGCCCGCGCCCCGCCCGCTGCGCCTCTGCCGGGACCCACCCGCAGCGGAGAGCTGAGCCCGCCGGCCGCTCCCCGGAGCTCACCCACCTCCGCGCGCCGGAGCACAGGCAAAAGGGAAGGAAAGGTTCCTCTCTTTGGTCACCCCTCTCGCTCTCTCCAAGAATTTGTTTAAGAAAGCGCTGCGGAAAGAGGACGTCTTCTTGAATTCTTTAGTAGGGGCGGAGTCTGCTGCTGCCCTGCGGTGCCAGCTCCGCTACACTGCCCCCCGAGACGACCCCTGACCAGCTGGGGTCACGACCGGGAGACGGGATCATGAAGCGCTCGGTAGCCGCCTGGCTCTTGGTCGGGCTCAGCCTCGGTGTCCCCCAGTTCGTCAAAGGTGAGGCGTCGGGACCGGGCAGCTGGGTGAGGGATGGGCTGGGAGTCCCCTGGGAAACGCCGCGCAGAGGGCCGGAGGCGGTCCCTCGGGCGTGCAAAGAAGGGCGAGCGCCGCGGGCGGCGCGGAGGAGGCGTTGAGTCCTGGGTGCCCCAAGAAAGTGCTTGCAAAGTCTGAGCAGAGTGCGCGGGGCTGAGCCGGGAGGAGGGTGCGGGGTACCGGGGTGAGATACAGGAACGAGGAGGACGGTGGGGAGCGGCAGAGGACAACGGTCCCCAGGAACCAGCGACTCCCTGGCTCACTCGGCCACTGGGTCTCGGCGCAAACCCTCTTTAGGCAGTGCGGGCGATGCTGGCTGCAGATACCCGGCCGGGCTTTCGTGGGGCTGGAGCGGGGGAAGCCAGTGCGCCCGGGCGTCAGCTAGTGGATGCAGGAAGAGGCTGGGGAGCCGCAGGGCCGCCCGCCCCCGGGTGCGGTGCTCTGGCGCTGGGCCCGGGCTGAGTCGTTCGCAAACCCAGACCGAGGCGCTGGGCGTTTTGGCCGCGGGTGAGGTGGAGAGGAGTCTGACAGATCACTTCGGCTTTCTCCCGCCTCCCCATCCCAGACGGGCAGCGTCGGTTACAGCAAAACCCAGGAACCTGCCTCTCCCAGTCTAACCCCAAGGGCCTGGAGCTTTGCTGTTTACCCTCTCCGGGTACGAGTGTTAACTCTTGGTCACGGGGAACAGTGCGGGGCAAGCCACCCCTCGCGCCCCCGCCCAGGAGCGGAAAAGTTGCGAGAGCTTGTAGGGTGATGCCTTCTGTGACTTGCACGAAAAAATAAAAACAGGAAAATAAAAATTAAATTATATTTAAAAGAAAAAGCATTTAAAAGAAAACGCAGTACTTCGACGAGTGTCCTACTGAGTTGTTTAGACAACTTCCAGGTACCCTGCAAGGTGCGGCTCGTCCTTACTAACCCTGGTCCTGACCTGGGTCTTGCCGCCGGCAGGGTCTGAAGTTGTCTCCGGAAAAGGGCAGCGGGGGAGGCAGGGTGTGTGGAGAGGCGAGCGGGAGCTGTGCGTGGGGGAACTGTGCCACTCCTGCGCTCACAGATGCGGGCGGCCCCTTCTGAGGGATCCGCGGGTAAGAGAATCCTCTGCAGGCAGCTTTAAGTGGAGGGCTGAGTGAGCTACAGGATTTTAAATGCTGTGCCTCTAAAAAAGGTAGTTGGATTTAAAAATGCGTCGACTCCAGTCCACTTGAGATTAGACACAGCATGAATAGTCTGCACTATCCATCCATGCACCTATCCATCTATTTGAGTCACAGGAAAATTGTGGACTGTTGGGAGACTGTTTGCCCAAGAAGCCGGGTGTTGCTGGCCAGACGCCCTCGCAGCTCTGGCTGTAGAGATCCATGACTGCGCCTTGCCTCGGCCTCTCTCCGTACCCCGGAATGTGGTTATTTCCCCCAGCGTGTAGGCGTGTGTGTAGGTGTGTGCCTCGCCTGCGTGTACAAAGTGCCCTTCCAGTTAGCACGCAGAGGCAGCCACTCCACTAAAGGTTAAGAAATGGTCATGATTCCAGTAGTTGCTCTGCCTAGTCTCCAGCGATATGAAAAAGAGAACATGTTTCCAGGGCTGCTGTTTTTCCTTTCTCTCATTTCCCGTCTGGATTTCCTGCACTTTGATCTCTTCGCAGGAAGGGAAGGAGGGAGACTGCAGGCACTCCCCTCTCCTCCTACTCATCCCCGCCTACGGTTCCACCCCAAACACGAAAACACACTCACCCACTCGCACGCATTGTGTCACCGCCACCGCCGTACGTCCCCGCTCCGAGGTGGAGGGCGGCGCGGGGTGGAGGAGAAGACAGTGCATCTAGCTTGTGTGGCCGCGCTCGCCTGGCTGAGTCTGATTGCGGGAACCCTGGGGCGCGGCGAGTCCAGGCTCGCTGCAGCCAGGAGCTCTGTCTCCTGAAGATAACCGCGCCCAGGGCACAGTTTACTCCACCAGACAAGCCAACCACGGAAATGTTGCCTGGACTCTCCATCCTAGTTCTCTTAGACAATGCTTTGGCAGCTGGATACTCCATATTCTTCAGCAGGTTTCTCCCCTTTCCCACCAGCTAGCCTGTGAGAAAAGGCGAAGGGCTTTAGGAAAAAGAAATAGACCATTTTGCATGGGATTTTTCTGTTAAAACTTGCACCTCTCTAATTTTTTTGGTCCCTCACCTCTGCAGAAGGCAGAGTACAGCTTCCGTGACAGCTCCAAACAATTAAACTTAGGGCAAACTTATTGAAGCCAGTGCTAGCACAGAATTTTCCTGGCACTCACTCCTTCCCGGCCCCCAATCGTTAATCTCATGTCTTTTAGAAATTGGTGTTTTCCTTACGTGTAGGTTGCAATTTACTTGCATTAATGCCTGAGATTTGATAAGGATATGTAACTCCTTTTATTAGTAGTCTTTGTTTTAAAATTAAACCAATGGATCAGTCAGATTGAATATTTTATTAACTATTAAATTATTCATGGTATGGGTTGCTCTAAAAAATTCAATAACGTGCATACAGTTGCAGCAAGCACGTGACATCTTATGCAATCTGTCCCTGTGCCTGCAGTTTGTGCCTGAAGTCTTTAAGCAAATGGCACTGTCTAAAAATGTCTAGACATGTCCTAAATACTATGAATCACTGGCATTTGCATTTTCTTTTTTTAATCAATGGCGATTTTTAGTTAATTCTACATGAGAATAAATTAATACCTGAATATTCTCACTCCAGAAAACAGCACTAACCTTTTATGATTAGTATGGCTATGTTTATCCAGAAATAAGAAGTTTCTGTTTTTTATGCTATTATTATATTATTATTGCACTTTGGTGTGTTCTTGCCTAATTTACATAACCATTACATTTTATACTTTACAAATAAATGCTAACTTCAGAGTCAAGGTTAAACATATAAAAATAATTCAGAAATATTGAATTAAAAATATGAATTAAGTGAAAATACAGTAGCCTCATGTGACAGTTTGACAATAAGGCAAAATTTTGACCACTGTGGTGATACAAGACACAGATTTTTCCTCTGGTTCTGAAAATGTTTTTCTGATTTTTCCTGAAATGTTTACTTAGAATTGAAATGTATTTGTTTTAAGTGTATATCGTTTTGAGAAAAGACTTACAATATTTAAAAATATCATTAAAAAATAGAGATGGCCAATTTTTCCTTCTTTCATCTTGAAGTTGCAAAGATCTTAAAAATTAAACAAATGTATTGTACTTCTGAACACTTTTCTGAATTAAAACTAGGTTGTGATTTTCCCAAATATATTAACGTCAATGTTCATATAAATCATTTATTCAGGATCTAGGGTATTTTAAATAAATATTTAATAAAGTTTGCTTTTCTCTCTCGATACATGTGATTTTTCCTTCTCACAAAATCATAGCAATGTGAAGAAAAAGTATAAGATATACATGACTAAAATAAAGTAACATGGTTACTCAATACTATTACAAAATATAAGTTTGACTGATTTTAGAGTTAAATTAGTAGTACCAGCTGTTACTTTTAGGATAAAATTTTAATTAGGTAAAACTTTTTATTTTTGAAGGATTGTTGTCATTTGTGAATAATTTTGCAAAAGTTGCCTCCTGTGAGAATTTCATGATGCCTAAAAAAGTAAATCTGATATTTGTTGTTTATTGCACACACTTGCAGTTGCAATAACGTTGAGTGTGATCATGATGTAGTAGCTTTATTGTATCTCTGCCAAAGAAACAGTGCAGGCTTCAGAACTCAGTTCAAGTCATAATTAAATCATAATATTTAGTGAGTAAAAAATAGTAAATTTTGCAAATATGTATTTAGTGTTATGGCTTCTATCATAATCAGTTTACCCTTTATTTGCTAAATAGGTTGAAAATTAACATTAATATTGTAAAAAGTAGAAAACCAAAGCTAAGCCATTCCTATTATTCAGTTTTTCTCTGTGTTTTAGGGAAGATGATTAGCATCTTTCTTACATGTTCTATGGTTATAGACTATATAACTATGCCTCTGGGATGATTTTCTTTTTCTTTTTATCATAGTCCATATAATGATTATAATGTTTGCTTAATCAAAGCAAACATGCGTTTACAAACAAAGAGTCAAATGGCTGCCAATGTGAAGTAATTATTAAAATGTTTCTCATGGTTTCCTATGTAATACAGCTAAAAATTAAGTACGGTAAATAGTTAAACTAAATGTATTACCAGTTGTCACTGAAAATACCCCTGAAAAGTCTTTGATTTGAGTGAGTTGTTGAAGGGAAAAGTAGATTAGAATCAAGTGTGCCCTCACCAGCAGGTGTCAGGATAATCAACGAAGATCTTTTAAAGAAAAAAAAAAAAAATGGAATTATAAAAGAAGTAAACTCATAAATGCAAATCTGCAGATCCACATAAAGTAACTTTCTACTCTTTATGAAACTAATGTATGAGTTAGTTTTCAGCACTTCCCTGAGAAAGAAAAAAAGAGGGCATCGTAAGGTAGAATCCTTCTACCGTAGGATTTTAACCTGGAAACACGGATATTCAAGTGTACACTTAGGTTGAACTATTACTTTTGAAAGGTCTTCTGAGTACCTTCCAAGGAAAAACACGGAGAGCTATGAGGTGTTTGTAGTAAAGCAATTATTAGTGACATTTATAGCATGCTTTCTAAGCTTATTCTTCATAGGAACTGTAAGTTTCATGAATAGAAATTCTGTTACATTGATTTACACAGGCATATACACTCAACTGTTTATTTCTATGCATCTACTGCACTGGAAAGAGAAGAATGCTTTTACTTACTCTTTTTATCATGATGGTAAAGTGTATGTTTTCAAGATCTTAGAAGATTCTAAATAAAACAAGTCATGTGGCTAAAAGAGACAAATGTCATGAGAATAAAGCTTTGTCATGCCCCATTTCAGCTAAGTATTAATCCCTACACATGTGCCTCCTCTGTATCAACTGCTTTCAGGGACTTGAAATCATGCGTTTTGATTTTAATTGACCTTTAATTGATAATTTTTAGTTCTAGCATCTGCTGATATAGCCTTCAAAATCATGTTACAGATCCATCATTACACCGTTTTCAGGAATTTTTTATACAATCACTGACATTGTGCCAGTTTCCAGTGGCATTCTTTCTGTGTCAGAGTTCTTCTAAGATAAAAACTATCTCTCTTCTTCATTCCATCTCTTCTCCTCCTCTTCCCTCCTTCCTCATTCCCTTGCTAAATGGCAAATAGGACACAACATCTACTGTAAAATTGATAATGGTATTTTTTTATCATTATTAAAAGATTGCAAATCTTTGAAACATTGTGAAACCTGTAACTTATCTTTTTCTGGGGAAAGAAAAGGAAGATGATAATGTAAAACCTCTGATATCAAGCCTGAAGTTTAAAACATAAGTGAAAATAAATTGGGATCCAAATTAGTGAGCAACTCGGGATTTTACATGTTGATTTGATCACACTGTCCTGCCTAAAGCTATCAAGTGTACAGTAATTTATATCCACTCCACTTCTGGAGAAGCCACTTTCCTTTAAGCTTCATCCACATAGCACATAGCTGAGAACCTAAGAGAAAGAACCAGAAACTTCTGACCACAAAAATAGATGTTAGATTTAGGCTTAGATCATGTATCATAGAAAATCTTATTTCTCTTGACTTTCAAGTTTCTGGGGCCTCTATAAACTGAATCCAGAAAATGAAAAGCATATGAAGTAATAGGTCAGGCTTAATCAGAGCAGTAAAACATGCCAACATTTAGACAAAGAGAAGAGTCAAATAGTATATTTAAAAGCAGTAATACTTTACAGTACAAAAAAACTGGGTACATGCTGGTGGGGGGTAGGCGGTGGGTGGCGGGCAGTAAGTGTAAAGGCCAAAAGGTATCACCGTATAAGAGAATACAACAGCTGGTGTTAACCTTGATTTTGCAACCTATAGAAAGCCTCACTGCAAGATGTTCAACATTTTTTGGGTGCAAATGCAGTGAAATGTACACATTATTGAAAAAAAATTTTGTAAAAAATGTTTAAGCTTGAAAATCTCCTTAATGGTGAAATAGCTAGATATGTAAACAATTTACTTATGTAGGACTTTTCTTTTCCCATTATGTCAAATAAAATGTTGGTTTTTTAAAATTATTTTTCTTATAAAGTAATAAAGTATTAGAAGACACAAAACTCAATTTGATAAAAAAGAAGTCGACCTTACAATGTAGATCAGATGGCTTGCAATTATTTGGTTATATTTTAGAAAATGTTTTGCTATTTTGTTTTAAAATATGCATTATTATAGTGATAGTAACTGTGTAGGAATTGTTCAGATTTATAGTGTGTGACTTAGAATGGAGGATTTAAGTACAAGAATTTAGGTGAAGGCTTTTTAAGCACTAAAGCACTTGAATGTGAATGTTTCTATGGAGAAAGAAAATTGACTTGGCTTTGCCTTTTCTCTCCTCTAAAACAGGTTTGTATCAAAATGATCTCTTAAAATAATTTAATATGGTATAACATTTCATAAATGGGAAGACCAAGGTTCCAATCTCTTGTTAGATGATATATGTTTTATTTGAAGATAATCTCTAAATGGGGTTAGGCCACCATACATTCCTTAAGGTTTACGCTTGGTATTTGACAAAGTGGTGTATTTTGGGAATGCAAAATAATCCTTTAAATCGCCTCTTGTACTTTAGATTTAAGGGGAATCATTTAGATTTTACTGATTCTGGGGATTATATGAGGTCAGCCAGGATGAAATGGGCTCATGACACAAGCAGGAAGTTCAAAACAATTGAGTGGATATGTTGGATAATATTTTTTATTTGAAATAAATGGGCAAATCCCTCTCTGTGATGTGGAGCAGTCTCCTACCCGCAGGCCTGCGCCTCAGGTCTGCACTCACATCTCTGCTGCACACTTCTTAGCACATTTTCTCTCCAAATGCTACTTGAATTCTAATTATAACTATTCTATTCTTTCTATTTACTTATCTTTCTATAGTTTAACTTCTGTATTACATATAAACCCTAACTTTTTTGGAATGTTGTTTACAGACAAACAAAAATCAAATTACCATTCACAGTGCTTTAATGTTTATATGCCAAGTTCTTGTTTCATGTTTTGTGCTTTCTGCAGAGCTAGGGCTTAGAATAGTACCAGGCAAAACAAACAAGAAAACCCAAACAGGCACTTAATATACATTGAATTGAATGTAGCTACCCCCTCCCTTCAGTTTGCCTTTAAAAGTACTTGAACATTTTAAACAGCAGTGTGTCTTTATATATAAAAATAGGTAAAAGTAGTTTCAGGAACTTTAAAAGCTTTGTTTCTCACTTTCTTACATAATTATTCCTTCTAATGTGTTGTAGGATGAGCCTGCTTTGAAAATATTTCTCAACACTCCTGCAAGAGCATTGTTGAAAATATAATGTAAAGTACAGGCAGAAATATAAAGTAATTAGCTGTGTTTGTTACGAACCTTCGATTAAAAGAAAAGCTGCTTCTAAGTGACTGATCCCATTTTTAGGTGCAAGGTTCTGACTCTTCCGACTAAATTTGATTTTGACCGAAAAACAATAATTTTTCAGCCGTCATTCTTTCTTTTCTTTTCTTTTTCTTTTTTTTTTTTTTTTGAGGCAGAGTCTTGCTTTGTCACCAGGAGCCAGGCTGGAGTGCAGTGGCCTGATCTCGGCTCACTGCAACCTCTGCCTCCCGGGCTCAAGCAATTCTCCTGCCTCAGCCTCCCGAGTAGTTGGGAATACAGGCACATGCCACCATGCCCAGCTAATTTTTGTATTTTTTTAGTAGAGACGGGGTTTCAACATATCGGCCAGGATGGTCTTGATCTCTTGACGTCGTGATCCGCCCGCCTTGGCCTCCCAATGTGCTGGGATTACAGGCGTGAGCCACCGCACCCGGCCTCACTTTCTTTTCGTTAGAGACCAACACCATGTCAGCATTAAGAGGCTCAGATACGTTAACAAGGGACATTCATTCTAAAGTTTTTCAAGTCTAACATGTATTGAGTGCATACTATGTGTTCCACAGTTCTAATTACCATCTTTAAGTCTCAAAACTCTTGAAGCAAGTGCTACTATTATTGATATATAAATGAGAAAATGGAGGTATAAAGTGGCTAAATAAGATCATAGAGCTACTAAGTAGCTTGTTAGAATTACAATCTAGAGTTTGTCCTCTTAACTATTAGATGATGCTGTGTGTCAATGAGTGACACATCTTGTATATCATGGAGATATTTTGTTAAATGATTTTATTATTTGTAAAACACACACAGTATGTCTAACCATTATTTAACTGGTAGTTATTTCAGAAGGAGTAAATTATATTTATTCTCTTGAGACAATAAGTTGAAATTTTCAAATTTAGATTGGTAAAGTGTAAAGTTCTTTTTTCACATTCAGAGGTAAAGCAGTGTGCTCATTGATTTGGTCAGAAAGCATTAATGTGTTAGAATGCATTATTGGTAAAAATAGTGAAGATGGGGAAAGAAGATGAGCATTGGAAAGTGGTTTGAAACACATTTTCTTCAAATCTTGCCATTCAGTTTGATTTCAGCATGACTTTTATGATTTATTTTAATTTTGTAGGATTTCACTGCTCCTCTACATTGTTTTATTACTATTCAATATGGTGTGTACAAGCGTGCTTTCTCTCTAATTTTCAGATACATCATATAGTACAAAGTGACTTTACAGGTTAATAAGGTTTTTATTTCTCCTAGTTTAATGAAGGTATTTAATTTGACTTATATCTCATCCTCATTTAATTTCATTTCTACATAACCTTGTGAATAAGTTTTAGCTAAACAAAAGCACCAAATGGTCTCAAACTACATCAATTAGAACATTTTTTCTGGTTTATTTGAATAATTATTCAATCAAAATGCGGTTCATTTAAAAAAAAACTCAAACTGGATTAATTGTAAATATTTTACGAGGCCAGGAGAATTATGCTGTATTACTCAATTTTCACACTGCTATAAAGAAATATCCAAAGGCCGGGCACAGTGGCACGTGCCTGTACTCCCAACACTTTGGGAGGACGAAGTGGGCAGATATGAGACAAGAGATCAAGACCAGCCTGGTTGACATGGTGAAACCCAGTCTCTACTAAAAATACAAAATTTATCTGGGCATGGTGGTGCACCCCTGTAGTCCCAGCTACTCAGGAGGCTGAGGCAGGAGAATTGCTTGAACTCAGGAGGGGAGGTTGCAGTGAACAGAGATCAGGCCACTTCACTCCAGCCTAGTGACAGAGGGAGATTTGTTTCGAGGGGGAAAAGAAGAAACACTAAAAACTGGGTAATTTATAAAGAAAAGAGGTTTAATTGACTCACAGTTCCACATGGCTGGAGAGGCTTCAGGAAACTTACAATCCTGGTGGAAGGCGAACAGGAAACAAGGACCTTCTTCACATGGTAGAAAGAGAGAGAATAGTGAAGGGGGAACTTCCAAACACTTACAAAGTCAGCAAATCTCATGAGAACTTATTCACTCTTCAAGAACAGCATGGAGGAAACCACCCCCATGATCCAGTCACCTCCCTCCCTGGACATTTAGGGAGTACAGGTCCCTCCCTCAATACACAGGGATTGCAATTTGGGATGATATTTGGGTGGGGACAAAGAGCCAAACCATATTATATGCCATCTAATATGAGATCATCCTCATCATTTTTTTCCTTGGTATATATGTAAATAATTTAACAGTTAAAATTTATCTCCACATGTGTTATTATGTCTATTCCCCCCAAATATGACACAGTGGTTAAATTTTATAAGCATTTTCCACTTTAGGAGACATGAGCATTTTTCACTTTAGGAAACATTTCTACTTTAGGGAACATAAGCAGAGAACATATTCTTAATCTAATTTAACAGATAAGGACTTGAGATTCAAAAAAGTCATATGACCTGGAATGAGTGAGCAATTTGAATTTGAGTCTATATGTTCTGATTCCAACTTATTTTTTACTCCCTTCTTCTGTACTACTTTACTTGAGGTAATTATAGTTGTGCTTTTTTTTTTTTTTTTTTTTTTTTAGTTTTTGGACTCAAGAGATGAGAAAGAGAGGTTGGCATACTACTTGCTTTTTCAAAAACTATTTCAAACTGCTTCTCAACATTAACACTTTCTTTCTTTCCATTAGCATAGAACACCTCCTTTCCCCTTTGGAACCCATTAATAACCTTCATAACATGCTTCACTTCCTCAGTGGCTTCAGAGCCTTCTTTCTTCCCCATCATTTGTCCCTTAAAAAATTTCACATATGAACTTATAGCCTTTTTCACATTCTGGCATTAGACTTCCTGAAAGATCCCAATATCAATGATTCCCATCTCTATTTTTAAGTACCTACTGGCAATGCTATTTATTAGATTTTCTCATCACATGAAATTACTCAGCTACCAGTATTTTAAATTTCTCAGAGTTTCTGTCTCTTACCAGAATTTTCTGCCTTTTACCTTTCTTCATCCTTAATTTCCACTGACCCTATTCTTGGCCACTATTCTAATTTCTAACCCTTCTTATCTCTTTTCCCAACTTAGTCTCTGTGGTTATGCATTTCCAGAAGTATTTAACCACTTACTGATTTCTCCATTGATTACACCCATCTTTGCTTTGTCTGGATGATTTCATCATTTTTGCTTTAGTAAATCTCAAACTAAGATAATTTCTAAAGTCTTTTCCCCATCTCTGGCAGAAAAAAAATGAGTACTGTTAAAAAGTGATGGGATCAAAAAAAAAAAAAATGTGATGGGATCTATAGATCCTGGTAGGGCTGAAAGGTTGAATTGGGGTTTTAAAGGGAATGAGTAAGAAGATAATAAGTGATGACTGGAGGAAAAAGATTTGGAGGCATTGTAGTAATTCCAATGTAATTAAAATTTTGGTAATTATAATCATGAG
The DNA here is from genome assembly GCF_009761245.1 of Sapajus apella. NCBI lineage: Eukaryota > Metazoa > Chordata > Mammalia > Primates > Cebidae > Sapajus > Sapajus apella. The sequence continues at coordinate 55,816,021 of NW_022436941.1, forward strand.
AATATGACTATAGAAGTTACGTTTCAGGGAGGGTAGAAGACATGATGATTGGAAGAAAATTGGCACTGAATGGCCAAGTGTTGGAAAAATCATCTTTGTTGTTACTAAAATCACAAAATCTTATGCCCCAAGAAATGTTGGGGAGAATGACAGTAAACCAAAATCAGGAATCTTTAAGGATGGGGGATGTAGTTCAGATATCAGGAGTACTTATATGAAGGAGTGGCGGAGGAGTAGAGACGACATGAAATTAAAACTGAGTGTTTTTAGAGAGAGGAGGGAAAACCTTCTGGAAGTGGCTTGGAACAGCAAAGGAACTGGTACCACATGTTCAGACCTGGAAGTTATAGGAGGAGAAACAGTATCCAGTTAAGAGGGCTGCAAGGTAAGCAGTGTCCTGGAGGAGAGCCGATTTACCCTACGCAGATGACAGATATAATAGCCTAGTCTCCAGCATTATTCTCTTTGACAATCTTCATCCTCTAGCTTTTGACACATTACACTCATAATAATAATTGATATATCTCACTAAGAGCAATGCTTTTAAGTACATATAATATGTGTTCATAAAAACAGCTCTTTTAAAACCCACAACATCTTAAGGGGTTATTATTATCCCTGTTGACAGATAAGGATATGGACTGAGAAGAGAATAACTGATCAGCACTCAAAACTAGGTCTTATAGATCCAGATTGAGGAATCTTTTCACTGTAGCACACTTACAGAGAAAAGCCCCAAATCCACAGAAGACTTCCTTCTAAATTTAAAACACAGCTGGGGGATAGGAAGATTTCTGCAATTGTTCCCTGACCTACTTTATCTTGTTCAGATGGCCGTCTACGTATTTTGAGGTCTGCATAGTTTAGGTTACTAGGAATGTCTAATATGTCTGCCTAGTGGTTTCAATTCTTGCACATCCTTGGGTCATTTGTCCAAATATTCTTACCGTAAAACAATTAACATTATTACCAGGGGAATCGTTTCATTTCTCTTTTTAATATACTCATAATTGTGTACCTTGTACACAGAGTTCTTTTTTTACCTCAAATTTAAGTTTCAAATATTTGTAAACCATAATGTTTCTTTTTTAGTTTCTGACACGCTGAAATCATACATATTTTTTCCTTTAATCTGTCCTTGTAAGCCATTCCTTTCATCATTTTAGTTGTTTCATTTGTAATCCATCCAAGTAGCCTACATATTTTTTCAACAAGCTTGCCAAAAACTCAACAGAAAATTCCAGGGATGTGCTTCCCTAAACTGTCACATACATTAGTCTGTATTTTTTAACTTTTGAAGCCACATTCTGAATTGTTAGTTTTTAAATTAACGTTAAGTCTCAAACTAAGATAGTTTCTAAAGTTCTTTTCCCATCTCTGGCACTAAGAAAATGAGTACTATCAAAAATGATGGGATCCATAGATCACGGTGGGACTGAAAACGTTGAATCAGGAATCTAAAGGGAATGAGTAAGAAGATCGGAAGTGATGGTTTCTTTTTAATTTGTTGTTTTGCTATTTATCTTTTTCTGTCAGGCCTCATATTTTCAAATAATATGTAGGTAGAATATATGTTATCTTCCATAATTTTGTGTTGCATTTGTCTTCGCTGGAGTTTTTACTTTTTTTTCACTCAGAATTCGGTATAATTTTTGTTACTAATATGATGTATGATTTCCCCTCTTAGATATGGAGTAACCTAATTTCATTTTTTACAAAAAGTATTATTATGCTATTTATTGTTATTTTTGTATCATGTACATATTGGCTTAATAATACTGCAACACACATATTTCTGCCCTTAGCTTTTTTATGTCATATTGATGGGGGTCTTTAAATATTCATGATCTTGAAATGATCATTTCTCTCTCTCTCTCTCTACATATATATATATATATATATATATATGCACACACACACACTTTTTATCTATATACACCTCCTTCTATATGTTGCAGTTTTTCTGTTTCCAACTCATCTCTCAGCTTAAACTACACAGCCTAAGAGAATGTTTCTCTGGTCATCTTATCCAAGTAACTCATGCTCAAATGCACATATACATACACATCATATTTCCCTGTTATTATTCTTTTACTGTATCTTTATTAAAAATATTATAGCACTGTTCAAAAATTACAGTTACATATTCATTTGTTTATTGGCTTATTTATTTTCATCTTATTTCCATAGACTGTAAGCATGATGAAGGCAGGAAGAATATCTGTATTCCTTAATGTATATCCAGTTTCAAATGTGGTACCTTATATATAGTAGACATTCAATTAATATTTATTTTCTGACCTGTACATACATGAAAAACAGCTCTGCGGATATATATGTGTGTGTGTGTGTGTGTGTGTGTGTGTGTGTGTGTATATATATATATTTTAGGGTTAAAAATGTGTTCTCTCAATAGACCCATTAAGTTATCTACTAAATTCTTATCTACTTGATGCATTGATGCATTGACTTGTGAATCATGGTACAAATGATACATTATTAAAAAGCAATAAATACTTTAGTAGTGGCAAACTCTAAGTGCTGAATAAACAAATGACCTACTGTTTCCATAGCTGTCTAGTTTATAAACAGTTTAAAAGGAAGATTCAGGTTTTATCTGCAGTTACCAAATTACAATAAAATATTTCTAGTTCTATATGGGAGATAGACAGTAAACTTTAAACTGTAATTTTATCACCCAGATTTGACAGAAAAAGTATGTTCAACAAAAATAAAGCACTTAGTGGTGTTTTTGATCATCAGATGAAGGAGCTGCAGGTAGCCCTGTCATCTGCTAATTGTCCCAGTGCCCTGACAGTTAACTCCCATCAGCTCCACCAGCTATAACTTTCCCCCAAGCATAACTTCTTTCCCTCCTCCCACCATGCAGTCACACCTGCTCAAACCAGAAGTGCTTGGCAGAGGGAAAGAGACAACACCTGGGAACCGTGTCTGCCTAGGAGCTGAGAACCTTCTAAACAGCTCTGTTTAGAGTTGTGTGTGTAATGACAATCTGTATGTCACTGCAAACTGCTGTTTATTCCCCTTTAGGCAACTGTATTTCTACCTTTCTTAAATGCTTCAATAGTTCTAAAACAATTTATATGTTTGTGACCCTAGTAATTGTGTGATTTCCACTTCTAGTCTGAAAAGTCTAAAACAGGCATATCTTTCTAAAAAGGTATATAATGGAAAAAGGTGTGTAAAATAAAAACTGTAAAATCTAATACATTGCTCCTGTTTATGAGATGAGGGAAAGGCTTTGGCAATTGTTTTTTGGTTTGGGGAAAGGCAGTTAATTTCTAATCTTTCTTTTAAAATTCGAATTATTTTGTAACCTATAAGCAAGCATACATTCAATGATGAAAAGGTATAATGGTGACATATTGGTGTCTGTATTTTGAGGCTTGTTTAAATAAATAAAATCTTTAAGTATATGTTTAACCATAAAATGGATCATATCACACAGGGTTTCGGGGGTTTAATTTTCAATTTAATTATGATGGTAAAATGCACGTAACATGAAATTTACCATGTTAATCATGTTTTTAGGTGTACAGTTTGTTGATATTAAATACATTTTAATGTTGTGCAACCATTATGACCATCAAGCTCCATAACTCTTTTTATCTTATAATGCAGAAACCCCGTTCATACTCATTAAACAATAATTCCCCATTTCTCCCTCTTCCCAGACCATGACAACCACCATTCTGCTTTCACTTTCTGTGATTTTGACTACCCTAAGTCTCTAGGTACCTCATATAAATGGAAACCATGCACTATTTCACTTAGCATAATGTCATCAAGGTTCATTTCTTTTGTAGCATATGTTAGAATGTTCTTCCCTTTTAAGGCAAAATAAAATTCCTTTGTGTATATATGTATGTATGTGTATGTTGTGTTGGCCTTTATTTTATTTTATATATTTTAAAGCCTACATCACCCAGGATTCCAGTCAGTCTCCCATCCAAATATTAACCAGGCCCAACCCTGCTTAGCTTCCGAGATCAGACGAGATCGGCCATGTTCAGGGTGGTATGGCTGTAGACTGTACTTTCTTTTTAAGGCAAATAGTATAATATTCCTTTGTGTATGTATGTATATATGTATGCATATGTTGTTTGTGTATATTTATGTGTATGTGTGTATATGTGTGTATGTGTATATATGTTTATGTATATGTAAGTTCATATATATATATATATATGTTCTAAGTTTTTGCTATCGTGAATAATCCTGAGATGAAAATGGCTTCACAAATATCCCTTTCAGAGTCTGTTTTCAATTTCTTTGTTATGTGCCCAGAAATGTAATTGCTGGACATTATGGTAATACTATTTTTAATTTTTTGAGAAATTTTCATACTGTTTTTCACAGCAGCTACAGCATTTTCCATCCCCATCAAGAGTGCACATACTCTACAACACTTTTTATGTTTTTATTTTTCTATAGCAGTCATCTTTGTAAAATGGTACCTCATTTTAGTTTTGACTTGTATTTTCCAAACTATTGTTGATATTGAGCATCTTTTCATGTGTTTATTGGCCATTTGTATATCTTTGACAGGGAAACATCTATTTAATTCCTTTGCCCATTTTTGAATCCAGTTATTTTTGTTGTTGTTGAGTTTTAAAGTTCTCTATATTAATTCCTTATCAGATATATGTTTTGCGAATATTTTTTTTTTATTCTGTGGGTTGCCTTTTTATTCTATGGTAGTATGGTTGGATATACAAAATATTTTAATGTTCATAAGTCCAATTTACTAATTTTTCCTTTCGTTGCCTGTGCCTTTGGTTTCATATCCAAGAAATCATTGCCAAATCCAATGCCGTTAAGCTTTTGCCCTATTTTGTCTTCTCAGAGTTTTGGAGTTTTAGGCCTTAGATTTAGATTTGATCTGTTTTGAGTTAATTTTTGTGTGCGATGTAGTTAAGTGTCCAACTGCAGTTCTTTTCTGTATGGATATTCAGTTCTACCAGCAATATTTGTTGAAAAACCTGTCTTCCCCATTGGCAATTTCTATTGAATGGCTTTGGCACCCTTGTCAAAAATCCTCTTACCGTATATGTAAATGTTTATTTCTGAGCTATCTATTCTATTCCATTTGTTTCTATGTCTCTCTTCATGTAAGACCATGTTGTTTTGATTACTGTAGCATTGCAATGAGTTTTAAAATTAGGAAGTGTGCGTCTCCCAGATTGGTTCTTCTTTTTCAAGATTTCACATGGTTTTAGGATGGTCTTTTTTGTTCTTGAAAAAAATCATCCTCTGAAAATTTCCAGCCCCCAATATATTCCAGAGTTTCAAAATAGTTACATCAGACAAATTCTGGCAATGCAATTGTTGCCTAGGTAGTGAGGCAGATTCTTGGTGCTTCCTACTTCAGAGTCTTCCAGGAATCCTTTTACCTTATAGTTGTATCATTTACTTATTCAATAACTTTTTATTAAGCTCAGATAGACAGATATAAGAAGTGTTTTGAGTGCTAAAATTGCAATGATCAAAAAGCTGAAAATACTTTCTCAAATAGAGCTTATATTGGAAGGAAACAGAAAAGAAGCAAGTGAATTATTTAGTTGGAAGGATAGGGTAGGAATTTTAGGGACAGAATTTTTTGTTTTGTTTTTGAGACACGAGACAGAGTCTTGCTCCATCACCCAGGCTGGAGTGCACTGATGCCATCTTGGCTCACTCCAACCTCTACCTCCTGTATTCAAGCCTCCCAAGTAGCTGATATTTACAGGCAAGTGCCTCCAGGCTCAGCTAATTTTTTGTATTCTTGGTAGAAACCAGGTTTCACCATGTTGGCCACACTAGTCTTGTACTCCTAACCTCAAGTCCTCCCCCTACCTCAGCCTCCCAAAGTGCTAGGATTACAGGCATAAGCCACTGGCCTGGCTCAGAATTCCTTTTTATGTTGAGTGCTAAGATTCAATCTCATTTTTCAAAAATATTAAGGAAGTGAGATATTGCAAATACGTTTTCTCACATTTTGTTTGTCTTTATATTGCACTTATTGTGTTTGTTAAAAGTTGTTAAAGTTGGCTGCAGTGAGCTGTGATCACACCACTGCATTCCAACTTGGGAGGTGACAGAGCAAGACCCTGTCTCAAAAAATTTTTTTAAAAAGTCATTAAATTTAAAACAGATTTATTTTATAAAATATGCCTGCGTTTACCTTTATGATTTCTGCTGTTGGCATTATATTTAAGAATTTCTCTTTGTTTTTTCTACCAAATGGTTATGTGTGCTTCCCCACATGACTTAAAGCAACTGTTAGAAAAAGGAATATGTATTATACACTAAATACTGTGATATAATTTTCATCTTTTCAGGGACTTATTTATTAAGCTGCTTCTCTATTAGAGTGTCAGTAGTACTTGGTTTTAATTATTGTATTTTGTTATATGTCTGTGCCATTGTGTACAATTATTTAAAATATATCTGAATATAATTTGCTAGTATTTTTGTTGGGACATTTGCATCTATTTTCATAAATGACATGGTATGCTAACTTTATTATACTTGGCATTGGAAAAAATGCTAGATAGGTAGAATTACTTGGGGAGTTTTTCTTCCCTGAAATACTTTAAATATTGCAAGAGTTTTCTGTTCCTTAAGTTTTAAAATAACTCACCTGCTAGCAGTCTGATCTGTGTGGTGGGTAGTTTTGTGAATACTGTTTCTAGAATCTTTCATAATTAGTAGAACACTGTCTTGTTATCCCCTTTCCATTTTGGATAAATTATCATTTCTGATATAATAGAATATTTTAACAATATTTTCTAATTTATTAGCACATATTATATGTAGCATTAAATGTTCATGGAGAGTTACGTATTTATAGAATAATTTGAAAGAAAAATGTACAAAACTGATCACAAAAATCTATATAGAGGATGGTAACTATGAAGTAAAGAAGTAAGCATTGGACAAGGTAAGGCTCCTAGGTGTCAAGAGTCAGGATTTTCTGCTTCAACAGATTACCAACTTTGGTTTTCTTGTGTGTAAAATAAGGTTAATAACAGGGCCTGACTTGTAAAGTTATTACAATGGTTTAATAGAGGTTAAGTGCTTAGAAGGCTATCTGTGGCTCATGATGGATATGATGATGATGATGATGGTGGTGATGGTGGTGGTACAACAAATCCAGTGCTGTAACACAACGCTTGGTACACCATTCTGATTTTAGAAAAATTATTGGTGAATGAACTGTTGTTTTTCTTATTTTATTTATTTATTTATTTATTTATTTATTTATTTATACTTTTTTGGGATAATACTTATCAAAAAGACTTTAGTCTTTGAGCTGTAACTTTCTGGCATATTGGTGTATTGTGTTGGTTAAAAGAAAGATTTTTCTAATCAGATAGACTGGGAATTGGATCCTGGATGAAACATTTATTTGCCTTGATACCTTTTAATGGCTATATACATAGCCTATTTCCTCATTCCTAAAGTGTGAATAAAGCAATAGCAACCTAATAGAGCTGTTGTAGAGCTTGATGTGAAATATGTTTCTATTATGTTTCTGGCTTTAAATTATTGCATTTTGAGAGCACTTGATTGTAGCAGAATATCAATTAATGTCCCCTAAATCACCAGGTGGTCTTTGCCTTCTTTGTACTCTTTCCACCTAGATGTGTTCACTTTCCACTCTGAAGACAGACTATAAGTTGAGTCTTGATTTATCACTTATAACAGAAACTTATAAAATATCTTGGGTTGTTTTTATTTCGCATTTTGATTTAGAGGTGTTAATTGTAAATATGGCATAAAAAGAAGATTTTTTTAAAGGTGGAACTCCGGGTGTTAAAATGAAAAATAATTGAAATATATTCTTGTTTTAGAGCTAAGTTTCTATGCAACGGAACTAGATTCTAAAATGAAGGTGGCCATGAGCATGACAGTTTTTTTATAATCTGTTAGTTCATGACTGATTGTTTCTGTGGTCAGTACAAAGTACTCAGAAAACTCTTTACTATGTCCTGCATTTTAGTGGTTCAAATTTATTTAAATATCATAGATTCCTCAAAAATGAATAAAAAATAAGTGCATGTTGCACTTAAAATTTTAATATACAATAATTGTTTTCAATTAAAATAATTTATTTTTGCTACCTCTTCTGCTCAAAACAAGCAAACAACAACAGCCATCTAAAACCCAAAACTTTCCATTAAGAGAAGACATTTAAGTTAAATATAAGTGATAAATATGCAAATGTGTTTTAAGGATTGGTGTAACACTCTATGATTTTCCAAAGAACAGACAGAAAGTACATATGGAATGAGTCAAGTGGTTTGGATGAATTAAAAAAAAAATATTAAAGGTTCAGGGTAGAAAATTGATAGGCCAGTTTGTAACAATTTGTATCTATTTCCACAGTAACAACATTTATTACTAAAAATTAGCCTGTTGCAAGATTCCATATGAAATTTACATAGGTAAAACTCATGAGATTTATCATGAGTTGTATATATAATATATATATTATCATGAGTTGTATATCATTGTATATATGCTGTATATTAGTATAAATATAACTCTTGAGATTTATCATGAGTTGTATATATACTATGTATTATCATGAGTTGTATATCATTGTATATATACTGTATATTAATTATTTTTAAATAAATTCATAACTTAAAACATTCTTTAGGGTACAATGTAAATGTGTCCATAAAGGAACAATTGTAATGTGCAGATTCAGGATTATCTTCTCATTTTAAGGTCAGCTGATTAGGAATTTTAACTGTGTCTGCTAAATCCGTTTTTCTATGTAACATGACATATTTAATGGACATAACATCAAAAGATGAAGATCATGGTGATTTGAAAGCTACCAACTGCAATTATTTATATACACAATCTCATGTAGGTATAGGTTTGTATAACTCTTCATCTGTAGTATATCTGTGTAACAATTTCCAAAGCAGTATGAATCAGTTTGGCTATCAAAAGACAATTCTTACTTCATATGGAACCAAAAGAGAACCTGTATAGACAAGATAATCCTAAGCAAAAAGAACAAAGCTAGAGGCATCATGCTACCTGACTTCAAACTATACTACAAGACTACAGTAATCAAAACAGCATGGTACTGGTACCAAAACATAGATAAGTCCAGTGGAACAGAACAGAGGCCTCGGAGGCAATGCCACACATCTACAACCATCTGATCTTTGACAAACCTGACAAAAACAAGCAATGGGGAAAGGACTCCCTGTTAATAAATGGTATTGGGAAAACTGACTAGCCATGTGCAGAAAGCTGAAACTGGATCCCTTCCTGACACCTTACACTAAAATTAACTCCAGATGGATTAAAGACTTAAACATAAGACCTAACACCATAAAAACCCTAGAAGATAACCTAGGGAATACCATTCAGGACATAGGCATAGGCAAGGACTTCATGAATAAAACACCAAAAGCATTGGCAAAAAAAGCCAAAATAGACAAAGGGGATCTAATTAAACTCCAGAGCTTCTGTACAGCAAAAGAAACAAGAATTAGAGTGAACTGGCAACCAACAGAATGGGAAAAAAATTTTGCAATCTACTCATCTGATAAAGGGCTAATATCCAGAATCTACAAAGAACTAAAACAGATTTACAAGAAAAAAATAAACCCATTCGAAAGTGGGCTAAAGACATGAACAGACACTTTTCAAAAGAAGACATATATAAGGCCAACAAAAACATGAAAAAATGCTCATCATCACTGGTCTTTAGAGAAATGCAAATCATAACCACATTGAGATACCATCTCAAACCAGTTAGAATGGCAATCATTAAAAAATCTGGAGACAACAGATGCTGGAGAGGATGTGGAGAAATAGGAACAGTTTTACACTTTTGGTGGGAGTGTAAATTAGTTCAACCACTGTGGAAGACAGTGTGGCGATTCCTCAAGGACCTAGAAATAGAAATTCCATATGACCCAGCAATCTCATTACTGGGCATATAGCCAAAGGATTATAAATCTTTCTATTATAAAGACACATAAACATATATGTTCATTGTGGCACTGTTTACAATAGCAAAGACCTGGAACCAACCCAAATGCCCATGGAAAATAGACTGCACAAGGAGAATGTGGCACACATACACCATGGAATACTATGCAGCCATAAAAAATGATGAGTTTGTGTCCTCTGTAGGGACATGGATGAATCTGAAAACAATTATTCTCAGCAAAATTCCACAAGAACAGAAAATCAAACACTGCATGTTCTTACTCATAGGTGGGTGTTGAACAATGAGAACACATGGACACAGGGAGGGAAGCATCACACACTGGGGTCTGTTGGGGGGGATTAGGGGAGGGACAGTGGGGAGTAGGGAGGTTGGGGAGGGCTAACATGGGGAGAAATGCCAGATATAGGTGATTCGGGGATGGAGGCAGCAAACCACACTGCCATGTATGTAACTATGCAACAATCCGGCATGTTCTGCACATATACCCCAGAACTTAATGTGCAAATGTGTGTGTGTGTGTGTGTGTGTATATATATATATATATATATAGATACATAATAAAAAATAAAAATAAATTATCAATTGAGAAATCAAAAAAAAAAAAAAAAAAAGAAAGACAATTCTGTCTCTAATAGGTACTTGCCTTGTGACTGGGAAAATTCTTAACTCCAAGCTTCAATTCCCTTATTTGGCAAAAACAGAGACCATAGCCTCCACACTATTTGTCTTTTTGGCATATGTAATGATCAAAATAAAAATGAAGTGATATACAAGAAATAATTTCAGAACCTGAAAACTGCCTTACATTGTCTGTTTTGGTTTTAGCTTCAAAATTTTAATATGTCTTTTGTACCTTTATAGAATCAGGCGGAATTGGAAGTAGTGACAATTTCACTTTTTCTATAATCTTCCCTTGGTTGTGTTTGTATATTTTACTGTACATATTAAGATATCATGAAAACTTTTGATGACAATTATTTTGAAAATGAACAGAAACACACTAAGACGTTATGACAAATGAGATACATGTGTAGTCATTGATTTGTGAGAACCCAAGTGATGATCCAAATATGAACAGTGCTTATATATTAAAATAAGTATATTTATATCTGATGTCCCCAAATTTCCGTGATTTCTCCCATTTTTTTTCACCTCCAGTTGAGATCTAGAAGTTGCTGGCTTAGAAAATTATTTTTTGTTCATACAAATTTAAAAGTTAAGAAGTTAAATTAGTCACCATCATGAAAAATTTCTCACCTCTAAAAAAATAAGGAATCTTCTCTTTTGCTATGTTTCTGTGACCCAGAATTTCAACATTTTCTGGTTCCAATGCCAGTCCACAAAAACAAGTTTACCTCAAATTTCCTTTAATACAGTACCAGTTGCACTATTTAAAATATTTTAGCCAGTATTATAGAATTGTTTCTAGAGAAACATGTTTGATTTTGTTTCTAAAATGCTCAAGTTCAAAATAATATATGGACTATAACTCATTTTTGAATTAGCAATTTTTTGTTGTTGTGTTGTGGTTGAGATGGAGTCTTGCTCTGTCACCAGATTGGAGTGCAGTGACAGGATCTTAGCTTTCTGCAACCCTCACCTCCCCAGTTCAAGTGATTTTCCTGCTTCAGCCACCTTAGTAGCTGGGATTACAGGCAGGCAGCACCATGCCCAACTAATATTTGCATTTTCAGTAGAGAAAGAGTTTCACCATGTTGGCCAGGATGGTCTCCATGTCTTGACCTCATGACCTGCATGCCTTGGCCTGAATTAGCAATTTTTTTATTGTACCTCTCAATACAAGAATTTACTAAGATTCTAAAACCAAGATGCAATGACATTAATTTCCCCTCCGGGAACTGTAAGTATATATTTATATAAAAGTTACTAATACTTTATTATAAAGGAATATACTTAAATAAATTAGAATAAATACATTAAATTACCTCTTCAGTTAGTAATACAGTTTACACACTCATTGCTGTCAGAAAATAAATGCATTTGGAAGTCAAATTTACAAACAGAAAAGCAAAAACATAAACAAAATTGTTTCTAAAATAATTTCTGTCTGTTCTTTGAGAAGTGAAATAGATCACCTTAATGTTTTTTTTATTATTTCTAAGCAAGTTATTTATTTTGTTTTTCATTTTCCATAATTCAAGAGTATCTTTTGATATACTTAAAATGTTACTACTGATATCAGCTACATAGTAAACCAATCAAGGGTTGGAGGTTTCAGGTTTCTGATTTAACCTTAATTTGGAATGTTTTATAAATTATGTGAATTGATTTGGGGATAATACGAGGCATAAAGAACTCTTCCAGGGTGAGTTGTTTGTGCAGTCAATTACTATGCCAAAGCCTCAAATATAAGCACAAGCAATTGGAACATACAAACTTTAACAGGGACTTCTCAGGTTTGTTTATGTTGGCATATCGATGTGAAAATATGCATTTTAATATGCAATTTTAATATTTAATGTATCATAAAAATAATATTTAGGTCATTTGGAAATATTAGGAATATAAACCATCAGACCGTACTGTATAATAGGAGAACTTCATACTTATGCAATGTAGCATGAATCAGCCATTATATATGATTCAGAAAATCTTAGAAAGATATTTATAATGAGAAAGATAACAATTTAAAAATGTAAGCCTTATTCACATGGTTTAGTAGTTGCCTGACTCTCCTACAAAAGAAAATTAAAGCAAATTGAATAGATTAATCATTTGGTTGTACTCTAGGAATTTACACACTGTTCTTTCATGTGTTGGAGTAATAACAAAGGTGTGTAATAAAGCAAAAGATATTGTTGCATCTTTTAAATTTGCTATTCCAGAAATTAAAGTGGAAACCACTTTAGGAAACCTATTAATCTATGTTTATAATTAAAACTGGATTTCTTTGGCACTACTGCTCTTTTGGGAAGTTGGCTTTTATATATTCTACATTAAATTCATTTTATTATGTATCTATATACGCTTGTTATTGTACGGTATGTTGCTTAGGCTGTATCTATGAATACACATGCAGAAAACTCATGTGTAGTCAAACAGTATTTAGGACTTGCATTTTGGGTTTTTAGACTATTATGTTTAGATGATAAATTGGTTCTTTTATAAAATATAAATCATTCTCACATTGGTTATCTCTTTACTCATGCTTTACCTTGTTTTAAAACACAAATTAAGTTATAAAGGATAGAGATTGTTTAGCACTTTGGTATGCCTCACAATGCTTACAGAAGTATTTTGTATAGAGAGTATACTTGATAGATCAATTGAATTCCCAGAAAACTGTTTTATTAATATTTTTATAACACAGTAGATAATGGTATAAGAAAAACATCAAAATGTCAAATAATATTTATAAACTAAAATAAATATAATAAGAATATTAATCTTTCCAGAAAAATAAACAGATTTATAGCAATCTAGCCTATTAAAAGCTAAAATAATAGAATCTTTAAAACAATGGGCAATAGTTATTGGAATCCAAAACAATTAGAGTACCTATGATCACCATATTCTTTTTTGAAGTAAATGTTGCACTTTAATCATTTTGCATAAATAAGTGCCTCTTTTATTTATAAAGATATTGATAGTTATAGTTATTCCCAGCTTTTTGTAGAATAGTCAGGCTCACAGGGCAGCAAAACATTGTACAGCAAGACATTCATCTTGCTTTAGAAATCTGAGGGGTGTGTGTGTGTGTGTGTGTGTGTGTGTGTGTGTTGTGATGGCCTTATCCTAGAATGGTGGTATCATCAGAATCCTTTTGTTTAGACTGAATTCGTTTTGCTCACACTTGAAGCAAATCCAAACTAATGAGAGTTTCTTTTAAACAGGTAACGCAAGATTCATCACAACCATCACTTGTCTGTCTTTTTATTAACACTCACTTGCAGAATCAACTTAGGCAAGTGGATAAGTGACTTAGGAAGCAGGCAAGATATATGCTTATCTTATATTCAAATAATATAAAATATTCTTTGAATACATTATTTTTGGTCATTTTGTAAGATAATTAAACACTTGCTTGGATTATTGTAAATGATATTTGCATTCTTTTTGCTTGAAGGGCTATTACTAGCAACATATTTATGCCCACTCTCTCCTCAAACGGTTTGGATACATCACACATGATTAGAGGGGAATGAAATCAAAATTTCCTAAAGGACCACTTTTTGCCATGCCAGTCTGTGATAAGAGTTCTTGGATCTATACCAGATTCTACTTTGATATTTTCCCAGATCTCTTTTCCTTTCCATGGTTCTCTGGTTTCCATTTCGGTAATTACCATACTAGAGGTGGTAACCTACCTAAGTGATAGCATTACTTATTCCTTCTTTACTAATCTAATAGGAAATGATTGAAAAGGGCATTCAGTTTATCTACTCACTTTATATTAAGAGATGTTTTGGGGGCAGTGAATTTATTCCCAGGATTCAAACACCTTGGCCTTTAATTTGTCAAACCTCAGTATTTAAGTAAATGATCTATGTTCTGACTGAATTAATTGAACTCAGTGAAGGTGTACAAATAGGTTGTTTTTATGTTTTCTCACATATTTCTGTAAGGTCCGAACTGTTGGAAAGCAATTAAATTCTGAATTACTCAGTGACTGCTGCAATGCCTGTTCTTTGACCTCATAAAATCTCTCCTTTTTTTTTTCACTCTGTTAACTTTCTTCCCACCTTCTCCTTCTCTTCTATTTGACAAACACTTTACCCCTTTCTTCAGCCACTCTCCTTCAAATCTTCAGCTCTCTTTATCCACTGGCTTTGAGCTGCTCCCACTCAATAGTAGTTCCAGTGTGGAGGTTGTAGTTTAATCTTTAAGTCATAGAAACATGGTTTGGTCAGTGTACTGAGAACAGAATCGTATCTAGTTGTGAACTCCCAGGGATACATAATTCAAAAAGTATGATATCAGAATATAGATTTTTACATTCCATAATGGTAATTATAATCTTTAATGATATGAAAAGAGACATGAGAATTCTAGTGAACTCATTCAAAAACTTGGAAAAGAGGAGTTTAGTTGAGTGAATTGACTGCTGAATGTTAGGAACTAAAGTGTTCTGGCCAAAGTTGGTGTACACCTACCATAGGCTGGGCTGCAGTTCCTGTTCCCTCGGATAGTGTTTGGGCAGTGCCATGGTTCATCTCTCTACCTTTCAGATTTTGGTGCTTTAATTGCTGAATAATCCCTTTTCCTCATCCCGTTCATCCACCAAAGCGTTTTGAATTGCACATTCTTTCATTAGGTATAGTAATACATTCCCGTAGTTTCAAGTAAATTCTAGCTAGTCTAAAAGTCAATCTTTTCAGTCTTTTGAGATTTTACAATTTAACCATAGGATGGCAAAATTATTTTTCAATCTACAGGGTGTCAGGAATCTCTGCCCATGTAAGCCATTAGAGGACCAAAATGTTAAATTCTAAGTCTTGTTTTTGTTATTTATTTCAGAATAAAATTTCATGTTTTAAAAATATAATTTGTCCTTGTACATTTAATTTTAATAAAATGTTATAATAAATGATTTATCTAACTAAATACTTTTCTGACAAGATTTCAGGCAAAAATTGGGCACTAGAGATGGCATTTATTCAGATCCTTGCTGTGCCGAATATATCTGTTTTTGCATAATTTATGACAATGCTATAAAGGCAGATATGTGCGATAATGTTTTAATCAAATAAATGGTTCATTTATAACATTTCACTCCACATATTTAAACTAGCTTAGACTAAAAACACAAACTATAAAATGTTTATCTTAATTTGTGTGTGGGATGGAGCACCAATAACATTAATATATTAGTTTTTAAGAAACAAACCCAAATTCCCATAGTTACATGAGAGCTATCCTTAAAAGTACTTGCCAAGGGAGGCT
The DNA here is from genome assembly GCF_009761245.1 of Sapajus apella. NCBI lineage: Eukaryota > Metazoa > Chordata > Mammalia > Primates > Cebidae > Sapajus > Sapajus apella. The sequence continues at coordinate 55,831,913 of NW_022436941.1, forward strand.
TATTCTTTTTCCTCCCACAGGTGTGATCCCTTGGAGGAGTAGAGCGTTCTGGTTTTTAGTGATTTCATCCTGTTTTTGCTGGTTTCTTCCCATCTTTGTGGCTTTATCTACCTTTGATATTTGAAGTTGGTGACTTTCAGATGGGGTCTCTGAGTGGACATCCTTTCTGTTGATGCTGAAACTATTTCTTTCAGTTGTTTAGTTTCCCTTCTAATGGGTCTATTTGCTGCAGGACTGCTGGAGGTCCTCTCCAGATCCTATTTGCCTGGGAATCACCAGCAGGGGCTGCAGAATTGTAACGGTTGCTGCCTGTTCCTTCTTCTGGTATCTTCATCCCAGAAGGATACCCGCCAGATATCAGCCAGAGCTCTCCTTTGTGGGGGTGAGACCTGCCCGCCGAGCCAGATCACCTGGCTCCATGCCTTCAGTCCCCTCTTTTTCAGGGGAATGTGTGGCTCTGTCTAGCAGGTGTTCCAGCCAGTTGAAATGGCTGTCCGGATTTGTGCCAGTTTTTGTCCTGGAAACCTGTGGCAGTTGTCGGCTGGTGGAAATCTTCTGTGTGCCAGAGTGGCCAGAATGGCAGAGTGGCCAGAAAAGCCCCTGATGGCCACTTTCAACAGGAGGGGGTCCTCCAGCCCGATGCACTTCCTGGGTGAGGCAGTGCCCCACCCTGCCTCAGCTCGCCCTCCTTGGGCTACACCCACTGTCCAGCCATTCCCATTGAGATGCACCTGGTACCTCGGTTGGAAATGCATGGATCACTTGCCCTCTGCATTGCTCTCCTGGGAACTGTGCTCCAGATTTTTTCCTATTGGGCCATCTTGGTGGATCCTCCCTCTAAATGTTTTTTTTTTTTTTTTTTTTTTTTTTTTAAGATAGAGTCTCACTCCATCACCCAGGCCTAAGTGTAGTGGCATGATCTCAGCTCACTGCAACCTCTGCCTCCTGGGTTCAGGTGATTCTCATACCACAGCCTCCCAAGTAGCTGGAATTATAGGTACATGCTACCAAGCCTGGTTAATTTTGTATTTTTAGTAGAGATGGGGTTTCACCATGCTGGCCAGGCTAATCTCATACCCCTGACCTCAAGTGATCTGCCCACCTCATCTTCCCTAAGTGCTGGAATTACAGGCATGAGCCACTGCACCCAGCCTGCACTTGCATTCGATTCACAGAAAGGTAAAAACCTAAAGGAAATTCTGGGACAGAGGTGTGGAAAGGGGGTTCAGGCTAAAACTATATAGAACCTTAAAGGGTGTCTGTATAATTTCACAGTACAAAATATCATTATATATAATATTGCTATAGATAAATGGGCCATCTGCTTTGATTTGAAAGCATTTTTTTTCGTAGGCTGATCCATATATTCATAGTATTCACTTTAACAGAATTTGAGAGGGGATTTTTAATGAGGTACTTAAAAGATATAAGGCAAACATGGGCCACAGGTAGTACAATGGTATAAAAATTATTCTAAGGAAATAGAAATTATACAAATTAGAACTAATGTGGGGCAGACATTAGAAAGATGGTTTTCACTGCCAGGTGCAGTGGCTCACACCCATAGCCCTAGGCTTTGGAAAGCTGAGGGATTTGGGAAGACAAGGCAGGCAGATCACTTGAGGTCAGGAATTCAACACCAGCCTGGCCAACATGATGAAACCCCATCTTTACTAAAAAAAAAAAAAAAAAAATTAGCTGGGTGTGGTGGTGGGCACCTGTAATTCCTGCTACTTAGGAGGCTGAGGCAGAAGAATCACTTGAACCCAGGAGGCAGAGGTTACAGTGAGGTGAGATCATGTCACTGTACTCCAGCCTGGGTGAGGAGACTGTATCTAAAAAAAAAAAGAAAGAAAAAATAAAATAAAATAGAAAGATTGTTTTCTCAAAGTCTTGAAAGCCTAATAAATAGTACTTCAAAAATGAAACTCTGAATCATCAATTTAATGATTAGAAGAAAATAAGTATGGTTTGTTAGATCAAAGATTACATAAAAGAAGAAATAAGAGAACTGCATTTATCTCACTGTGGTAGGGAGAAAAATAGTTCTACAAAAATATCCATTTCCTTCTCTGAACCTGTTCTTCCCTGAACAAAAGGGACTGTGTAGATGTGATTATGTTACAAATCTTGAAATGGGGCGATTATCCTGGATTATATCCTGGGTTCAATGTAATTGCAAGGATGCTTGTAAGTGAAAGAGGGAGGCAGGATTTGAAGAAGGAGATGTGATGGAAGAAGCAGAGTCAGAGCAATCATTATGCAGAACACTCAGCTGGTCACCACTGGCTTTGAAGATAGAAAGGGGAAATGAGTCATGGACTGTGGGCAGCTTCTAGCAACTGCTGAAGGCAAGGTAACAGATTCTCTCCTAGAGCATCCCAAAAGAAATGCAGTTCTGGAATACGACACTAAGATACTGCTGGAAGAGCATCTTCCCCACTTACATAATCCTAGCCATTCTTTTAATGTGGTTGGTTAAGATTTTTAAAACATTCATAGAGTGAATTTGTCTGAAAGAACAATTAAATTACAAAGCAATGTGATTAAGCATATGTTTATCAGTTCATTTAAAAGACAATAGTGGTGGTGAACTGAATCACAATTTTCTCCCAAAGATTTGTTTCTTTTGCTGTTTTTTAATGTGAAGCAACACTTTCCAACACTTTTGCAACTTTGTTAAAAATCAACCTTAAAAAGTGACTATATAATTTCATAGTACTAAAATACCATTATGTTTAACATTACTAGAGATAAATGGGCCATCTGCTCTGATTTAGAAGGTTTTTAAAAATAGAGATCCATATATGCATAGTATTCACTTCAATAGAATTAAAGGCAGCAGCCCCAGTCAGGGGCTTATAGATAAAACTCCTATCTCCCTGGGAAAGAGCACCCGGGGGTAGGGGTGGCTGTGGGCACAGCTTCAGCAGACTTAAACGTTCCTGCCTGCCGGCTATGAAGAGAACAGCAGATTTCCCAGCACAGCACTTGAACTCTGCTAAGGAACAGACTGCCTTCTCAAGTGGTTCCCTGATCTCCATGCCTTCTGACTGGGATACACCTCCCAGGAGGAGTCAACAGACACCTCATACAGGAGAGCTCCAGTTGGCATCTGGCAGGTGCCTTTCTGGAAGAAAGCTTCCAGAGGAAGGAACAGGCAGCAATCTTTGCTGTTCTGCAGCCTCCTCTGGTGATACCCAGGCAAACAGGGTCCGGAGTGGACCTCCAGCAAACTCCAGCAGACCTGCAGCAGAGGAGCCTGACTGTGAGAACAAAAACTAACAAACAGAAAGGAATAGCATCAACATCAACAAAAAAGACATCCACACAGAAACCCCATCCGAAGGTCACCAACATCAAAGACGAAAGGTAGATAAATCCACGAAGATGAGTAAAACCAGCGCAAAAATTCTGAAAATTCCAAAAGCGAGAATGCCTCTTCTCCTCCAAAAGATCACAATTCCTCACCAGCAAGAGAACAAAACTGCCCTGGAGAATGAGTTTCACAAATTGACAGAAGGAGGCTTCAGACGGTGGGTAATAACGAATTCCTCTGAGCTAAAGGAACATCTTCTAACCCAATGCAAGGAAGCTAAGAACCTTGAAAAAAGGTTAGAGGAATTGCTAAGTAGAATAACCAGTCTAGAGAAGAACATAAATGATCTGATGGTGCTGAAAAACACAGCACAAGAACTTTGTGAAGCATACACAAGTATCAGTAGCCAAATCGATCAAGTGGAAGAAAGGATCTCAGAAATTGAATATCAACTTAATGAAATAAAATGTGAAGACAAGATTAGAGAAAAGAAAATGAAAAGGAATGAACAAAGCCTCCAAGAAAAATGGACTATGTGAAAAAACCAAACCTATGTTTGGTTGGTATAACTGAAAGTGAAGGGGAGAATGGAACCAAGTTGGAAAACACTCTTCAGGATATTATCCAGGAGAACTTCCCCAACCTAGCAAGACAGGCCAACATTCAATTTCACGATACACAGAGAACACCACAAAGATACTACTTGAGAAGAGCAGCCCCAAGACACATAATCATCAGATTCACCAAGGTTGAAATGAAGGAAAATATTATAGGTGATTCTTAATGAGGTGCTTAAAAAGTATGAAGCAAACGTAAACTGGGGGTAGTAAAATGATTCTTATAAGGAAATGAAAATTGTTAAGGTTTAAATATCATATAAGACATCAAATGGAATTTTATATTAAATAGATCTTGAATGTAGTTAAATTATACATATTTGAGCAATTGTAACAGGTGTAAGCTACCAAAAAGTTTAATTTTATTTTTAATGTCCTTTCTCTTTCTCTCTTTCTTTCTTTCTTCTTTCTTTTCTTTCTTCCCCCTACCCTTTCCCCCTCCCCTCCCCTCCCCTCCCCTCCCTTCTCTTCTCCTGTCCTCTCCTCTCCTCCTCTCCTCTTCTTCTTTTGACAGAGTCTCACTCTGTTGCCCAGGCTAGAGTACAGTGGTGTCATCTCAGCTCATTGGCTCACTGCAACCTCCAACCCCCAGGTTCAAGCAATTCTCCTGCCTCAGCCTCCTGAGTAGCTGGGATTACAGGCATGTGCCACCACACCCGGCTAATTTTTGTATTTTTAGTAGAGATGGGGTTTTGCCATGTTGGCCAGTCTGGTCTCAAACTCCTGACTTCAAGTGATTCCCTGCCTCAACTTCCCTAAGTGCTGGGATTACAGGCATGAGCCACCATGCCTGTCCATAAAATGCCATTTTATATGGTAGCCATTTAACTATCGTCAAATGACGACACATTAAAAAATTATTTGTAGCTGAGTCATTGCAAGTTAGAGACATTGTCATCATAGAGAGGGCAAAAGAAGAGGCACTCACACGACTTTCTTCCTAGTGTTACATATTCAAAGACTGGTATCTGCCCAGTGAAATCAAATGGAAGGTTACTAGCATATGGCTTTTATTACAATCCTAATGTGTTCTAATTCTAATTGACATTAATTTATTTGGTCCTCACTAGGTTTGCAATAGATTTATCTACAAGGTTCTTATTACATAAGTACTTGTTTTCCACATGCCTAGAGTTATGAGGTTTCTCAAGGAGGCAAAGCCTTTCAAAAAGATTGAAATAGTAACTAGTAAAGAGATAACTAATAAAGTTAGTTTTTATTTAAACAGCACTCTCTGTTTAACAATATAGCTTGAACCTGTCTATTGTTGATTTTTCTAACCAATGATCAGATACATTAAATTTTGAAAAATCTTAACCCACAGGAATAGGAACTTTAACCCACAGGAATAGGAATTCAAATGAGAATAATAAAAATGACAAAGAATTAAAAGCAATCCTTGGGATAACTGATGAAAATCTATAATATTGTTTTTTAAAATGACCTATAGGTTTGTGCTGTCAGACTCATCACTGGAGTGGAAAATATGTTATTTACATTGGGGGGTGGGCAAAATAACCCAAATTTCTTCCTCTTCAAGTAATCAAATTTTTATTCTTCGTTCTGAGTACTAGGGCAATTTTAAATTAATTAGTTGAAATAAACTTATTTTCCACAGTTTTTCATTCAAGATAAGTTCCAGTCAAACTCATTTTTACCATAGATATCTTTGGTAGACTTACGGTTTAAAATTTATTTATCCTAGAATTAGTTATCTTTGGATAATATCTCTCTTGGAAACATACCTCATTTTACAGATGAGAATGTCACAACCATATGAGTTTAAGTTATAGACTCGATGTCGTACATGAAATAAATCTTCAGAGCTCAGGCTCTGCCCTACCACCTGCCTTTCTGTCAGCGCTGTTACTCATGAGACACAAAAGTGTGGCTATAATAGATGGTTCACATGGAATTGCCTTCCCTTTTGGTTGGGTTCACATTGGTTGGTGCCCATAATTTTGATTGGGTGCAGCAGCTATTTACATTGGTTGGTGCCCATAATTTAACATAATTCACATTGCTTGGTGCCCGTAATTTGATTGGGTGCAGTTGCTATTCACATTGGTTGATGCCTATAATTTAACAGTTGCTAAAGATATTGACTATCGCCCTTGACTACTACCTCTAAGAAGTATCCTACTCAAAGTCTGCCTGATAAAAAAACCTGCTGTTCTTGCCCCAATACCTATGCTGTTTGTATATTCATCAAGAAAACAAAACTAACATGTCATCTTCTACAGTGGGAAGTCAGATAGGAATTGTTAAAATTTTATTTACTTTATTTTTATTATTTTTTGTGGACTATTGTAACACGTTGAATTTTTTTTAATTACATTTTTAATTTTCATGGATTTAGGGCTGTAAGTGCAGTTGTGTTACACAGATACATTGTAGCGTGGTGAAATCTGGGCTTTAGTGTACCCATCACTTTGTGTGCATTGCACACAATGGATGGTATTTCTTCTCTCACTCTCCTTCTACCTTCCCACCATTTAAAATCTCTAATCTCTAATATTCTATTCTGTATGTTCATGTGTACCCATTGTTTAGCTCCCAAGTGAGAACATGTGGTTTTTGATTTTCATTTGTGAGTTATTTCACTAGGGATAATGGCCACAAGCTCCATCCATGTTGCTGCAAAGACATAATTTCATTTTTTATGGCTGCATAGAATACCATGGGGTGTGTGTGTGTGTGTGTGTGTGTGTGTGTGTGTACCTATGCGAGCCACATTTTGAATCCAATCACCCTCTGACAGACAATTAGGTTGATTCTATGACTTTGCTGTTGTGAATAGTGTTGTGATGAACATAACAGGGCAGATGTCTTTTTGGTAAAATGATTTCCTTTGAGTAGATACCCAGTAATGAGATTGCTGGATCAAATGATAGTTCTATCTTTGGCTCCTTAAGAAATCTAGATAGTGTCTTCCACAGGCGTTGTACTAATTTACATTTCACCAGTGTATAAGCATTCCTTATTCTCTGCATTCTCACCAGCATCTGTTTTTTTATATTTTCTTAATAGTAGCCATTCTGACTGGTGTAAGATGTTATCTCATTGTGGTTTCAATTTGCATTTCTCTGATGATTAGTGGTATTGAGCATTTTTTCACATACTCATTACCTACTTGTATGTTTTCTTTTGAGATATGTCTGTTTACATCCTTTGCTCACTTTTTAATGGGTTTTCCTTTTCTTGTTGAGCTCTATTTACATTTGTTATATATTCTGGGTGTCAGCCTTCTTTTAGGTACATAGATTACAAACATTTTCTCCCATTCTGTAGGTTGTTGTTTACTCTGTTGATTATTTCTTTTTGCTTTGCAGAAGCTTTTTTGAGTTTTTTTAGATTGAGTGCTATCATACACATGCTATTGTTTCTATAAATTTTACTAAATTATTTAATGTTTTAATTGAGAAGAATCTTGGAGAGCATTCTAGTTCAAATCAAATACTCACTCTGCAGATGAAGAAATTTACATGCAATAATTGGTCAATGTTAAATGTAATGGAGTGTTCAATACTGAGTAAACATGTATATGTTCATTCTAACACCACCTCTAGTAGGTTAGTGTCATCTCCTTTTAACAGATGGGGAATATGAGAACTTCAGTGACTTTCTCAGGGCCACCTAGCTTATCAACAGCAATGATCACTGAAAGGATCTTGGGAACTAAAGCCTAATTCATTGTTTTGCTTGGACTATGTATTTCCCACATAGATAAAAACAGGCAGCTTTTAAATGCATCTTTTCAAACTGCACACAAAATATTTCTTGGACCTATGTTTTCTACTTGTAATTTGAATATTCACCCTGTTCACTCATAAACTAGCCCAGCATTGTTCAATATAAATATAAATATAAATATACAAGTATACACAGATTGTTAGTGACGTACCTAGGGCCATTACTGTGTTTGTCAACAAAAGGTCTTAAAAGAATGTCAAAGATGGTAGATAGATTTTGGAGCAGATAATACTGCGAGAAGAACGATGTTGTAAATTTATTATCTCAAAATCCTGCTAAGAGTCAAAATAGATAAAAATGTGCAAATGACACAAATAAGAGCATACAATTTCCTGGAAACATCTGTCCTTGCTGACAAATAAACTTCTTTTTAATAACCCAGAAAGCTAATATAAATGAAAATAATGGGGGTGGATGCTAGAGCTGAGAAGGGCTAGACCTGTTTTGTCCAATGCAACAGTTATTGGCCGTACATGGCTATTGATTACTTAAAATGTGGCTGGTCCAAATAAATATGTGCCATGAGTGTAAAATACACACTGGATCCCAAAGACTCGGTACCGAGGAAGTAAAATATACATTCATTTACATATTGGTTTTATGTTAAATGTCTATTTAAATAACTTAATTATATTGATCATTTGTTTAAAATATAAGTAAATTATTTTATTAAAACTAACTTTACATATCACTTTTCCTCTTTTAATATGGCTACTAGAAAATTTAAAATTTCATACGTATTTTACTTTATATTTTATTGACAATGCTGGGCTAGAGTATGAGTGAACAGGGTGAATATTCAGATTAGAAGTAGAAAGCATATGTCCATGGAACATTTTGAGTGCAGATTTAGAAAATGCATAGTGTAGGGCCCACTATTTTTTAAAAAGTTAGATAATAGTATACTATAATTTTAGTAATTATTTTTGTTATTTTAAGACTAAACTTTATTCATCTCTGTGGCTTGTCAAATAAATGATTGGCCTATGGATTAACTATATGCAAGCTTTAGAAGTTTAAATATATGCATATAGTTATATGCATATGATTGTACTAAATCTTTTAAGTGGTTGCAAAACCATACTACAGATTCTCATTTATCTCAATAGGATAACCATCTAGAGTTACTACTGGATATATCAAAGAATTCCCAACCTCACTAGGAAGTAAATAAGTAGAAATTAAGATTGTATGAAGTTGCCTTTGGCACCAGTCAGTAAGTCAAGAAATAAAAGTTTGATTGTAAATATTAATGCTTTTCTGGGCATTGATTGCTGGATACATTGTAAATTGATTCAAATGTTCTGGTAGGATGGTGATAGTCAGCATAAGAATTTTAGGAATTTAATATAATAATTAAATATAGAGCATAATATTGAGACATAAATACACTAAGCTATCTTACTACAGTGGGTAAGAACATAAATCTCAGGGTGAGGATGCCTGGTTTAGACAACAAGATCTGTCAAATGCTACATGTGTATCTTTGAATTACTTATCTAGCCTCTGTGCACCTCAGTTTCTTCATTTGTAGAAATAAAGAAAGAGTAGTATCTACCTCATAGAGCTGTTATAAGGATTAAACAAGTTAATATTGCTAAGGTTTCTGGAACAGTTCCTGGCATATAGTAAACTACCTATCTATTTTTAAGTTAATCAAATGTATTTGCTAAGATATTTGCTATAAAAATCTATAATATTGCATGTAATATAGAAATCAAAAGTGAACATTTAAATGAATAAGTTATACCTATACTATGAAATAATATGCAGTCACCGAAATGATGTGAGCTCTATTTACTGACATAGAAGAGTGTTGCTGGTGTAGGATGAGAGAAAATTAGGCCATATAACAACATGGAGATTAATATTATTCTACTTATGCATATTCATAGAAAGAGGACTGGAAATATGTGAACATAATTCAATTTAAAATAGAATTTAGATTTTTATTTAAAAAATGCCAGATATAGGTGAAGGGGAGGAAGGCAGCAAATCACACTGCCATGTGTGTACCTATGCAACAATCTTGCATGTTCTTCACATGTACCCCAAAACCTAAAATGCAATAATAAAAAAAAAACCTACACTGGGAATCAAAAAAAAAATACCTGTTTTCATTTTTCAAAATGACCGTCAATTATGTTTGTCATCAAAAATGTATTTTAAAATATAACTCTCAAAACATTAGTTATTTTCTTCAATAATGAATTCTGTCCTTCTTAAGTCAGCAGATGGTTAAGTGAATTACTACTGGTAGATTAGAGGGATAACTGGTTGATCTATTAATACTTACTAAATCAATTCATTGCAATCCACCATAACCTCTAGCTCTAGGAAGAAGAAACAAGCTGCTGCAGGTCAAGCAGGGCCAGAGAACACACATGGAAGGGTGATTGTCAATTACACTCCCCTGAACCATGAACTTTCCACAGCACAAGGCTGCAGAAAAATCTGATACACTGTTGCTTCAAGAAGTGCACTTGGGAAAGAAAGCTGTTATTCTTTTTTTTTTCCCCCATTTATTTATTTTATTGCATTTTAGGTTTTGGGGAACATGCAAAATTGTTGCATAGGTACACACGTGGCAGTGTGATTTGCTGCCTTCCTCCCTATCACCTACATCTGGCATCTCTCCCCTTGCTATCTCTGTTATTCTCTATAAATAATTACAGCAAGACATGTTTCTAAATTTGGCAGTAGAAGTTAAGAATATTATTCAGCTCTTAAAAAGAATGTTACATTATATAGTAAAGAGAAGAGAAAAAGGGGCTGTAATTTAGTTGAAAAGTCAAGCTATACTTAGCAAGGTTCATTAGGATTATGGACTAGGGCTGTTATGCATTTAAGTAGGAATTATATTTATTAAAATAATGATTTAATAAAATTCCTTATTTCTATAATCTAAGAGGTAATGAAATATGATTTTTATTTAACAAAGCATGAAAGAGGTTTCAAGTGTAACAATTCCAAACATTAGATGTATGAATCTTGTACAAGTTGAGATAGTACATTAATTTTTTTTGGAAATATTATGATACTTATGCCTTCAGTAGACATTAAGGACCTTCTGTGTGTTGGTGACTTCTCTGGGTACCATGGCCAAAGAGAGAAACCGAACACGTTGGAAAGTCATTAATATGTTTCAGTGTATGCACCTTTATCCAAATAGACAAGCATCTGAAATTCAGTTACTTACTGTGTAAAAAGGTATTGTGTTGTTTGGTTGTTTTTTTTTGCCACAGAGGAACATAAAAGATGAAAAAGGATAATCAAGAGAAGATTTTAGATTTTGTAAAACCAAAATGAGATTCATTGAAGATTTTTGAATAAAGAAGCTTTGTAAGTTAGGTTTTTAAAATAATTATTTTTAAAATATTGCACAGCATAGGTGGAAAAAGGAGGGACAAGATAGGTACAGCAGGCCCTGTTAGTGCACCGCCTGTATCCCTCAGGTCCCAGATTCTGGAATGCCAGGGAAGATGTCCAGCTACCATACCATTTCTATACTTAAAGGTTTTTCTCTGGAACAAGGAGAATGGAAATTAGAGGGAATTACCTCCCTATGGATCAGCTCTCAAGCAATGACTGCAGAGACTTGGTGAATAAATATCCTAGCTTGCATGCTCCAAGTGGGGAAATTCTCTGAAATGTATTTACCACATTTTCCAAAGTTTACCTCAGTGGAATTAACCTCAAGTCACCCTCTGCAGTAGCTTAATAATCACTCTTTACTGGCTGTGTTTCCTCTCATGGATCATTTTTCTCACTCACCATTGCTTTTCTTTACATTTTCCTCTGCTTCACTGTGGCTTCCAGTACCTGAAACTGAATATAGACCATCTCTGGACTATTGCTGGGGAACCTGAATAAAACAGCAGCAGGAGATAAGGAGGGTGTTTATCTCATTCATTTAAAATGGTTAGTTCTTGCCTTCCAAGTCTTTATAATAGGTTACAGGCAAGAAAAAAAAAAATCCGAACATATCTCATAAAGAAAAATAATTCAGTTAAATGGATACTGACTCCTTTCTACATGATAGAAACTATGATAGTTCCTGCAAGGGAAAAAATTGTGATATACTCCTCTACCCTCAAGGAAAATACAGTTTAATATTGGGAAAGAAAATCAATATAATGGTTGTTAATAAGATAGTTTGGCATAATATGCGAAATCAAATGCAAGAATTATTCCTATTAGATTTTAAACTTTAATGTAACTAGAATTTTTCTCCAAAATTACCATTAATCCCCACTTATCTTGAGAAACTAATAGTCTTTATCTGGGATTATCAGAGAAAAGCCAAAATATAGTTATGTATAGTTATGTTAAGAAGATCAATAGAAAAGTCAGCTGAGTTTAGTTACTATAATTAATGATGTGGGCACAAAGCATTATAATAAAATTAAAAGCAAATTTTACTGGAAATGTCAATTAGGTATTCTCAAAAGAACATAGCATTTCTTGCCACTTACACATATTCAGTTTTTGTCCTCTGCTTCATGATACAAAGTTTGAAATTATTTAGAGCACTGTGAGATGAGTAACTATTCCAATGGAAGAACAGATAAAAATAAAGCATCGTATTTGATGGGATGTGAATTGCTTCACAGTTTTACTGTTTTCCTTTTATTCATATAATTAACTCTGCCTAGCACGAAACGTGGATGAAAGGATACTATTACTATCTGTGGCCTCCTAAAATGTAGATGAAAACGTCAAGGCTTACCTGTGAAGTTTGAATACCAGAGCTAGGAATTAGAAGGCTTAAGATATTATGGTAATTTCTCAATGTGTTTTTATTAGTACTTGTTGTATGTAAGAGGCAGAAAAAAACTAATTCAAACGAAAAAGGAATGCATTATTTTATGTAATTGAAGTGATTCTGATTTCAAACACAGTTGAATCCAGGAGCTTAGGAGCTTAAGTATTGACATCAGGACAGAGTCTCGCTCCTTTCCTTAGTTCTGTGCTCGGTTCATTCTCATACAGGCTGTCCTGGTATGGAAACGTGATGATTATTGGTGGCTCTAGACATATGCCTTATTAGTTTCTAGTAGACAAAACTTTTTCTCTGAAGAGTTTCACAAAAATCCTACAATAAGCATTACTGATTCTGATGTCCTGGTTGTCTCATCTTGTCATCCCTGAGTTAACTCCAATAGCTATTTAAAATGGATAAAGGTTGAAAGCAGGGATTCCCCAAGCAACCTCTATTAAGAAGAAAAGAAATGAAAGTCCATCAGGAAAAACTAAAAATGTACACTGTACTCATCTACCTAAGCAGAATACTCAAGATAGTATTATGATAATAAAAATTAAGTTGACAAGATCAGTTTAAAAAAATACATCAAGGGTTAGCCAACTATGGCCCTAGGGTCAGAACATCTCCCATAGTCCATTTTCTAAATAAAGTTTTATTGGGACACAGCCAAGCCCATTCTTACTGTATTATCACTGGCTGCATTTGTGCTATGATGGCAGAGCTGAGTAATATTGACAGAGACAATAAGAACATCAAATCTAAGTGTTTATTATTTTAAATGTTTGGTGACGCCTAAAATAGAGATTTAAGGGAAAATAGTAGAAATAAATAAATGACTAAAAGAGTAAATGAAATTTGTGTAACCATCATATTTTAAAACAACAGCAAAACAAATATTGCTCTTTTAAAACCTGTGTCGGTAAGCAGTTTTCTTGAATTACCTGCTTCAGTAGTTTGGAAAACATTGGTGTGTTTGCATAGGGATCTACTGAGTAAGAGTCTCCCATATGTTTATGTTGTTCAAACTGTACCTATTTTAGAAATTTTGAATTAGTTTTTACTAGCTTGAAATACAACCCTTTCTTTTTGTACTTGCCTTTGGCTACGTTTTAATTTTTTGAAAGTTTTGCAAAAATGCTTGGCTAATTTTCTAGACCTTTAAAAAAAAACATTATCAAGATGTATAAATATACTTTTTCCTGGCATCTGTTCATCTATTCATATAAATTAAAAATGGAGCATAAGCAACACACCACCTTGTGTCTTGCCCAAGTAGGGAGCAATTAATTATGATATGAACTTTTTTTAAGGGGACCCTACTAAATCATCTGGAGGAGAGCTCAGATAGTTTGTTACATCATTTCTCAAAGTCAGCATCTAGCAACATTGTATTTGGAGAGATATTGCTATGCTTTAATTCAATTCTTAAACAAACGCAACCTAAGTCATAGCTTTTAGATTGGAAGAGTATCTGGCTTTTTGTATCACATTTTTAAAATTATTGCTGTTTATTTTTACCCACTATAAACTAATTTAAGAGTAATGAGTAGTTTGAAAAGAACAATTGAGCAACTTTCCATCTTTCTTTGTGGAAAATAGTAAGTTCAGATATTTCCTTGGCAAAATATGCCTAGGATGTCTCAAATCAGTAGGGTTCTATCTTTCTATGGCAAGAGAACTAATGACATAGGTTACTTGATAATATAATTACAGAAGGATTTAAGTGGGTAAGTACGTCTTCCATGGTGAAATGGGAGATGTTACAAAATACATTTGCACTGCAGAGCTTGTAGAATTATATCTGTGTAAGCCAACAAAATGAGCCATGGGAAAAGATGAGAGAATAAATTAGTCCCCAAATGTTTATTTGAAAATACATAAGCCTCCTAAGATGCTTTGTAAGCAATTAGAAGACTTTTAAAAATTGAACCACAAGTTTGCTTTATGTGTAAGTGATCTAACTTACTGGTTGAAAGAGATATTATAATTTTGAAGCAACATAAAATGTTTAAATCTAGACCTCTACCATTTGACACAGTACATGGTTTACTATTGTCTGAGGCTTCTCTATTTATTAGAAATGTAATACAAATCACATGTTTAATTTTAAAATTTCTAGTAGCTACACTAAAAAACAAAAAAAGGAATTGTTTGGATTAATTATAATAAATTTTATTTAATCAAATATGTCTAAAGTATCTCATTTAAATCTTTAACAGTATAAAAACATTAATGACATATATTACATTTTTGTTTTGCTCTAAATATTTGTAAACTGGTATTTTACATTAATGAACATTTAAATCTGCATGTTAAATTGTCATCAAAAATACTTTTATATCTAAATTTCATAAATTTTCATTTGAAAAGGGAGATTACATACTCAAGTTGTTGCTAACGTGCTTAAAATTCTTCTAATAGCTGAATTAAATATTATATTTTCATTTAAATTAATTAAAAATTTAAAAATGCTATTTTAGTTTTTCATTCACACTTGTCATGATATACATGCTCAGCTACATATGACTAGTGGTGACCATTGGACTGTGCAGTTGGAGGACATTAATAGTTATACAGGTCAAAGTTTTCAAATACTTGTGTGTTATTTGCTTGCAATAAAACACATGAAAAGGAATTGGTAAATTGTGCCAATTATAATAAATTATATAAATATAATTCTTCACACTAAAAATTGACTGGCACATGTTCTGTGGGCATTCTGGATTTTTGCAAACTTTGTATCTATACTGGGTGCCTTTTCTCTAAGTACTGGCTCCTCTACAGCAGTCACAGAAACTCTGCTACCACTAAATGTGTGTTTTCAGAGATAGGTGGGCTACATTTTTTAAAAAGTAGAATTGTTTTAGTGAGGAAAATTTCTCTGAAATGTGGTGTTCTCTTTCACCAAATATTAAAAATATTGTAACAATTTTATATCAAAATCTGGATAGGACCTTAATCTGAAACTACCTGAGCCTTGGAATTTCTTTCTAAAACTCCATATCTCTTTGGTAATGGAGAGAGGAAGTTCTGAACATTCATGATCAACCGTACAACTTCTTCTGTAGCAGAGAAGTGCCTGCTTCTTTCCCAGGTTCTGTTCCAAACCAAGGGATAGGCTTTGCTAGAGGCCATGAGTTAGAGTGAAACCAGAGTCCACAGAGAGCAATCTCTATCTAACATCTCCTGTAGACACATCAGAATAAATACGTTTATAGCCATCATCCAGCATATATGAGGTTTACCTTAATGTTTGGTGAGGTTGACTTTCTCATGTACCAATGTAAGAAGTTCTCATGGAGATATTTCACCACTCAGTAATTCTCAGTTTTCTAAAATTAAGTTCAAGTATACTTCCTGCCCCAATATGGATGAGCTGGCCCATCTTACAATAAATCAGCTAGACAATTTATTTCTCCCCTAAAAGAAGTAATTCATTAATGACAAAGCATGAATGTCAGGAAACTATTTTTACTTCAGTTTAAAAGGACTTAAAGACCTGATCCATTGTTACAAAACTCTGGGGACATAGCCAAGAATAGAAGTTATGTCAAACACATTAAAAAAAAAAATTAGCTGGGCATGGTGGTACGTGCCTGTAATCCCAGCTACTCAGGAGGCTGAGGCAGGAGAATTGCCTGAACCCGGGAGGCGGAGGTTGTGGTGAGCCGAGATCGCGCCATTGCACTCCAGCCTGGGTAACAAGACAGAAACTCCGACTCCAAAAAAAAAAAAAGAAAACAAAAAAAAAAAGGTGTAAATGTACTGAACTCAGTGAGTATTAAATAAAAGAGAAACAAATAATTTTAAAGTACAGAATTTCAGCAGATGTAAGTTTCCTACTTAAAAAAAAAGGTATTAGAAGCCAAAGAAGGTGCATATATCAAATCTTAGATGGTCTAAGTTTAAGTGACTTCTCAATACCCTTTTCAGTTTATCTCTAAAGAAGACATATAACATAGGCACAAATATTTTATCGTCCCTTGACTTTTACCCATTGAAAATTATGAATCCTTAGTGTTGCTAAAAAGTACTATCAAAAATTGAAAGAAAACTTGATTACAAATGAATGGAGAGATAATTTGTAAGTTTACTTTCAGCTCTGAAAGTTGGAAAGTCTCTTAAACAAGGGGGAAACAATGAAAAATGCGTAATAAGATTCCGGCAAACAGCTTGATTTTAAGTCAACATCTAACTTGAAACTGGAATGTAATACTGAACAATCATGAAGGATAGATAATCCATCATATAAAGATTGACTTGCTGTTCTGTGTTCAAAGAAATAGATGAAACAAACATTTGTTCAGTTCTGGGAAACCATAAATTTTATGGATAAAATTTCTTTCAAATAAGAGTAATCAATTCACCTCTCATGGCCAAAACAGGACACATAGTGATTGTAAATCATCCCCATTTAATAATGAGGAGAAATGCTCAAGGATGGTATAAGGAAAAAAGCATGCATTACATTTTTTCTTTAATTTGTATAAATCTATGGGAGTACACATGTAATTGTATTACATGGATATATTGTGTAGTGGTGAAGTCACAGCTTTCAGGGTATCCATTAATGGAATAATGTACATTATACCCATTAAGGAATTTCTCATCCTCCACTCCCTTCCATTCCCCCACTTTTCCAAATCTCCATTGTCTATCATTAAACATTCTATTTGGTTGGTGCAAATGTATTTGTCATTACTTTAATGGCAAAAACTGCAATTACTTTTGCACCAACCTAATATGTCCATGTATACGCATTACTTAACTCCTACTTGTGAGGACATGCAGTATTTGTCTTTCTGTGTCTGACTCATTTTATTTAAAATAATGGCTTCCAGTTCCACTCACGTTTCTGCAAAAGACAAGATTTTATTCTTTTCCATGGATGAAAGGTATTCTGTTGTCTATATATACTATATTTTCTTAATCTCGTTATCCAGTGATGGAAACTTAGGTTGATTGCATATCTTTGCTGTTGTGAATAGTGTAATAAACATACAAATACAGGTGTCTTTTTGAATATTTAAAAATATTATTGAATATTAAATATTTATTAAATATATTTTTAAATATTCTTTTCCTCTGGATAAAGACCCAGGAGAGGGTTTGTTGGATCCAATGGCAGGTCTATGGCCATAGCACACTGTGCCTGATCTCATCTGGTAAGTTATTTAACATGTATTGAGCTTCTGGGAATAAAGAATATATATTACAATAAGCTATAATACTTGCAATTATACTCCTAGTTAAAACATAGGGTCATTTGGGTGTATAGATATTATATTTAGACAGTTAGTTTTTTGATATGAAATTTGGATGTACCAGTGGCACAGGGGACATTTTCAAAATTCCTCCATTAAGAGTTAAGGGATTTTAAAAAATAGTGAAAATGGGACAGATTTTCAGGCTTAACCTATTTTAGGTTAGATTAATTTGCTCTGTTAATCAACATTTTTCAGGGTCTAATCTCAAAAGGATTTGAGATGATTGTGCGAAAGTCCTGACCTATGAAATAATAACATGGGCAATGAAAGCAGTTCAAACATTTAACAACAGTACACAGAAATATTTAACAAAACCTTATAGCAAGATTAGGAACATGTTTTATTGTGTATTAATCAGAAAAATATTGTCTTTCCTTTTGTTTCTATGGGGCTGAGCTCTATTTTGATTCTTGTAAATTATTTCACTTATAGTCAGGCATAGTTGTCCTATTATAAATGCTTCATTCAACTAGAATGTAGTCCACAGAGCAAGAACTTTTCTGTCTTGTTGACTGCTGTATTCCTAGTCTAGAACATTGCACACAGTAGGAGCTCATTCAGTGTTTTCGGAAGCATATTGAATGCATGCTATTATGTGCAAAATATTGAGTATGTGGAAAACAAAGTTCAGTGTATATTGCTCCATAAATATTTGTGATGCCTGTTTTATCCAAAAGTTGTGTTTTGGTACAAACCCTGATGAATCCATCAGGCAAGATAAACATTATTCAGGGAATACATACAAGTTGAAAGGAAATGTAGTTGGATGACTTGAGAGCACAGACCTATGTTGGTAGAGTGATGAGGACAACTTTCTGTTAAGTCTTCCCTGAGATGACTTTTGAACCATGCCATGAAGGTAAAACAGTTCACTTAACAGGGATGAAGTGGTGATGGCAGGGGAGGAGTTTGGATGGGAGTTGAGGCATGTATGCCACAAAGCCCTGTGGCAGGAGGAAATACAGTGCCTTTGAGAAACTGAATGAAAATTTCTGAAGCTGAGGAACAGACCTAAGCAGTCAGAAGAGCATTGAAATTTGATGGAGACTAGTGCAGGGGCCAAATGATTTGATCTTTATCTGACTGGCAATGGTAAAACCGGAGAGACTTTATGTTTATATAATACCTTGAAGGTATGTGCAGATGTGAGGTAACAATGCAATGGGCATGCTAGTAAAATGGAAATACTGTAGATATTCTCGATGAATCTAAAAACTAGAGAAATGCATGACTTGATAAAAGAGAGTTCTATTTTGTATATGCTCATGTGTATATATATATATATATATATATATGTACAAACAGACAAGTAGTAATGTTCCCCTTGTGAAATTCCATGAGTAATAATAATAGCTACTAATTAAAATTACCAGGCTCTGTTTTAATTATTACATGTGTCAACTGATTTAAGCCTCATATCCTCCAAATAAGAAAAGGATTATAATCATTCCCATTTTAGAGAAAACTGAGTTACTGCAGTATTAAATAACTTTTCAGGATAGCAGAGTTTATAACTGGCAGAGATGCCCAATTTGAGAGTCAGTGCTCTGAGGCACTGATTTTTTTTCTTGTTAATTTAAAAGTTGTTTATATTTATGAAGAATATAGTATAAATTTAGCAAGATTTGTTGTTCATAATATACTTAGAATCAGATGTTCTTTTATTCACAGGCAGTAACAGTACCTATGCCATGATACTTGAACAACAAGGAAATAAAAGAAAGCAGTAACAAAAAAAATCCCCTAATAGTCTTGAATGTTATAAAATTTAATATTTTTCTATGTAAAAATTAATTACTATTGAAGTGTTTCTTCTATGCTAAAATTGTTTTATTTTTATTGCTGTGCTTTCTGTCTCTTCTGTACTTATAGAAATTGAAATTATTTAAAACAATTAGAATAAGAATGACATGCAGTAATTAAGTATATTTTAAAAGATTAAGACTACTTAAAATGTGTCTAGGATAGCCTGCCCTTCATTTTTTGTCTTTTCTCAATTCTTACACTTATCTTCTAGTATCAGGGTTAGAGGTCACTCTACTTATAGGTGTCTTTAAAGTGTACTTTACAGAGCATGACCAGGTTCATTTTAGAGTTAAGATTCATTACCATGTATATCAGACAGTAACATGTAGGATTTTTCTAAAGGTAGTTGTTAAAAGCAGCATATGCAATGTTTCAAAATTTTTTTTAAAAAATCACTTATAGTATTTTAAAACACAGTATGTCTCAGGGAATCAGTCATCCAACTATGTAAGTAGATAGGAAAATATTCTTACAAACTTCCTTAAGGGTTGAGCCAATGTATAAGCAGTGGGAGAGTGGCCAATAACGAGGGAGAAACTAAATATAAAAATACAGGATGATGGATAGAGTGCCTGAGAAGAGGTTAAAGAAGATGAACGTCAGTATATTTTTTTAAAACAAACTGGTAATGATGGTGCTGATAATACTGTCATTGTTTATATTGTGCGCATTGTGTGTATTATATTTCTAAATGCATCCAATTCTTACTACTGCCCTATGAAGTAGAGGCTGTCCTTACATTTACCCTGCTATATTAAGAGTGATCAAGAGCACAGAGAAGTTAAGTGAATTTCTCAATGTCACACAGGTGAAGAGTGACACAATGAAATTTAATCTCTGACTGCATGGCTCAAGAGTCCTAGTCCTTACTTTTATCTATGATGATAAACGGCATCTGGTACAGTATAGAAAAGTGAAGTCCTTGTTAATAGTTTTTACCATCTCCCCAGCACCAACCACAGAGCCCAGTACATAAAAGAGCAAGGGTGAACAGAAGGAAGTGGGGGATGAATAGTGAGCTGCAGATCTATCTACATTATTTGCAGGACCCAGTGCAAAATGAAAAATTTGAGCTCCTTGTTAAAATCTGTTGAGATTTTAAAAATGGTGGCAGCAAAGCATTTAGTCAAGTGCAAGGCTCTTGAAAGTATGGGGGACATTGTGTGACTTCACAGGTCATATGCCCATATATCTGGACCTGGGGAGCTGCCTTAGCCTTGAAAAAGAGGCACAATAATTTATTTTCCTAGAAAAGCTTTCAGTGGATTGTATGATGCTTGTCAGTTACTCCCTCCTATGATGTGACTTTACAATGTATGAAAGTGAGTTTCTATTTCCCCACCCCAGTGATGTTGAGTTTTGTTATGAGGCTTATTTAACCAATTAATGTAAGCGACAGTATGTTAGCTCCTAGCCAAAGTCCCAATGCAGTACTAGCTTCAACATCCACTCTTTTGGTCTACCCTTAGAAGAGCATTATCTGATAGCAAAAGGAAGGAAGGGAAGGAAGGAGAGAGAGAGAGGAAGGTAGCTTCTCTTTCTGCTATAGATTGTTTGGGCTTGACCCAGGCTACAACTTGAGTTTATATCTGCTTCATGTGTTCTTATCTTTCATGGAATGGTCCTCTCATAGCAAGTGGCAGAAGTGCAGGAAGCAGCCAACTGCACAAGCACATTTGAGGGTCCTTGCTCATAGCACACCTGTTTGCATTCTATTGGTCAAAGAAGGTTATAGGGCCAGCCATATTTAGGCAGGTGTGTGCTTCTTAAATAATGGTCTCCTTCATCCTGGCCAACATGGTGAAATCCGGTCTCTACTAAAAATACAAAAATTAGCCGGGTGTGATTGTGCATGCCTGTAATCCCAGCTACTCAGGAGGCTGAGGCAGAGAATCTCGTGAATCCGGGAGACAAAGGTTGCAGTGAGCCGAGATCGGGCCATTACTCTCCAACCTGGTGACAGAGCGAGACTCCGTGTTTAAAAAAAAAAAAAAAAAAAAAAAAAAAAAAAAAGAATGATCTCCTTAGTCTTTCTCATATTCCCAGTGATAAGTATAATTTCCAGTAGTGGTTTGTTATGGAGATTCTAGCCTAATTAGTATCATTAGTAAAGAAAATAAGGATTTAAAGTAGCATAAATCTAAAGTTAGCATTTTAGATGTATTTTTATGTCCAATTATTTAATCACTATGCATATATATCTGTGTGTATAGGTCAGTATTTAAGAATAGTCATGAAACTTCAGAGAAACACAGAAGCGTGTCTTAAATAGAAAATAAAATGCACATTCTTGTATAGTTGCATGACTGATAACCTCAAATTTTATTATGGTACAATAAAAGGACAACCTCGTAGCTTTTGCATAGTGTTGCCTATGATTATGATTTCTTATTCAACATGGAATTGAAGATTATAGTTCTTCAGTAAAAATGAAATATTCACACCATTATAGAAGAAATCACTTTTCTCATTATGATTCATCATTTATCATGACGAAAACGTTACAGAAAATATTGAAGGTCAGCCTAATATAGTCATTTAGTCATAAATTTGTAGGTAATATAAAATAAACCCTATATGGTGCCAGAAAAGGGTTTTTATTCTTTGTTATATCTGAATCATATTCTATATATATGTGCTCTAGAGCCATGCACTGGGTGTGATTTTTTTTTAATATAGTTTCAGAACTAGTCCCCGGGGGAAAATTATATATAGATATACACACACATATATATTAATTAATTTTAGTCACACTTGGATGACTACAATTTTTATTACTAGTTACCTATATTCTCTGATTTGGGGATGTAGCTACAGTTTATAACAGAGTGCAGGAAATTCTAGCTCAGTAGCCTCCCCACTCCTTCTCTTCAGGCTTTCAGTTTTGGGACAGTTTTCATTAGCTTTTCGCCAAAAGCAGACCAATGTGTGCCTATTTGGAGCAAGTTCTTAATATACAACAGATAAAGAGAGTCACCTCAAGATCTGGCTTTGTACCTTTCTACAAATTCTAACAATTCATCTTCTCTAAGAAGACAAAGTTCTGAGGGTGTGCAGCTTGGTAATCAGAGGACTTTCAATGAATTAGGAAAAGGCACCTCTTCAAAGTTTTACGCACACACTCAGAACAATGCTAGGGACGTGCTGGTGGAGCACAAGCTGGAATTTGATCCCACTTCGTTGCTTGACCTGCGCCCTTGTGCTGTGAACAACTTGTGCAACTCTATAACCTCCATATGGTTAAAATAACTGCCAGCCTAGGCAAGACTTAGATTAGATTTTCAGTTTTACGTCCTACAAAGATAAGTGACTTTAGGCAAGTTCCTTTAACTTTCAAAGTTTTTTCTTTTTTAACAAATTTATTTCAGAGTTGTGAGATAAGAGCTCACTTTGAGGAAGAAATGCGCAGATATATCCTTGGCATCTTATTTTGAAACTATATTTCATTATCTAAGACAAATAAACTTACCAGAAATTGTTATTTTATGTTTAGCATTTTCTCAATTATTATTGTAGATTAAATGTATCTTAGTTAAAGACACCACCATTTACCTGTGGACAAAGCCTGAATTCATTATGGATCACCTTCTTCACCCTCTTTTCTCTTCCAGTCATTGCTACTAAATACTGATGCCCCTTCCTAAACAATCTCTAATATTTTACTGCTTTTCCATCAACACTCTCACTGCCTTGGTCCAGAATCACATGATTTCTTCCCTGAAGTGTTGTAATTACTCCCCACTAATTGACTCATATCATATTTCAGCCTCCTCTAATCCATTCTCCATACTGTCTCAATAATTATCTTTACACTGCAGATATTCCCTCTGCTAGAAATCCTTCAGTTACAGACCATAACTCACAAGAATCTTAGTCATAAGTATCTTGTCAGGCTTCTCATGATCTGAGCCACATTCTTATTTAAGGCATGACTTAAAGTAGTTGTTTCACAAATGTTTTTGAATGAATAGTACTACTCGGCACATTCAGTGCCTAGGTTAGGGCTTGCCTTCCATTACAAATACATAACAAAATAAAAGGAGCAATAACCTGGGGGTAAAAATGAAGGACATGATAATGCTGGTAAATGAACAGAAGAAAGGAAATTCCAATGATAAGAGTCAGGAAGAGGGATAGCCTGGAAAGCAGGGACAAGGTAAAAGAACAGCATGGCTATGAAGCCCTTGTCTGGGAAGATGAAGGGGAAAATTTGTAACAATTTGAAAAATTGTTAAGGAAGACAAAGACATATTGAATCGACAAGAAAATTCAGACTAAAGCTTTTGAACATATGGTGGTTCTGCTAGGGAAAGGTATAAACAAAATTGCAAACCAAAGATGTAAGATTAAAAATGACTTCAGGGGTAAGGTATAGGAAGTCATCACTGTGTAAAACTAAGACCGGTAATGAAAATGTACATAAAGGGTTTAGTGAAATATGTTATCACTACCGAAAATTTGGAATTAGAAGGAAAATGAGATTCTTTTAAAAAAATAATATATGTCTTCTAATTACAATTGCGTAATTACTAACAAAATGGAATAAGAAATAGTAAGGGATTTAAGAGACCTCTGACCCAAATTATTTAAAAATTTTATAGCACAAAACAGCACATGAACTAAATGCTCATCAGTGTAATTATTTATAATATATATTTTTAAATGATATTTATTGAAAGAGGATTTAAAAGAAGGTATGACTTTAGGAAGATATAAGAAAATAATATTTGAAGCAAAAAATGAAGAAAAATGTAACTTTGAGGGCATCATTAAAATTTGATGAAATCTTTTTATGATGATATTTTAAGCTCAAATGAATGCATAAATGAGGTTTGTTTTTACTATTTTTGCCCAGCACGTAAAATGCATTCAATAAATATCTAACAAATTCATCAATAAGTAGATATCTCTGAAAGGGAGGATAAGAAATTGAACGTCAAACACTGAAAAGTCATAATGATCAAGGCAAATTGATAAAAATATTCTATATGGGGATGATTTGATTGAGTTTAAAGGAAGAGTAATTTGGTTTCTTGAATTAAAAAAAAAAAACTTTTCCTTTTTTTAGTTGCAGAATTTGAAGAATAAAATATTTCATCTCTTCCACATGGCCCCAGTGGTAGGGCATCATTCTTACATAAAAAGATTCCAGATGAATGAAATTCATTGGTTACTGATGCCTACTTCTGTCCTTCTGGATAGGAAGACATATTTCATACAATTATTGCATGTTTTAAATTATGGTCCTTGCTCTACTTCCCTAAGCACTTAAAATGTTACATTGTTGGTATCTTTGGTTTTTCTCTATTCCTTCAGGCAGCACTAAAATTCTTCCAAATAGGTATTTTGAATATAATAAATTACTTATTTTTATTGATTATATGCTTTAGGGGAAAATTTGACTCAATTATTTTGCCTATTAAGTATGCAGTAGTAGGAAATAGAATATACTCATATAATATTTATGGATATTGTTATTCTACTTGATTATTAATTTTCTTTAATTTACTCTAAGTTTTTATAGTCTAATTAATGAAAATTATATGCTTCCAAAGTTTAAAAAATGAAAAACAAATTTTAGTGTGAGATAATTTTATGCTTTAAAAAATATCCTAGTCTCCAATTATTTATTACTTTTGACATAGAAATTTATCTTTCACTTCCAAGTAACTCTTCCGTTATGTTTGTACTTTTGATCTTGTTAATTTGTTGTTTGTTCAGAAAACCATGAGTAATGACTTTATCATTTTTAATACTTCAGTTTCCCAGAACTATGTTTTAAGAATATTTTTCAGTCAAATGTTAATAACCTTTCTTTTGTTCTTCCCTAGGAAGCTCTGCTTCTTATTTGATTTATTTAATTTATTATTATCTCATTTATTATATAAAAAGTTCAATGTTCCTGTGCAAATACTATTTTACTTAGTGAAATTCTAATGTTTATAATTATTTCACTATTCAATTTTTGTGGTTTATAAATATATGTAATTATTAATCTTCAAATGTCTCTATAGAAGCAGTACTTAGTCTGACTCTAAAATTATATTTGTTTTATAGTTCTTTATGAAAGGGTGGACATTTAAGAATTTTGCACAAGTTTTCTCTTATTTTATCTATCTAGCAGTGTTATTAGCTTATCCCTTTGAAATTAAGCAAATAGAATGTGTTAGTATATGTTTTTGTTATCTGAGATCATGATTAGTTTTTCATTTAAATCAGTTTTTCTTCTTTTTTTCCCTGTCAAAAACTACTAATGTCTCTCAATCTCAATTTCAAAAGGTGAATTATTTGAATTTTCAAGTGGGGACATATTATGATATTAAACAAATGAAATACATTTGTTGCTTTTTTTTTTAATTATCATAGCTCTAACTCTTTGTGATCAGCCATATTGTTTGCAACTTAAATGTAAGACATTGATTTGCTAAATCATAATCAGAAGTAAGAAGAAGTACCAAACCACACAATCATAGTGTCAGCAGGAGTTTGGCTGCCAGCATAATGACAAACACAAATAATGCTAATACAACCACACTTATCCTGGGCCCTCCTTTCATGGGACTCTGTGTCTCTACTAGTTAAGATCCTGAAAGGTCTTCCACATACCTGAAAAGAAGAGGAATTCTTTTAAATTCTTTCAAAAAACCAGTTACTTGAGTTCATGAAATCTTGCACTGAAAGCAGTCTATAATTAGAACTTTATCTTGAAAGCTCTGAAATGATTTCCAACTAAGTTAGGAAAATCAACCATGGCAGTGTTCAGCTCAGATTATCCCCATTGCCCAGGCTGGAGTGTGATGGTACCATCATAGCTCACTGTAGCTTCTAATTTCCAAGTTCAAATGATCCTTCTGCCTCAGCCTCCTGAATAGATGTGACTACAAATATGTGCCACCATGTGTAGCTAATTTTTTATTTTTTATTTTTATTATTATTTTTTTTTTGTAGAGAGGGGCCTAACTGTATTATCCAGGCTGGTCTCAAGCTTCTAGCCTCAATTGATCCTCCCACCTTGGACTCTCAAAGTGTTGGGATTATAGGCAGGAGCCACCATTCCTGGCCCACTTCATTTTCCTAGAATGAGTCTGATATTAGATTTCAGACTGATCTTCCTTCAGTCAGAAAATATCCTTTCATAGATTGGCTGGAGAAGCTTTCAGTGTGTTTTCTAAACGGATAAATGTATCCTGCCTCACAACAATTACCAAATTGCCCCTAACTCTATGAATGAATAATTCAGTAGTTCCTTGGGACCATATAATGCATTTACTTCTTTTTTCATGAAGCATTGATTGAGAATATATTGTTTTTTTGTTTTGAATATGTACATGAAGTGTTTAAAAGAACATAAATAAATAGCCTCTGTACCAAAGTTGATCCCAGTATTAAACGTAAAAATAAAATACAGAGAAACATTTACCTAGTCTTATAAAAAATATTTTGAGGGTAAATCTCAGTGTATTCGTTTGTTCTCATCCTGCTGTGAAGAAATACCCAAGACTAGATAATTTATAAAGGAAAGAGATTTAATTGACTCACAGCTCCACAGGGCTGAGGAGGCCTCAGGGAAATTACAAACTTTGCGGAAGGGGAACCAAACACATTTTTTTACACGCGGTGACAAGAATGAGAAGTGCAGAGCAAAGGCGGGGCAAAGTCCCTTATAAAACCATCAGATCTTCTGAGAATTCACACACTATCATGAGAAGAGCATGAGGGTAATGGCCCCCATGATTCAATTACCTCCCACCAGGTCCCACCCACAACATATGGGGATTATGGGAATTACAGTTTAAGGTGAAATTTGGGTGGAACACAGCCAAATCATATCAGTCCACTCCTGATCCCTCTTCACATTTCAAAACACAGTCATGCCTTCCCAAGAGTCTCCCAAAGTCTTAACTAATTCCAGCATTAACTCAAAACTTGGAGTCCAAAGTCTCATCTGGGATAAGACAAGTCCCTTTTACCTATGAGCCTGTAAAGTTTATAGCAAGTTAGTTACTTTCTAAATACAATGAGGTTACAGGCATTGGGTAAATACACTCATTTCAAATAGGAGAAATTGGCCAAACCAAAGGGGCTACAGGCCCCATGCAAGTCAAAAATGCACTAGATCAAAAGGATCCCTTTTGACTCCATGTCTCACATAGAGGTCATGTTGATGCAAGAGGTCATGTTGATGCAAGAGGTGAGGTCTCATAGGCTTGGGCACTCAGTAAGGAAATAAAAGGAAATAAATGACAGAGAAGTTGCTCTAAGGCCTGGAGTGCCAACCTCTTCCTGATTCATTTTTCTGTGCCTCACAATATTCTAGGAGCATAGAACTGATAGTATTCTCTAATGCATTTAGCTGAAGACAGCACTGCTTGCTTTCCAGAGGGGCAAGCTTGACTGCAGGCGTCCTTGCACCCTGCAGGAGCCTCCTTAATGACCCTATCTACATACAACATAAGCAGAACTGCAGGCTGGATTATAAATGAAACAAAAACAAATAGGGAATTTTATTGATCATTTGTCTCTCTATTGTAAATAATAACTACATTTTCTTATAAGTTTGTATCTTCATCAAGGTTATGTTTTTATTGACTCTGCTCAAGCTGAGTGTGAGAAACCATCAGTTAATCAGGATGACATTCCAAATATTTGTCCTTTTTCGTTATTCGTTCTGTGAATGGACATTACCAACTGTATACATACTCAAATTTATTTTTTTAAATGTAAAATTTGATCTATAATTATACTAATTCTTCCATAATAATCGCATGGACTAACTTAATTTCATTTCTGTTTTTATTGTCACATAAATGAAAGCAGGATGCACTCTTCCACATTTCTGAATTCCAATCATTACAGAATAGTTTTAGAGCTAAACCTTTTCTCTTTACACTGAAGGAGAAAGCAACCAGTTACTTCAGGATAAACTGGTAGTTTTCTAACAGGAACGTTAGTTTCTGTTTGTCTTATTTATATTTCACATTTATTTGAGAGGAATTAGTTATTTGAGGGTTAACATTAGAACTTAATAACTATCTATAATATTTGTCTCTGGAAAATTACATGCTTATTTTCTAACAAATGGCTTCAGATATTTAGTTATCTAGATATTTAAATTAGACATTTGAAAATCAATGTGATGGTAATTTGGTGCTCTCTGAAGTGGAATTGCTTCTGCGTATCTGAGTATCCTGTATAAATATTGGACAGGTTGCCTGATAATTCTTAATCTGTTTTTTAATTCTCTTTTTTTTGTTTTGTGCAAAGAGGATAATAGACCTTTCTTATTTTACAGTATTGTTGTGAATACAATATGCGAAAATGCTTTGGAAAATGGTAATTATTATGTTTATCATTTTATTCATCATTATTGTAAGAATTATCTTTATAATTATTGTAATAAAAATGGTAAGTGGCAATTACTTAAAGAAATTACTAAATAATTTATATAGTGGAATGAAAAAGCAAAATAATACAAATAGTAACTTATTAATTTTGATATAGCAACAAAATATCAAACACAGTAAGAGAGACAAGCAGTAAACGCAACAGGTGGTATAATCAACAGGCTAACAGCCAAGAAAGTTGCATAAATTAATAATGTGGCACAGTGTCATTCGGTGTAGCCAAATGAGCTATACAACTGTGAGAACCGTTCATAACAAGTGCTGTGTAACAGGAACAGATTTATTCTTCATAGCAAGGCATCTAAAGAGCATATATCTTACATGTATAAAATTAGGAAATACAGTTAAATTGTTTATCTTGAAAAAATCTCAGTATTACAGAAAAACATCAGCATACATTTAATGGAACTTGTAAAACGTTTACTTTACTTTTCCTGTTTTCCTGTCTTCCTTGTAGTATGAGGTATTAATAACATTTGGCTATTAGATTTGGCATTAAGGTTTTCAAACCATGCAATTGCAATAGAAGATAAAAAATAATAGTCATTTTTTGTTTCATGCGTTTCTCCCTCAAAATGAGGAAAAAGGAAGGAAATAAATAGCAATCTTTTTGTTCTCAAAGGAGACATATAGTTTTGTATTTATTAAAAGAAAGAAATTGATAAAATGGGGGTTCTTGGCATAAAATCATTTAGTATTCAGATAGTGAAATTTAAGTGGTGGGAGAGATTCAGGGCTTCTGTTCGGCATTGGTAAGACTGATGGTTCTGTGGCAAAAAAACAAAACAAAACAAAACAAAACTGTGGTTCATTTAGAGAATGAACTTTCTCTGAAGGGACAAACAGAAAAGTTGAAAGTTCCCTGAGGAAATTTTCAAGCGTCTGTAAAAAGCTTTACAAGTATCTGCTGCTACTGTTTTTCCCAACTGAAATAATCTTATAGAGGCAGTGAGAGATAATATGAACTACTGACAGTTACTTGAATTTTACCTCAGTTAGGAAACTGCACTTCTTTTACAGATGGAATGCTATTAGGCATGTTACTTAAGCTAAATTCTGGTGTTCTTTGAACTGAAGAAATTTGCCATTTTCTGCATGGAAGCAGAGGCATGGTAAGGAGATAGCAGGGTGAACTTTGTATTTCTGTAGAACCATTTATAATATATATGAGGATACCCTAGGCATATAGGACCCTTCTATCCATTTCAGAAATACTTGATTCATGTTTTAGCAATCAAAAGTTACCTAAAGAAGTATTGTTAGATCAATTATACCACTCAATGTGGATATGCAAAGGTTTATTCAAATTGCTCATTCTATTATGGTAATAGTACATCTTTCTAGAGAACGTTGCAGCACAGATTTGCAGGGAAGGCAGGTGGTAGTGATGGGAAGCATTTTTGGTATAGCCAGCATCTCCATGGCCTAAATGTTCACATAATATAATGCACATGGATTGATTCCATCTAAGGCACAGCTTTAAGAAACAATGTCTACGTACAGAACTTCTAGTTATATAGAAGAGGATTGTGGGTAAAGGCTCAAATAATTAACTGCACACAACATGCTTATTTATTTATGTTTCAGAAAATTTTTTGTTACCCAACTTTTTCTGAAAATCTCATTGGCTCCTTTCTTACTGTAATGAAGCAAAATAAAATGAGATGAAAAAAAATTTTTTTAAGTTAAAAAGAATGAAAGATAAATGCAATTCAACATATATCTAATTGAATTTTCTCAAAGAGAGAATATAGTAGGGGCATAACCAAATACTTAAGATAAAAGTAGCTGAAATAGTTTCTAGAAATGATGAAAAGTTGGGACACATTGTAAACAAAAGCAAGAAAGATAAGAATCTACATTTGGATATAGCATAGTGAAAATACAGAATGCTAGAGACAGAGATCTCACAAACAGAGGGAAAATACAGATGATTAACAATGGAATAAAGATGATATTCATATCCAACTATTTTTTCCCAGAACTTTTTATTCTGGTAAAATATACATAACATAAAATTTAACATCCTAACCATTTTTAAGTGTATGGTTCAGTGGTATTAAATAATTTCATACTGTTTGTACAACCATGACCACAATTAATCTACAGAATTATTTTCTTCTTGTATGATGGGAACTCCATCTTTATTAAATAATATTTTCCCCTTCACCTGCCACCTCCCTGTAACTATCATTCTACTTTCTGTCTCTATCATGCTGCAATCTAGAAAATTTTTAGATATACCCTGCTCTACTGCAAATCTTTTTCCCCAGCTCTTTGAGAAATAATTGACAAACAAAAATGTTAAATATTTAAGGTGTGTATTGTGATGCTTTCATATATGTATACATTGTGAAATACATTACTACAGTCAAGCTAATTAATATATCCAGCATTTCATATAGTTACCATTATTTTGTAGTGAGAACTCATAAGATCTACCATCTTAGCAAATTTCTAGTATATGATACATTATTAATTGTAGCCACATGATGTACATCAGATCCCCAGGTTTTCTTCATTCTGACTAACCAAAACTTTGTAACCACTGACTCACATCTCACCATGCCTTTTTGATTATTCCTACTGTTCAGTTTTTCAGTTTAGTGAATTCACTTTTTAAAATGATGATGATTTTACTTTCCAGAAATTCAATTTTATTCTCTTTCAAATATAACTGGCAATTTTTTAGAGTCATTTATGCCTTTTTCATGCCTTCAGCTCCATCTTTGTTTGTCTGTTCAAAGAGATTAATGTAATTGTTTTATAATCTGTATATAGTGATTTTATCATGTCAAAAGTCTTTGCAAATTTAATCTGCATTTTAAACCCTTTTATAATGTCTTATTTCTACACATGTAGTATTATTTTGTTTTTAAAATCAATGTTCTTTGGAGTTTCTTTTCTCCATGAAAACAATTCAAGTTGTGTATTTTATTTTTTCCCCATACAGAGAAGTTGGGCATTTACATCAGTTACACACTTGGGACACCAACTCCCCAAGACCACTTTTCATTAAAGTTTACGTTTGGAGCTATACAAGCTAGTGTTAATGGGGGTCCCAATGCCCTAGGAAAGGTGACTCATGATTAGGAATTCTTAGGATGACACTTTATTTTTATAAATTTACCTCTTGGCATTGACTGCTGAAACTAAAAGAGCCAGATTTCTTCCTTCTCCCATTGAGAGAACAGTCCTAATTCACCTCAGTTTCATATGAGGATAGGGCGTGGAAGTCTTGCCAGCATTCAGGAGGTAGTCTGCATCATTTTGTTAAGTGAATAAGTAAGTGCCTCTCAAAGAGAAGTTATTTCCCATATTAAATTTACCACTTCCTTAGCGCAATTAATATCTCACGTGAGCTTTGTGGGACACATTTAAACTATAGCATCACCTAAGTGGAATCATACAATAACCTACTTTTTTATGACTAGCTTATTTCACTTAGCAAGATTTTCTCAAAGTTCATCCACATTTTAGCATACTTTAGAATTTTCTTCCTTTTTAAGCCTGAATAATAATCCGTTATATTTTTATGCTACATTTTGCTTACTCATTCATCCCGTAATGGACTGTTGTGATGCTTCTGAGTTTTAGCTATTGTGAATAAGGCTGCTATGAGCACGAGTGTACAAATATGTCTTTGAGACCCTGCCTTCAATATTTTGGATATATTATAATACATGGAATTAACAGATCATATGATAAATCTACTTTAAATTATTTGAGGAGCCACAATACTATTTTCCACAGTGGCAATACTACTTTGTATTCCCACCAAGAGCACATAAGTTTTGCGGTTACTCCACATCCTCACCAAGATGTGCTTTCTGTTCTGTTTTTTATTATAATCATCCTACTAGTTATGAGGTGATATCTCATTGAAAGTTTTAGTTCACTTTTTTTTAGGGAGTAGTGTTGTTGAGCATAGTGTCATGTGTTTATTAGCCTTTTCCATATCTTCTTTGGACAAATGTCTATTCAGATCATTTGCTCATTTTAAAAATCAGATTATTAAATTTTTGCTGTTATGAGATTTAAGAATTCACTATACATTCTGGATATTAATTCCTTTTAGATATATAAGTTACAAATATAGACTCCAATTATGTGGTTAAAATTTTCTGCTGATAGGATCTTTTGATGTACAATTTAAAAAAATTCATGTAGTTCATTTTGTCCATTTTTTTCTTTTGAAGTCTATGCCTTTTATGTCACATCCAAGAAATCACTGCCAAATCCAATATTGTGAAGCTTTTTTACTAAAAGTTGTATGGTTTTAGGACTGATGTTTTCATCATCAATGGTTGTTGAATTTTGTCAAATGCTTTTCTATATTAATTGAGATGATCATATATTCTTTTTTTTCCTTTCATTCTGTTAATGTGGTACATTACATTTATTGATTGTTATTTGTTGAAATATCCTTGCATTCCAGGAATAAATTCAACTTGGTCACAGTGTATGATTAATTTTATATGCTGCTGAATTCAGTTTGCCAGTATTTAGGATTTTCACAGTATTCACAAAGGATATTTGTCTTTTATGCTTTTTTCTTCTAGTTCCTATGATTTTGCTGTCAGGGTTAATGCTGGATATATAGAATGAATTAAGAAATGTTTCTTTCTCTTCAATTTTTTTGGAAAAGAATGAGAAGTATTGGTATTAGTTTATCTTTAAATGTTTGGTAGAACTCACTCACTAGTGAAAACAGGCTTTTCTCTTTCCTTTTTTTTTTTTTTTGAGATGGAGTTTTGCTCTTGTTACCCAGGCTGGAGTGTGCAGTAGTGCAATCTCAGCTCACCAAAACCTCTGCCTCCTGGCTTCAAGTGATTCTCCTGCCTTAGCCTCCCTAGTAGCTGGGATCACAGGCTTGTGCTACCATGCCTAGCTAATTTTGTATTTTCAGTAGATACAGAGTTTCTTCATGTTGGTCAGGCTGGTCTCGAACTCCTGACCTCAGGTGATCCACCTGCCTCAGCCTCCCAAAGTGCTAGGATTACTGGTGTGAGCCACTGCGCCTAGACTTTTTTTTTTTTTTTTCTTTTTTAAATCAGGAGAATTTTGGCTATTGATTAAATCTTCTAATTAATAGATCTATTCAGATTCTTATTTCTTTGTCGTTTAGTGATTACAGTGTTCATGCTTCAAAAATTCATCCATTTTATCTAAGATATCAATTTGTCAATGTAGAATTATTAACTATAGTCTCATAACTTTACTAGTTCGTACAATTTGTAGTAATGTCCCCACTTTGATTTTGATTTTAATAATTTGATTTTTTTCTTAGTTTATCTCGTTAAAAGTTCATTACATTTGCTGATCTTTTCACAGAATCAGCTTTTGTTTTATTAGTTTCTCTAGTGTTTCTAAGATCTATTTTGCTTATTTCTGCTATAATCTTTACTATTTCCTGCTTTCTTCTAGCTTTGGATTTAATTTGTTTTTCATTTTCTTGTTTCTTAAGTTGTAAAGTCAGGCTGTTGATTGGAGATCTTCTTATTTTTAATATAAGCATTTGAGAGTATACATTTGCCCTTTAGCACTCTACTCACTGTGTTCCCCAAATTTTGGTGTGTGTTTTTATTATTATCCATATCTAAGTATTTTTAAATTTCCATTGTGGTTGCTTATTTTATCCATTGCTTGTTTAAAAATATGTTGTTTAATTTTCACAATTTTTTAAGAATTTCAGTTTTCCTCCTGTTACTGATTTTTAACTTCATTCGATGGTGGCTGGAGAAGATATGTTGTATTATCTCTGTCTTTATTAATCTATTGAGACTTGATTTTTGCCTTAGCATACGGCCTATCCTGAAAATGTACCATGTGAATATGAGGAGAATATATATACTGCTGCTGTTGGGTAGAATGTTCTGTACAGGTCTGTTAGATTTAGCTGGTGTATTTTGTTGATTAAACCCTTTGTTTTTTTTATTTATCTTCTGTCTAGTTGTGCTATCTATTATTCAGTGTGGGTGACTGAAGTCTCTATTATTATAGAACTGTGTATTTTTCCCTTCAAACCTTTTTTTCTTTATATATTTTGATTGTCTGTTACTTGGTTTGCAAATGTTTATAATTATTATATTTTCTTCCTCTATGAAAACTTATTATTAATATCGATTTACTTTGGCTCTTATAACCTTTTTTACTTAAAGTATATTTTATCTGATATTTGTATATCCACCCCTGCTTTCTTTTGGTTACAATGTGCATGGACTATCTTATTTCGTCCTCTTTCTCACAATCTATTTGTGTCTTTGGACTATAGTGAGTTTCTTGTAGGATCTCGTTTAGTTGGAACATTTTGTTAAAAATCGTTTTTCAAATCCCTGCTTTTAGAGTAAAGGATTTAATCTATTTGCATTTGAAGTGATTACTGATAAAGAGAGATGTATTTCTGTGATTTTCTGTCTGTTTTCTTTATACCTTATAGCTTGTGTTCCATATTTCCTGCATTAATGTTTTCTTTTTCAGTTTATTTTTTATATTGAAACATTTAATTCCTTTCTCATTTTCTTATGTGTATTTTCTACAACTATTCTCTTTGGTTACCATGGGGGCTGAATTTTAATATCCTAAACTTACAGTGCTCTAATTTGAACTTATACTAGCTTAACTTTGATCAACAAAAACTGCTTATTTACAGTGTAGTCATCACTACTTTAGATGTTTGTCACAAAATTACATCTTAATATATTGTGTGCCCCAAAGCATACATTAGTAATTATTTAAATGCATTGCTCTCTTAAATTATGTATAAAGCAAACTGTTGAGTTACAAACCAAAGTTACAATAATGATAGATTTTATATTAATAGGTTTAAAAATGTATTAATCTCTTAAATTATGTGGAAATAAAGATTAAGGTTATAAATCTTTGCTTAAATAACAGATATTATAATTGCCTCTGTATTTATCTTCATTGAGATATTTATAATTTCATATGGCCTCAAGTTACCGTCTTGTTTTATTTCATTTTACCCTGCAGACTATTGTGGGCAAGAAATTTTGCAGGGCAGGTCTAGTCCCAGTGAGATCCCTCCACTTTTGTTGATCTGGGCATGTGTAAGTTTTTCCTTTAGTTTTGAAAGACAGTATTGGTGGATACAGGATTCTTGATTAACAATTTTTTCTTTTAGCATTTTGAATATATCATCCACTGCCTTCTGCTCTGTATAGTTTCTGATGAGAAATCTGCTGACTATCTTACTGAGGATCCAGTCTATGTGATGAGATGCTTTTTGCTGCCTTAAAAATTTTCTATTTGCCTTTTTCTTTTCAAAGTTTTATTATAATGTGTTTTGAAGTTGTTCTCTTTGAATTCATTGTAATTGAAGTTCATTGACCTTTTGGATGTTTACATTCATGTCTTCTATCAAATTTGGGGAACTTTCAGTCATTATATCTTTAAATATTATTTCTGCCTTCATCTATGTCTCTTACTTCTAAGATTTCCACAATGTGTAGGTTAATCTGCTTGATTGTGTTTCAAAGGTTCTGTTCACCTTTCTTAAACATTTTTAAAATTTTATTCATATTCACTTATTTTCATTGTCTTTTCCTCAACTTTGCTCACTCTTTTATCTGCCTACTCAACCCTGTCACTGGATACTTCTACTGAGCTTTTCATTTCTCTTATTGTACTTTTCATCTCTAGAATTTCTTTTTGGCTCATTTTAGATTTCCCATCTCCTTTTTTAAAATAAATTATTTTCTTGACTCCATATCTTAAAGATGCCATTTAGGATCTTTGAGGCAGTTGTCTTAAAGTCTTTGTCTAGTATGTCTGCCCCAAGGTCTTTTTCAAGGGCAGTTTCTGTTGCTTTTTTCTTTCTTTGTTTTTGAGTGGGTCATATTTTTCTGCTTCCTTGATTAGCTTCTGAAGATTGTTGAAACTGGACATTTGAATCTATGTAGTAAATTTGGAAACCACATTCCTCCCTTTTCAGGGTGTTTTGGTTTTCATTATTATATTATTATTATTATTATTATTTAATTTTCATGCTGTCTTTATAATAATAATTACTTTGAAGTGTAAGCTTAAGGTCTTCCATGGTTTTTTTTCGAATCTGTCTTTTCCCCAGGATACATGGTCACTTTCTATTTTTCTCCATGTATGAAACTGCTTTTCAATGTCCCAGACTTTTATGTCTTGCTGCTAAAATGAGAAAAATAGAAAAAATGAGAAATGAGGAATGGATGGATAATGTTGTGTTCCCTGAAGTTTTCTGAAAGTCACTTCAGCCCTGGAGGGATTTGTTGGCAACAGTGGGTAGGAGTGCAACAAATGACTGCCCATCTTTTTTCTGCACCTCTGTGGTCCGCAGCAGCAATTACTCACAGGATCTCAGATTCCTAATATTTGGAGGACAGGGTGCTTTGAGGGCACCCTGATATCCACAAGCTGTGTGCAGGCTGCTCTTCTAATCCCTGCACATTTTTCCTTCAGAAGGATGAGGCTTGAGAATAGGGAGGTGCTATTGTGTTTAGAGCAGAAATTTACCATTGATGCTTTACCAGCATTTGCAAGCCTTTAATAGACTCAGTAATTCCAAAATAGTTCCATCAAACAGATTCTAGCAGGGCATTTGTTGTTTAGGTAGAGAGACAGTTTTTTCATGCTTCCTACTCCACCATCTAACATTTTTATGGCAACAGATAATTCAACATCAACAGATGCACACAAGAGAAACTTCTAAATTACGTATTTTCAGAAGAAAAGAAAATGATCCTGTTAGAAAATTTTGCACAAAGGAATAGTGAACAAATAAAATAGCAAACCTGTCAGAAAATATCACTATGATTTTATTTCATGACTACAATGTGGCTCAAACTTTGAAAATCAGTTCACCATATTCACATGTTAAAAAGAAAAAACATATCTAAAATAGTTGCAGAAAATCATTTAATAGCATTAAGTAATTATTTATAACCAAAATTCTCAGCACAAAGTAAAATCAAAGGGAATTCTTTCCTAAATCGATAAAGATTCTTTACCAAAATCTTCAGGAAACCTTACACTAACAGGAAATGTTACTGTTGCATGTATAAACTTCCCTAGCTTTTCTTCCTTTTTGCATCCCTGTGTGGCAGAAAGCTTTATGGCACTTTGTTTGTTTTTGTCTGTTTTAGTCCTATATTTAGTGTAAGATGGCTTGGAACCAGAAAAGTGGTAGCAGTCTGAAGTGTAGATTGCTTTCCCTGCTTCTACTATCAGTGTGGAGGAATGGATTTGCTCAGAGGCATTAAGTACCATATAATGTTCTAACATGGCATAGTAGGGAGTTGGAATGCCTAAATTCTAACTTAGCCTCAGATTAGCTATGAGATCTTCATTAAAAGACAGTCTCAAACTGACATATCTGATCAATGAGGCCTGCTGACCAGATTGTATTTAATATCCCTTTCCCTGGATGGGCTGGAGCTGGCTTCCACACTTCTCAAAGCTGAGTGAATATACAGCTTTCCGGGGCTCCTGGGAAGCTGATAAAATGCAGATACTGTTTAATTGGATTTGGGATGCATCCTGACTTACAGCCTTTCTAACAGTCTTTTAGTGATGCCAATGCTGCTGGATCAAATATATTTAAGTAATGCATTGTAATTAGCCATGTATTTTTCTAAATATGCTTTAGAATACTTCTCTCAATCAGTACACTTTATTGAACTTAAAAGACATTCAACCTACAAGAAACTGACTTGCAGGCAACTTTTAAAAAAAGTATTAATAACATTAAATTCCTTTAATTAGCAATGTATCTGTTTGATTTCACAGACACACTAAAACCAAGGAGGTATTTTATATATATATATTTTTAATTCTAGCATGACTGAAGACATCATGCTATCATAAGAAGCAAATGGAAAACACTGGATTTGTAAGCATGAGATCTGGGTGCTAATCTCCTTTACAACTAATTGAATATGATTGAAAATTTAGCTTGTCTAAATCTGTTTCTTCATCTGAGGAATTAAGAGTTGAATGAGCTACATGCTTTCTCTGGATTGCTCTAGCTCTAAACTGATACGATTATAAAACTTTCATAACCATAGGAGTTTTGAGATCGCTTATAGATGACATTTCAAATAATTTATACATAAGCTAAGCAGCAAAGTGCAAAGTTGAGTCCAGGCAATTCTCTCAATCATTGAGAAAAATAATGAGTATTTTCAATTGGATCATGGGTATTACAAGCCTTCGTTCATAAAATTCACTGGAAATATATCAGTTTGTCTTTTATTTTTGTAGTCATGACTGTAAGTTCTGTTAAACTAGAAGGATAATAAAATTAGAAATTGCAATAGAAAAGCATTCATATATTGTGAACACTTAGTAACACACATTACCCTATTCCTACAACTAAAATAAAAAGAATAAAATTCAAAAGATATATACATTTTAAATAGTTATTTGAACTACTTAACATAATAGGGCTAGCATAATAATTTCCTCAATATTTCTTTGATTCCTGGGATTTATTCATTAAAAAATTGAATAATCATACATATTTATTAACTTAGGCATAGAATTTAACATTTGTTGTCTTGAAGACTTTGCAAAAGTTTATATGCTATAATGTCCTATTTTGGAGATTTTAGAAAAATGATACTTTAAATATTTCACATAATAGAACAGGGGAGCTGTAGTAGAAAGGATTAAATTATGACAATTTATCTTCAAAGTGTTTTGGAAGGAAGATTGATATTCTTTCCTCCAAAGGTAAATTGGCCTAATAATTTTAGCATGGTGAAATTTACGAAATCTAGGAAACCTTTTAACTTATATTTCTGTACATCTATATTAATAAAATATTCTTCATAGCCTAAAATAGACTTTCTTTTGCATGCATTCATTTTATGAAAGTCAAGCGCTAAACTGGAAAGGAAAAGTAATAAAGCAAATTGGGCATGAAGATAAAGCAGATGTTTCTGATACTGTAACGACCTGGCAGACTGAGTCAAAGTCATGTTGGGAGAGATTTGTCATTGGAGTTACTGCATGCTGTTCCTACCGCTTCTCCATGATCTGAGCCTATCCTATGTGGAATGCCTCCTGATTCTCACTGTGGTTATGCGTTTCTTTCCTTTATTTTTCTTTCTTTCTTTCTTTCTTTTTTTTTTTTTTTTTTTTGAGACAGAGTCTCACTGTTGTTGCCCAGGCTGGAGTGCAATGGCACGATCTCGGCTCACGGTAACCTCTGCCTCCTGGGTTCAAGAGATTCTCCTGCCCCAGCCTCCAGAGTAGCTGGGATTACAGGCGCATGCCACCACACCTGCTGAGTTTTACATTTTTAGTGGAGACGGGGTTTCGCCGTGTTGGCCAGGCTGGTCTCAACTCCTGACCTCAGGTGATCTACCCGTCTTGGCCTCAGGTGATCCACCTGACCTCAGGTGATCCACCCGTGTTGGGATTACAGGTGTGAGCCACCGGGCACCGGCCGGTTTTGCATTTCTTTCTCTACTACTGCACCCCACTAAATGGTATCTGCTCTGTCTTCTCTATTCATACCATTAGTATATGAATCTCATCTAAGTATCTACAGTTTGACTGCAAACTCAGAATTACCTGGGAAATTTAAGAAATACTGGTTCCTGGGGTCCTACCCACAGAGACTCTGATTTAATTGGTCTGGGATGTGGCCTGGGCATTGGGATTTTTAACAGCTTTTCAGGTGACTAATGTGAAGTTGAAGCCCTCTGAAATGTACCAGGAAGTCTACTGGCTCTTTGGAATTACCACTTACTTAATACTCACAATACTCTTCTAGGTAGATATTACATTCCTTTGTAGAGAAAAGGAAGTGGAATATCAGGAAGAGTTAATGACCAGCTTAATACCACTAGTACATGGTAGCTACAGGATTCTATCCATGTTCTACATTATTGCATGTTTGCTCTTTTTCTTTACTGTAGAAGCAGGCTGAGTTTTGTGTTCTGTGACCCAGATTCTCAGCAAAGCCATAGTCGCTTTTCTGGCTGTATCAAACTTTTGTTAAAACAATGATCTTCATATACACTTAAAGAAACATTTACTTATGTATAAAACTAATTTTCTGCATCTATAATGGCAGGATGACTTACGTCGTTATTCCCCTTAATGTAATGTGGAGCTGCAGTGGTCCATTTGAATTCAAATAGCTGTGTTCTGTCTTTTAACCTGATCAACTGTGCCAAGATTCTTATTTGATATTTTCTGAATTTTATGTAGTGATAAGAAATTTTAATCTGCCCTTACTTAATTTTAACTATGCATTTAAATATGTTGGATGTATTTTCAATATTGTGGGCCCTGTCACAAAACCCAGACCATTACTATGAGTAAGCTTACATAATTTTATGGTAGGACCAGAATGGCATTCAAAACACTTCTGAGATTTGTTAAAATTACATTTAAAAATGCATTTATTCAATGTATTCCAATATTACATTTGATAATTATGCTGAATTATGGATTTCCGACTCTTCATCTTATATCCTAAAATTGCTGTTTATTTAAGTCATTTATTTGTTGAGGAAAGAGGCACCCTAAATTAAAAGAAGAACACTTTGATGGATTATTTTATGTTCAGCTGACAAAAAGTGTAGTTTAATTATAAAAAAGATCCATTCTACCAAGAGTGTTAAAATGCTAAATAGAAAATACATTGAATAGTGGGAGGGAACATTGGTACCAACAGTTGTGTTGTGGAACAGTTGTGGAAGCTGTGTGTTATTCTGCAGCTAATGTAAGTTAACATACTAAGTAACATACATGAAACCTAAAACTAAGCAAATAAAAATACATTGCTTATAAAAAATGTCTATAGTGGCATTATTTATATTAAAAAACTGGAAACAACCAAATGTCCATGAGCCACAAAAAGAATACGTAAATTGGCATATTCTTCAAGGAAATACAGAAATGAAGAAAAACTACTTCATTCAATGATATTGATTAATCTCATGAACATAATGTTGGGTGAAAAAAAAAAAAACAGATGTGATAGAATGCATTCAATTTATGTGAAACCCAGAATCAGGCAAAAGTGATCTGTGATGATGGTAGTCAAAAGAGCAGTTACCTTTGAGGGTTGATTATTGACTGGGTAAGAGCACAGTAGAGCATTGCGGAGTGTGAGAAATGACTTCCGTTTTGATGTGGGAGGTTCTAGAGGTACATCACAGGTGTGTACACCTGGAGCTCCACATGCGTGACTTGTGCACTTTACGGTATGAAAGTTATAATTCAACCAAAGTGAGGTTGGGGTGTGTATATGTCTATTTAAACACAATTATCTACAAGGACAGAGGCTCTGAGTGAGCAAGACCTTAGGACAAAGCAAATATTTGCATAAGGATAAAGAGAAATTAATTGCAACCTCAGAAGATTTAGAATTAGCACTCCAGATGGCCATGTCACTCATTATAGGGCTTAGATGAAAAATTTATTTTTCAACACTTGCTTGTCATCTAGGGCATACTAGAATTAATTTTTAAGATTACTATTTTTTCTGTGAATTATTTAAATGACTTAAAAATTGCAGTCTTAACAAAAAGGAGATGGAACATACTGTTCTTAGAATATATGGTTTTAACATAATGACAGCAAGGCTCAAAACTTACCAGTGCCCTAAGGTAACCTCCCCAACATGTAAATATATTTTTGTTTTCTCTCACACGTTGTATAAATTACCATCATTACGCTGAAGATTTCTAATCTGACCTTATTGTCATCATTAGCATTTCATGCGAGAGGAACTATTTATTAAATGCTACTTTGAGATAAAAATTATTTTCTAAAAGAATGTCTAGATTTCAAGGTTCAGTTATTTTCCTTGTCAAGAGAATGACTTTAGAGTATCATTTAAAAATGTGTGGTAGCTTTGTCAGAGTTGTTATTAATATTTCCTGAAAATTCATCTGTCTAAATTGAGGTTTTCTATTTTGTATTTGTAGGACATTTCTAGAATTGAAGGGAGCAGTGATAACATGGAGTAAATCTGTAGATTTAAGAGACAGAGGAAAAACATTTATCACTACCAAAGAAAGATAACATTGTTGGCTTAAGAAACAAACAAAACCCCTGGCAATTAATTTAAAATAATAATAATAAAAGTTTTATTTCAGTGGAGAAGAGAGGATAAATGAGGAAATTCTGTTAGGAGATACTAATCTTCAACATAATTATGCCATAAGAGTTTGAGCTTTAAAGTTAAAAATTGTGCCCTCAATATGTAGCACCAGACTCACAGCTCATGAGAAGAAACATAAGTACATTATGCTGCATTCAGTTCTGTGTCTTTATATAAACTTTGAAAAGAAATTTGACAGTGTCCTTTAATATATCCTGTAAAAATCTAATTAACTAATTGTCATCAGTCCAAAATGAAGCAACTGAGTGGTTGGTGATAGAATTTTCCCCACTTGCATGATCATATGTTTATATTAAATCTCCTAAGAAATCTTTGTTTGAAAAATATAATGTACTGCTGTAAAAGGAAACCAATCTAAATTTTAAAAGTCATAATCACATATGTATCAGACCAATAGATTGATCTTTTTATACAAATGATATTATTTTTCAAACGTTTTTAGTTTTACACATAACATAATGACTCATCTGGTTCAGATAGATTTCTGTTTTATAAAATTGAATCATTAAGAATTTACTGTCTGTCTTATGTTAATATTTCTAAAAATTATTGTCTGAAAAGTTGTACTAAATTTAATTTTGTACATGGCCAAGGAAATAATAATTCTTCCAAATGAAATTGAGTTAATTTGAAATACAATAGACAGCATATACCCATCATATAAAAGCCAATTACAATTAAGATGATCACTATTTTAAACTGCTGTGCAGCAGATTAGGAAAGTATTTGGGTAACTAGACACATTAGGAATATTCATATGCACATGTCACTGTGAGGTTTACAGTCTTTCCTATAAACAATTATTGCTTCTCTCTTCCAGGTTCTAGATACCAGTTATTACCTGCCTATTTGAATATCCTACAGGCCCTTCACACTCAGCATTTTCAAAACAAATGCTTTGTAACCTTTCCTCTTTATGCCCTAACTGGATAATTTATTACAAAGGCCAGAAATTAAGAAGACCTGTTCGCTACTAGGTCACATTGATTCCACATCTCAGATTTTGCTTAAATTCCTCTTCTTCTCTTTCCTATGTCCACTTCTCTCACACTGAATTTTTTAGGTGATCCCTGAAATATCTCCTTGCCTTCAACTTGCTT
Source organism: Sapajus apella (assembly GCF_009761245.1). Taxonomy (NCBI): domain Eukaryota; kingdom Metazoa; phylum Chordata; class Mammalia; order Primates; family Cebidae; genus Sapajus; species Sapajus apella. The sequence goes on from NW_022436941.1 coordinate 55,876,081, forward strand.
TGTCCTCATTATTTTCTTTATACCGTTGGGTAGAATTATTGGTCTAAAATATAGATCCAATCATGATTGCTTCATGTTTTTTATTGTGGAAAAGGATAATGCAGGAATCCTACACTGATCTAGTTCTACATGATCTGGCATCAAGCTACCCTTCTGATTTCAGTTTCTACCCTAATAACTATATTTAAACCCAAATTTGCCTCCCCATCCTTCTAATTCATATTCTTCTCAAATTCTTCTACGGCTGTGTGCATTAGAAACCAAACTTTCTTCTGTACTTTCTTATGCACCTTCTTCTCACTTCTCCTCCTGTATTTTTTATATCACTCTCTTGTACAGGCTGAAGCTAATTGTGGACTTTCATCAAGTTTGGCCTTGCTCTCTGCTTTTATTTCCTCTAATAACTCCCTCAGAGAGAGTTCATTTGCTCAAAGAGCTTCATCTGCCACCTCTCTGCCTCTTGGATTTCCTTGGCCCAATGTATGCAGCCTACAGTTGCTGGCACAACCTTTCAAGATGTAATTTTTGACAAGTTATTTTTCTTTTCCCAGAAACTACAGTGACTTTTTTATTGTTCCTTGTTTTAGCAGTCATCTAGTTTCTTTTTCCTAATTACTGCAGCTTATATCAAATTCCCGCAAATGACCTCTCTGTTTTTATTGGACTTCTTTATTTTTTTCTATTTTTGTGGGGCATCTTTATTTTCTCTTATTTAAATTACCTTAGCACCACAGTTCCTCATTCCATGTTGTTAATTTTCTTCACTGTGACCTTTTCAGTCTTTGTCTAGAACATTCTTCCCCAATTTCCATTAGCCTGCAGATTTCACTTAACTCAAAATGCAGATTATATTCACTTATTCCATGAAATCGTCTTGGACTAATCCTACTTCTCCCCTATCACTCACTTAGGAATGATTTACCTTTTATTTTCCAGATGTGTACTTGCATTTCTTTTCATTCTTCAATTGTACTTCCCTAAACTAGATCATACATCTTTTGTGATAGTATCATTGATGTCTTTTGTGTCTCCAGCACCTTCTACACAAGAAATGGACATTTAGTTGGTAGTTGATGATACTGAAAGAATATATGAATAATAGGTTTTATTGAGTACTTACTGTGTATCAAGTATTATGTGAAGCATTTTATATGAATCATTTCATGTAAGGCCCAGTGAGGCAAAATGGCTTGTTTAAAGTCACATAGCTTGTGAGTAGTGGAAGTTGGGTTTAAGGCCAGTACACAAGCATAACCACCAGCTCAGTTGGAAAGTGTGACTTTCTATAAGATACAGCTGCTGATTAAATCATCTTAGGAAATGACGTATCCTGAGAACATGCTTTACAACTCTAAAAGTTTTCCTATCAATCTTCATATCACAAAATAATAAACTAAAGGCACTAGGACAGAATTACTTTCACTAGAAATTGATTTGTGTTTGAAACTTGACTCATGATTTAGTACAGGCCTGGTAAGCTCTAAAACTAACTGATACCATCTGAACAGTGTTGGTCAAGAAATAGTGATAGTTAGTTTGCCTGTAGAATAGAACCCATCCACTTGCCATAATCCCAGATCTCAAGGAAAATTCTATTTAGTTCATAGAAGGTGGAAAAAAAATCATCCTTATTTATAACAATAATATTTACAAGTATAGTATCACTAATAAAGTGTGTCCTACTTTTAGAAATATTATGGACATTAAACCTCAATTTGGTCCTGTTTTTATAATTAACCAAATGTTTTGACTTTAAAGGAATACGTACCAAATGCATTTTCAGGCTGGTTGTGTTTGTGATTGGTCTCCTGTATTTCAAGCCAGTGCTTAGCTTAAGCCAATGACCTTCTTACCTGGCAGTTGATTCTAATACTTCTCCATCAACAGTGAAAAAAGTATAGCTCGAAGGGCTCATTTGTGTCTGGTTACTATTCCTGGGATAATTTCTTGAGTAAACTTTGATGCTTTTGCATAAAAAATTAGAAACCTAGGCAGAATAGAACCCTCATCCCAAAAGGAGAGACTTCTGTTTTCCCTTAAGACTGAAGAGAAATTTGTTCATTCATAGAACAGAGAATCTGGGGGCATTACATGAAAGTTAGGACAATGTGCACACAGTGTATCTTAAAGTTAATTTTTACCTGATAAGCAGGAAAACTCTTAGCTTGGAATTGTGCAACATAGCACCAAATCAAACTCTGCTGAGAGCCTTAGAGAAACCTTGCTTCATTTAGCTAGCAGATTACCACCTATATCTGAAAAGGCTCCTGGGACCAATGGCAATAAAACTAACATAAGCCTTTGGGAGTGATTACACACAAACTGGTAAGAACTAAATTTTGTAGAACAAGTGATATACAAGGTAGTCCAAGAAACTAGTTGCACAGTGGTCCGAAGAAACAGTTTTACCATGTGAGAGGAAGGAGATGGTTAATATCTTTGTTCACGTATGTACCCATGGGAAAATCCCTGGAATTTTTTTTTTTTTTTTTTTTTTGACATGGTGTTTCATTCTTGTCACCCAGGCTGGAGTGCAATGGAGCGATCTCGGCTCACCGCAACTTCTGCCTCCCGGGTTCAAGTAATTCTCTTGCCTCAGCCTCCAAATAGCTGGGACAACAGGCACGTGCCACCATGCCCATCTTAGTTTTTATATCTTTAATAGATACCAGGTTTCACCATGTTAGCTAGGATAGTCTCCATCTCTTGACCGTGTGATCCGCCTGCCTCAGCCTCCCAAAGTGCTGGGATTACAAGCATGAGTCATCACGCCCGACCAATCACTGGAATTTTTTTAAAAAATGTTAATAACATTTAAATGTAATTTTTCTATCATAAAAGGGTAAAATCTGGATTATTTAATTACTGCTTAAGTCTTGGATTTGTTAATTCTAGATTTATTTTTATTTTTGGCTGCTAGATTTTATTTATCTTCTTATACTGAAGTTGATTTTATTCTGTTAGTTTATAAAAAATGTTCCAAATTAGTATCTAATGCAGTGGTTCGCCCTCTCAAGAGCCTCACATTTACTAGTAGCTAAATAAATTACATTAAAATAACTATCTTCCTGTCTCTGGGATTATATTGATGAAGATTCTACTTACTTATTTTTATTGAGGGAGATCTTGCTTTTTGTAGATTTCTAAAGTGTACTACCACATATGAAGCGAGGACTTCAGGTTTGTATTTTAAAAAGTAAAATTTTGTATCATACTCAAGATTTCCTGTTTTGAATCTGATTGTTGTATTTGCCTGCTTAGATTCTTTTACCTTGAGGTAACATTTTCAAAGGTTTAGTCATAAATATGTAAAACCAATTAATGGATTTCAATTAGGCTTATCCCAAGACAATATGTATCATTCATCAGATCCTTTATGTGATATTCAAAACATAATTTCACCTCACATACTTAATTGATCTTTGTAACAATATGTTCTAAAGTTTGCCTTCAAACACTCATTCAGGATGCAAAGAACTAAACCTTTTTTTCTCTGGAATTCTTGGGTCAACTCCATTAAAGCAAGAGAAGTGGAATAGAGGCTGCCTTTTCAAAACTACGAAATGCAAGCTGACATTCAGCGTTTTGTGGTCTGTCATGCATATCAATTAAATGACAGAAATGCCCCAGATGTTCTGTTCTGTAACACATTGAGAAAGCGCCATACTCCAACTCACACAATTTAGTGTACCCTAGGTGACTTTGAGTTTGAAAACCCTAAGCTTGACATTCTTGTCAGTCCATTGACATACACCCCAAAATTTAATCAGGCATGTTGCATTTTGTTAAAACCAGATATTTTGTTACCAGTTCAGGTTTTACCTAGAAAACATCCCTGTTACTCAGTGGTGATGGTAGGCTATCAGATCAGCTATATTGTTTACTAAACCATCTACTTCTGTGTATATATAATAGTAAGTAGCTTTCTCAGAAATTATTTAAAGTCACAAATTGTTTAAATATGTTGTGGCTTGTGCATACCAATGAGTATATTACTCTGTGCTCATTAAAATATTATAAATTTATATAGATTTATATGGAAAGATTCCCACAATATATTGTAGAATGGAAAAGCTAGCTATAAAACAGTATATATGGCATGATCCTCTTTAACCCAAATACTCATAGACACACACACACACACACACACACACACAAACTGTTCAAGTTGATTCCTCCTGGAAGTGGAATTAAAGAGCTGGAGGAATAAAAGGAAATTCAAAATGTTGTATATACTGTTCTGTACTGTTAGAAAATTAACTATAATGTTTAACCATTAACTTTTATAATTAAAAAGTATTCAATAAAAATGTAAAATATAATGATATAATGACTGTTTTCTATGTGTTCACATTGCTTTTAATCTCTGAATTCCTTGGGGAGTACAGGCTAGTACACATGAAATCAGAATGACTATTCCATGTAAATGACTAATCCATGAATGTAATTCAGCGTGTTGGCAGATTAGCAATTTGGAAAATGGAAAAAACAAAAAAGTCTACAGTACTGTACTTCAAAAGCTGTTATCATCACGTTTATGCATGGCTAGAATGCAGGTTAGGACAGCAAGGGGAGGACGAGCAGTGCAATCACAGGTACAGTGGTAGCTCTCGGTTCTATAGTTCTATTAGTGTCTTACAGGCAAGTGGGATGCCGTTACTGTGAAGCTAGGACATAAGTGACAGAAAGTATATTCCAAATATGCTACAGCTATTTCTTAGCTATCACACATAGCAAAAAGAAGTTGGAGTGGATGACATTCTGGCCAAACAGCTAAGAAAGAAAGCAGAGAGTAAATACCTGAAACAAAATGGAAAATGACAACTTGGACAAAGGACAAGTGTATAGATCCACTCTGATATTACACAAAGGATAGTACCAATGACTCAAGATATGTTCTAGATACAGCAAAGAATGAGATCCCAAGTAAGGTGAAATGATTCTCTTTAGAACAGAAGTCACCTATGTCTCTGATTTAGATTCAATTTGGAGCTTCTGAACTAAATTGTAAACATTATGAAGACAATGCAAATCATGTAAGAAGCAATGAATGAAATATTTTTCCTCTGTTTCTGCTAGTTGATCTCAGTCTTCTCTATAAATTTTGAGAATTGTCCACATTTGACTTTGATTGAATACTTTAGTTTTTACTATTGTTTCCATGGGCTCAAAATCACCAGCAAGTAAGTCGATGACACTATCTGGAAAGAAAACATTTAATAGAGATAGATATAACAGGAAGTACTTTGGGAAATAACATTTCATGGACATTTTTGAGAAATGAAGAGAATAAATCCATGCCAAGCCTTATACAGGCTACAGAGATTCCATTTAAAATAAAATAATTGATATGGTGAATTTTAAAAAGCATATCTAGTTATTAATGTGCAGCGTAAGCTGCAGAATAAAAGGTACAACATTAAAATAGAACTGATAAAAGAATTGAAAACTCCATGATTAATACTAAATATATCAGAGCATTACCAGCAAGGTTTATAATTATATTAAATGACTAATTTTTGAGACAGATATGTATAAGACATATTTTCCGTATACATATATAATCAATACTCTTTATAGAGAATTTTTATCAGTTTTTAACATTATTTTAATGTTGGCCTCTGCAACAACTTAAAGTCAGCACAAGATGGATTTTAAGTTCCTGTGTCTTGCAGGATTTTGATAATATGATGAAAACTCTGGAAGTTCTAGTCAGGGGGAAAAAAATCTCACAAAAATATAGACACTGGAACCTAGGTGAAGAAATACTTATAATTCCCATTTCTTTTCTATCTTCCTCTTCTCTATTTACTTTGGGCCAGTCAATTCTAAGGAATTGCTGAGATATTCCTTAAAAGAAGAAGCAGAACTCATCACACAAAGAAGTGCTTGAGTATTGTTGATTTTTAAAGTTTATTTGATTAATGATTGCTATCCAGTCACAAGTCACAGTGGCCTGCAGCATGATACTGTGCAGCCATAGTTTCATTCTTTACTAAAAGTATGACAGGCTTTTGTCAAAATAAAGATAATTGTGATTTATATAATAAGATGGAGGATGATATATTTTAGCAAGAAGGATCTAATCATTCTTGTTCTGTATTTTGCCCATGATAGCAAGCAAATACTAAGGCTTAAGAGAATAAGAATATACTCTGTTACATATGACTTGATTTAACAGGATTATTTTGAGATTGACAAGTCTAAAATTTGTCCTGTCATAATAACTATATTTTATAGTTCATGCTGTTAAATTCATTTTACTTCAGCGGTTTGCATTTGACTTTTTTAAACTTCTGATTCCATAGGATTCTATACAATTTCTTAAATATTTTATGAGATGTGTGTGTGTGCGCATCTGTGTCTGTGTGTGTGTGTACATGTGTAATTGGCTTGGAGTCAGCATACCTAAATTCTAGGTCAAGTTTGGCTTCTACCACTCATGATGATCTATACATATTGCAATCTAATAATTGTATGACTCTAATCATGTTACATTACATAGTCTATTTCCTTGTTTATGTATAAAGATATAGTTTACCTAGAAGTGTAGATTTGAGACAAGTATTAATGTAAATACTATATGAGTTATTATTCACGGTCATTCTTAAGTAACAATATTTCTTAAGGATGAATTTCTGTTCTACTTGTTAGAATACGCATTTCACATTCTAAATTATCATAGATAATTACATATTATAGATATTTGACTTAGGAAATAAAATATTTTTAAGAGAATACAACATATCCAGTGTTGCTAAACATTTTTATAGATAAGATTGCAACATGATAATAGATGTGGTAGGCAGAATAATGGCTTCTCAAAGATTTACACATCTTTCCTAACGCAGAGAAACTGCAAATAGATATTTCCTTTGTCAAAAGACGCTTTGCAGCTGTCCTTAATGTTGAGAGCCTTGAGATAAGAAGACTAGCCTATAGTATCCAGGTGGACCCAATCTAATCACATGGGTATTTAAAAAGGCAGGGAACCTTACCCAGCTGAATTCAATTTAGAGGAGGTGGGGATGTGATTATGGGAGAATAATCAAAGAGATGCAAGTTTGCTGTTGCAAGAGGGCCAAAAGCCAAGAAATGCAGGCAGCCTCTGGAAGATGGAAAAGGCATTAAAACACATTCTTCCCCCTCGCCTCCATAAGGGAATGCAGGCCTGCTGACACCTTGATTTTAATCCAGTGAGTACTGTGTCAAATGTCAAGCCTATAGAATTGTAGTATAATAAATGTTTGTCATTAGCCACTAAATTCATGATAATTTGATATGATAGCAGTAGAAAACTAATACTTGGGAAATGTTAGTAAATTCAGACCAGAAATAGTAATTTTTTAAATATACATGTTTTATGTGGTAACACAGGGTTCAAATATGTTATGATACACAGAATGTTCCACATTCATTGGCTAATAATGACTGTTCTACAGGCAAACAAAAATATTAATACTTACTAAGCGGCTAACTTATCAGATACATTCACCTCCTATCCATTCTAAGATCTGAAATAGAAGTTATACATACATATATACATACATGCAAAGGTCATTAAGTACATGAAAACAAATGCAATAACTAACTCCAATGAAACTTGTACATATAAAAACTAGACTGTAAAAAATGAAACTTTGTACATACAAAAACTAGACTAAATTGAGACTATTTAGAACATGAAAAAACAACAATTACCATCATAAAAATGAAACAATTGAATATAAATTTATTTATATTTATGTTGAAACAGTGTGGGATAAATTTAAAAGAAATTTTAAAAAATTCCATTATGGGGGGGAAAGATTATTTAAGGTGGTAGATCTGCTCAGGCAGCTTCAATGACAGTATAAAATTTTGTAGGGATATATAAGGAGTGGGGATCTCAGGGAGGCTAGCATTTTCAGAGTTTTATACTTACATTAATTAGTTACATATATCTTCAAGTAATAATGCATGTTGCTTAAAGAAAATATGAAAAAATAATGCGGAGAGTCTTAATAGAGGGAACAGTCCCCTTCTGCTCCTTAGGTACTTTCAATTCCACATGCTTTTGCTCCTTCTTCTGATATTAGCTTATATCATTTTTTTTTAATGTATGTATACCACTATCTCTTAGCTCAACAACTTTGGACATTGGATTCCTATTATGTTTAACGAGGATGATACCTATTTTGGTAGTGCGTTCCAGAGGCAGTCCTCTCTTACCTACACTGCAACATGTTCACGGAATATTCTGAAACAAATTGTCCTTTACATTATTTATTTCTCAGCACCAGCTCTTCAGTTTTATCTTTGGGTTATGCCTCCCTTCTTTGCTGGATATTAAGATTTCAGAGCAATCAGTAAGCAGCTCAAAAATGAGGCTATGTGAGGAGGCCTAGAGAGGATGTAGTAAAGGGGGCTGAACCCTGCTGTGCCTCAACCACAAAAGACAGAATCAGCATTTAATCAGGCAAGAGAGGAACCCTGTGGATGGGCACCCGAGGGAACAGGGTGGTGTCAAAGATGGAGACGTTAATTTTGTTCAGTTTGAGAAGAGAACATTGCTTTTACAATGTGGAGATTTTATGTGATTTTGGCAAGAGCAGTTTCTATGGAGTAATCTAACCAGTTGCCACATTTAAGTGGGTGAGAATGGAGACTGGTGACAAGTTTCTTTTTTGTTTTATTTTTATTTTTTACTTTATTTTATTAAGTTTCATGATACCTGTGTAGGATGTGCTGGTTTGTTACATAGGTAAATTTGTGCCATAGTGGCTTACTGCACCTATCAACCCATCACCTGGGTATTAAGCCCAGTATGCATTAGGTCTTTTTTCCTGATACTCTCTCCCAAGCCCCTGACAGGCCCCAGTGTGTGTTGTTCCCCTCCCTATGTCCATGTCAATTAAAAGTGAGAACATGGGGTGTTTGGTTTCCTGTTCCTGCAGTAGTTTGCTGAGGATAATGACTTCCAGCTTCATCCATGTCCCTGCAAAGGATATGACTTCATTCCTTTTTATGTCTGCACAGTATTCCACAGTGTGTATGTACCACATTTTCTTTATCGAGTTTATTATTGATGGGCATTTTAGTTGATTCCATATCTTTGCTATTGTGAATAGTGCTGCAAGGAACATATGCCTGCATGTATTTTTATAATAGAATGATTTCTATTTTGGGGGGTATATACTCAGTAATGGGATTGCTAGGTCAAATGGTGTTTCTGGTTCTAAATCTTTGAAGAATTGCCACACTGTCTTCCACAATGGTTGAACTAATTTCTATCAACAGTGTAAAAGCATTCCTATTTCTCTGCAACCTCACCAACATCTGTTGTTTCTTGAATTTTTTTTTAATAATTGTCAGTCTGACTGTCATGAGATGATATGTCTTGGTGGTTTTGATTTGCATTTCTCTGATGATCACTGATGCTGAGCTTTTTTTCATGTTTGTTGGCTGCATGTATGTCCTCTTTTGAGAAGTGTCTGTTCATGTCCTTTACTCACTTTTTAATGTTTTTTTTTTTTTTTTCTTGAACATTTGCTTAAGTTCCTTGCAAATTCTGGATACTAGACCTTTGTCAGATGGATAGATTGTAAAATTTCCCCCCATTCTGTAGGTTGTCTGATTCCTCTGATGATAATTTCCTGTGCTCTAGTCAATACCATTCAAAACATAGGCATGGCAAAGATTTTATGATGAAGTCACCAAAAGCAATTCTAACAAAGCAAAAATTGACAAATGGGATCTAATTAAACTAAAGAGCTTCTGCACAAGTTTCCTTCAGGTATCTTCATGTAAAACATCAACCTAAACTTCTCTTCTGTTTCAAATTTAGGCAGCCTAAAAGATAATATCTATACTTGTTTGGTCAGCTTAAAAATACATTTTTTCACAGTAAGTAATAATTATTTTGTGTGCTTCCGATGCATGATATAGTTTGGTTTTAATTTCAAAATATGTATTTAATGTTTGCTAAGTATGTGCCACTCTTCTAGATCCTGTGGGAAATGCAGAATATAACTGATTTATTCTAGAATATAACTTTTATTTACAAAGTCACAAAATACCTATCTAAAATTCAATGTTGATACAACTGTAATAAGGCGCCTACTTAGCAAGTCTGCACTTTTCTGCCTGGAGCTCCAAGTACTACACAGAACAGGAAAGAAAGAGGAGTGCCCCGGAGAGAGAAAAGAGGGAAACACTTTAATATCTTTTCTGTAACAACCTAAGGCTTTTTAGAGTTGGAAAAAAGGAGGTAACTGATGTATACGAATCACCTACTATGTGTCAGATACAAACTTTGTTGCTTTGTGTAGTATACAATTATCTATATAACAAATAGAGATAGTAGCTCTAATTATCACCATTTTGCCAATGAGAAAACAATGGCTAGAAAAGGTAAAGTAACTATAAATTTGGCCAAAATACAAAGTGGTAGAACCAAACTCTGAGGGAAAAATATAGTAACATCTGTCACATCCCTGTAATAACTAGTAATTTCCTTCCTATATGATTGTTGACAATCTGAGTCACTGTTCTCCAGATGAAAAAATGTCTTTGGGTGTTCAAAATGCTTTTATTAAAACATAGCAAATGTTGTGTGTATATAACAGTTAAGCAACACAGAGAGATAATTCAACCCAAGTTTTTTTGTATATAAACAATTGCAATTAATATCAGTGTGCATTATAATGTGAGTTGTTTAGGAAAATTTTGTAGTTATATTTTTTAAAAGTAATATGTTTAAATTAGGGACCTCTATTCTTTGTTATTACTTATTGCTATTTTTGAAATGAAGCAATGAACTCTGATTAGCTTTCAGATATTAGTCATTTTTCTTAGGAAAACTCAGTAAGTTTGCCTTTTACTCACTTTACAAATTAATTATTGCTGAAGATTCAAAAAGTATCTAAATATAGTTGAATTTAGTCTTTATGATGGGTATTGTTTAATACTCCACTGTTAGGATGATGGACTTTCCTGTGGCTTTGGTAATATTGATAAATTTATTTTTAAGTATAAATACCATTGTCTGAAGTATTTTAGATTTTTTTTTTGTGGTCATATTCTTAGTGCATAAATGTCATCTAACATTATTTCAGGGTGGAAAATATCCTTTTTTCTAATGACATATTAATCTAATCTAAGGGTTAACACACAAATTCACATCTACAGAACTGTTATTTTTAAGAGTTATGTATATAAAATATTATTATTTAATTTCCTCTATATTATGTAGCACAGGAATAGAAAAAAGGTACTAAGATTTTCCATTTCTTATAACTGTTAATTTTTCTGCCTTTTTCATTTCTGGCTACTATTCTTATATTGAATTCCCTGCACAACATCTATGGGAACAAGATAAATACTCCAGGAAACTTGCACTTCACTGAAAAGTGTAAGTGATAAAATCAATTGTACTATAATGTATATTGCATTCAGTTTACTGTCACATTTCCTTCCATTTTGCTATTGTTTCAAATGTAGTTGTTGTTGATGAAGTAGGGCTTCTTTGGTTAAGATCCTAGAGTCAATATATACCAGCAGCATAACATGGGCAAGTGACTTATCTCTGTAACTTGTAAGATGAGAATCAGAAGGATGCTTAATTCATTGTTGAGATTTGTAAACGTTATGCACATAAAGTGTTACCACAGCACCTGACACTTAGTAAGTTCTTAATAAAATTAACCAATAAATGTTGGCTAATTTATTCCCTAACTGGGCAATCTACATAACTCTTTATAATTCTTTCAAATAATACAAATCAATTTTGGTTTATAATTGTTATTTTTTAAATATAAAGAATCCCTTTAATTGGTATAATACTTAAGTGTGATATACATATGTGATATACAAAAATACATATATATATATATATATATATATATATATATATGTGTATGTATGTGTGAATACATCGCCAAAAAACTAAAATTTGTTAGTAAGGGTTCAAAATGTTTAATTTCTTATGAATATTTGTCTAGTATACCTGGCTAGTTGAAATTTTTCATGCATTTCTATTTGGATGATGACTTAATTTATTTTTAATTGAAGCTTAAAAATGAATACTTTTTGAATCTTCAGCAGAGAATTAATTTGTAAAGTGAGTAAAAGGCAAACTTACTGAGTTTTCCTAAACAAAATGACTAATTTCTGAAAGCTAAAATTACAGATTTACTGTAAAATTTTACTTAAAGTAAGTTTGACTTTACTTACTTTTGAAAAAAAAATCTAATATACTTCAGACAATGGTATTTATGCTTAAAAATAAATTTATCAATATTACCAAAGCAACAGGAAAGTCCATCATCCTAACAGTGGAGTATTAATACCTATCATAAAGACTAAATTAAACGATATTTAGATGCTTTTTGAATCTTCAGCAATAATTAATTTGTAAAGTGAGTAAAAGGCAAACTTACTGAGTTTTCCTAAACAAAATGACGAATTTCTGAAAGCTAAAATCGCAGATTTACTGTAAAATTTTACTTAAAAGTAAGTTTGAGTTACTTTTTTGGATGCTGCCATACTTCATATATTTTATATAAACATTTTCAAGTATTTTAATGGTAGAATATATTCAAATCTTTAAAAAATAGAATATAATTATAGCATTATCCTTTATCTTTTTATTTTCAACCATTAACAATAAGCACTCATAGCATCTCTTCTGCCTTGGAGAGTTTGTGTCATTGCTCTGGGTTGGACAATATGCTTCACAAATCCTTGCAATTCTCTGTTCTGTTTCTTCTTCACACAGCTGAGAGAACTAAACAAAAGTGCATTTATAAAAAGTGAATGCTTTCCTGGCTCTAGGACACTGTGTCTCATTCAGCATGAGATGGGTTCTGAAAGTCTGAGCGCCTTGTAATATTTTATTCAGAAAACAACTCTGAATTTTGAATGTCATGATTTTGTGATTTAAAAATTATCATCAGTGTTACTGATATTTCCAATTATTGTTAGTAGGCACGTATGAGAGACAGTATGGTATAAAAACATATCAAACCTGATGTGTCAGGTGGCTGGAGTTGCTGTGACAAAGTACTACAGATGGGGTAGGTTAAAAAAAAAACACAGAAATTTAGTTTCTTACCATTCTGAAGACTAGAAGTTTGAAACAGAGGTGTCATCAGGGTTGGTTGCTTCTGCAGTCTCTTTCTTTGGATCATAAAATTGCTGTCTTCTCTCTATGTCTTCACAGGGTCTTTTCTCTGTGTGTGTCTGTGTCCTACTCTCTTCTAGTGAGGGGCCCACTCTAATAACTTCATTGTTACTCATTTACCTCTATAATACCCTATCTCTACATACAGTCACATTCTGAGGTAGCGGTTTGAAGACTTCAGCATATGTATTTTGGGGAACACAGTTTAGGCCAAAACACCTGAGCATCAGAATACAAATTTTCTGATTCTTTTCTTTTTTCTAATAAGAGATATCTAAGAAATTGGCATTTATAGAATTATTTATTAAAGATATAATTTCTCTGAGGAGTGGGAATTCCTTTTTTAAAAATTTTCAACATGTTATTGGGGAACTAGTGATGTTTGGTTACAGGAATAAATTCTTTATTGGTGGTTTCTGAGATTTTGGTATAGCCTTTCATCCTTCACCAACCTTTCACCCTTTTCCCAAGTCCCCAAAGTCAATTGTCTTGTTCTTATGCCTTTGCATCCTCATAGCTTAGCTTCCACTTATGAGTGAGAACATACAATGTTTGGTTTCCCATTTCCTAGTTACCACTTAGAATAATGGTCTCCAACCACCCAGGCTGCTGTGAATGCTATTATTTTGTTCCTTTATGTGACTGAGTACTATTCCATGTCATATATATATAAATATATACCACATTTTTTCTATCCACTCATTGATTGATGGGCATTAGGGCTGGTTCTGTATTTTTGGAATTGAAAATTGTGCTGCTATAAACATGTATTTGCAAGCATTGTTTTCATAGAATGACTTCTTTTCCTTTGGGTAGTTACCCATTAGTGGGATTGCTGGATCAAATGGTAGTTCTACTTTTAGTTTTTTAAGGAGTCTCCACACTGTTTTCTACAGTGGTTGTACTGGTTTACATTAGGAGTGGGAATTTCTTTTTTAAAAGTAATTTTAAATTATACAATCAATCCATGAATACAGTTTAAAAAATTATTTCAAAAATAGTGAAAAGCAATACCATCTTTAGTGACTATTCCCAATCCCTGTTTCATCTCTGTTAAAAGTTTGATTTGTACTCCAGAAAAGGACTTTTCAGTAGAACCTTTTGTGGTGATGAAACATTCTGCCTTCAATGTGTATAATATGGTAGCCACTAGCTCCATGCCTGCTGACCATTTAAAATGTGGCTATTGTGACTGAAGGACTGAATTTGTAATTGTAATTTCATTTAACTTTAATTTAAATTTATATAGCCATTCGTGGCTTGTGCTACTGTATTGGGCAGTAGAGACATAGCACTGAGTTTTTGTTGTTTTTTTTCTTAATTGTATCTGGGCATATCAATGGCACATATGTTTTTATGTGTTGGAGTTGGAGCTACAAAAATATTATTTGATGCTTTGCATATTGTCTGCTACACTTTTGTTAAACTTGTTACTTTCTATATATCCAGGGTCTGTAGTTATGTATGTACATGATGATGAATGTTCTTACTTCCTGGTTGATAGTCACCTCTCACTTACATCTTTTTATCAATTTTTGTCTAAAAATCTATTTGGTTCGATATTTACATTGCTTTTCTTTAAGTAAAATGTTTTGGCACATACAGTACATACACCATCAGATTATTTCCCATCTCTCAGGGTTGTTTTGCTTTCAATGTACCTTTTTAAAAGGGTATATACCTAGATTTTCAAAAATTCAATCTGATAACCTCTGTCTTAAAAAAGTATGATTATTCACTGGCTCAAATGTTCTTTATATTCAGGCAAGCCAGTTGTGCATGTATGTGTGTGTGTGAATATAGCTAAAATAAAATTAAATGTCCCAATATCATTTGGTTGACATTCCTGTGCCGATCATGAAAATCAATGTAGTAAGGAGAAATGGTAAGCCTTAATTAATTTAACTGACTCTAAACTTATCAGCTCTTTTCTCCTTTTAGTTTGATTCAATTTGACAAGCAGCTACTGAGTAACTTGCTGAATACTGTCAACTGGCCTCACTTTTTGGTAGGCACTAACTTGCTTTTTTGAATAGTACTGTATGTTGAAATTTTAAAGAAGATTATCAAGATTATAATGTAAGCAACCTCTCTGGCTTAGCAGAAAATATTTTAGTTTAAATGTTGCAGTCAGACTAAAGCCACAATCACAAATGTTCAGTGGCAGTCTGTTCAAGGGTTGAAACTGAGTCACTTGAAATAAAGTAGGGAAGGCAAAACTGCCTCTGCACCCTTAGGATGTTTGGCTAGGTTTGAGATTAAATTGACATAAGGCAGATTAATAAGAGGAAATTATACAGAGTTTATTTTACATGCACCTGGAAATCCCCAAAAGAAAATAAAGACCCAAAGACGTGGCAAAAACCAGATGCTAATATAGTTGGTTGAACAAAGACTGGTGATAGTGGATAAGTAACTAAAATGTGTGGGTCAGCTAAGGAAGATAAAAGTTATTTTTATAACATCTGTTTATACAGATACTTTTCAGCCTTGACTCACCATCTCTGGTAAGAAAAATATTTCTTTCTCCCTTGTATAGGGAAGAAAGAGAAGGTCAGACTCTCTTTTTTTTTTTTCCTGCTATTTTTGAAGTGCCTTATGCCAAAGTGGCTAAATTTGAGGTGGCATATTTTGCCAACATTCAATAGCAGAGACACTCAGTATCTCAAGTTTTAGAGGTGACGCATGTCTAGATGGAATTTCCCAGGCACCAGAGTCTGAAATGGAGATTTATGTGCAGGAGGACTTAGAGGGAGAAAGGGCAGCAGCAATGGGAAGATGGGGAGGCTCACTGTGTGGTGGTTATAAAAGAACACTCACATGGTGTCATGGAGAGCTCTGAAGCAAACATGGCTCTTTCACATTGTCTGGCATTGAGACAACAGAACTGTGCTTTTTTACCCCAGCATCAAGCAGGCCTTGGATGTAGCTGTCCCCAGGGAAGACATGCAGATAAGGTAGCTTTCTTGGCTAGGGGAATGAGTAGGGAGGAATGAATGTGAGGTTTCAGTATCCAACACTCCTGGCTGGGAAAATAAATGTTTTGTTCCTGAAGTGGGATCTGAGAGTCCCACTAAAGCATCCTCCACAATCTGTTACTTAGAAGGCAGAAAGTGTATGTGTTTAATTCTTTTTATTAGGCAGTGGGATATTAAAATGATATTACTCAAGATTGACAGTCAGAATATTTCTGTGAAGATATAGAATTTATTAAGGTTTTCATTTCTTTAACATATTTCAGTGCTTAAACAATTTCTTAACTTAAAAGTTCGAAGTATATGAAATTATTGGAAAAAACTTCAATAAGCCTATGCATTCCTGATATGCAAATAATGTCAAAAGAATACCCAGAGATGTTAGCCAAAGGAATGGAAGGAGAGAAATGAATGAATGCTATCAATAAGGAAAGTGTCCTAAGAATCATATGGCAGTCATCTCCGTTGCCGATAAAAAGTCAGGTAGGATATAGACCGAGGAATACCCACTAGATTCGCAGCCAAGTGGCTCAGGCTTCCTTTTCAGGTGAGGAACTGGGGACAGCCTTCAGCTTGCAAGCAGCGAAGTGACTGAATGAATCATAAGGGAGGAAGTGTTTGTGATGATTTGAGCATTTATCAGTGCTAACGGGAAACAAACTGTTAAGAGAAAATGGAAATAATAGGAACGCAGAGGTAAAATCTTTCCCTGTTGAGGAGCTAGGGAAGAGTGAGTTCTGGGAAGAAGGCACAGTGTATAAAACTCAAGCAGCTCTTGTTTCCCTGATGAAGCTCTTTTAGAAGCTAGTGAAAGCATCAAACATAAAAGCAAAGAAATCAGTTACAAAGTTATTGCTAATTTAGAGGAAGGAAAAGTTAAAAAAACACTCTTATTATTAATGGGTGAGTTTAAGTTTTTTCAGATAATGACACGGAATGTTAAATATGTAACATTAACACTAAAAAGCCCAACTCACATTGTAGACTTACTCTTTTTGTTTGTTTGCTTGTCTACATATTACCAGCTCCATTTAGAAATTTAGATGGGAACTATTGAATTTAGCAGTTTGTCTGGAAACAACAAAAACAAAAACATTTTTTAAATGTGCCATTCTACGATAAGACAAGGATAGTCACAATCTCCAAGATTTGAGCTGCGTTTCTTAGCTCTACACTATCCATTACTTTCATTTTTTTCATTTATTTATTCAACCTTAATTCAACAAATATTCTAGAGCATCTATTTTATGTAGACCTGTTTCTAAGTAATGGGTATAGAATTAAAAAAAAATCTATTCTTGTGGGGATTAATTATAGTGGGGAAGACAGACAATAAACCAGATATTTACGTAAAATGTATAGTATGACATTTGGTGATCAGTGTTCTTAAGGAAGCCCAGGATTTGGGGTCAGGGCCACCTGCAATTTTAAGTTGAGTAGTCAAGGGAAGCATTTCTAAGAAGGTAACTTCTTAGTAAAGACCCAAAGAAGATGAGGACTCTTGCTTGGAGCAAAAGTGTTCCAAACAGAGGAATGTGTTTAGATGGAAAGATCCTGAGGTGCATGCATGGCTGAAATGTTTGAGAAACGACAAGGGAGGCTATGGACTGTAGCAAACTGAGTAAGGGAGAGAAGAGGGAGAGATGAGGTTTGGAGAGATGAGGTTTAGTGAGATGACAGGACAACGTGAAGTCCTCTGAGTACAGTTGATATTTTCTTGGTAGATATTGGTCTAGTCTTAGTAGGTGGATGTTAGCACGAATTTCAATTGGTCAAGACCTGTGTTACACTCCCTGCTAAATTTTGGAATTTCATAATCACACTGAGAATGTTAACCAAAGGGGAAGCATAATCTGACATGTTTTAACAAAATCACTCTTGCTGCATGTGGAGAAGACAGTTTAAGCATCAAAAATAAAAGCAAAGAAATCAGTTACAAGTTTATTGCAGTCACCCAGGCAAAAGAGGATTATGGATTGAACTCAGATGTTAAAAGTGTAGGGGTGAGAAATGGTCACATTCTGGATGTATTACAAAGGTAAAGGCAATATAAACTGCCCACAGAGAGGTTGTGGGTATAAGGGAAAGTGATGTTTCATGAATGCTTCTAAGGCTTTTGGCCCAAGCCACTGGAAGAATGAAGTTGACGTTCACTGCTGAGGAAGACAACAGGAAAAGTAGGTCTGGGGAAATGATCAGGTATGTGGACATGTTAAATTTGAGAGGCAGCTTAGTCATCCGAGTGAGTGTGTAAGTATAAATCTGGGGCTTTAGAAGATAAATAAAAAATGTTAAAGAGTTTTCAGTCTGTGGGTGGTATTTAAAGCCAGGAGACTATTTGAAGTCACAAAGGGAATGAGTATAGGTAGAAAAGACAAGAAGTGCAGGGACTGAGCCCTGGAGCATTCTAAAACTTAAGAGTGGGAGAGGAAGAGGAAGAGCCTGCTAAAAAGGGATGGAAAGAGAAGTTGGGGGAAATCAAAGAAAATGTGTATTGGAAACGAAGTAAAGAAAATGTTTCACAGAGCAGACAGCATTCAACTCTGTCTAGCACTGCTCATTGACCAACTAAGACGAAGACTATGACTTGACAGCTGTATTTAGCTGCGTTTTTGATTTCATAGAATTCATTTTCCCCTGTGACCAAGTGAAAAGCAGGCCTGTGTGTATGTCCTTCTATAGTATAGAAATTCTTGCATTTTAATCCCAAATGTTCATTACGCTTGTGTAGTTTTGTTAATTTCAAAATTCAACCTGAATTCCAAATTGTATTAGCAATCATTCTGCCAAATATTTAAATGCGGATTTGGCTATAAATTGAATATTGCAAGTTACTCAGAACCTGAAAAGCAGTACTATTGTTTACTTCATTTTCATTCAACTCAGTCCTGCTAACAATGATCTGGAGATATGCCACAGAGAAGACCAACACCTTTGGAAGAGAAATACCCACATCTTATTTTCTTAATAATAAGCTCTCCTTTTAAAATAATTCCACATTTCTTATTACATCCAAAAATAAGCTCTCATTCTTATATAAGGAATCCACATGGCACATTTTTCTTTAGAAGTTAGATTATTATATATGTCTTATGAAAATAAGGGGAGTGGATAAATACAGCCTTAGCGCAATAGAACATATACATCTGTTATTCATTAAACAATATTATTATGTAAATAATCACCAACCCAAAGTCTCTACATTTCCCGTTATGTGGCTGCCTTCCTCTCGAATTGCCAGAGTATTTTCTGGTCACAAGCATCTCAGGTAGGAGATTGCTTTTTAAAAGAGCACCAGTAGATTTTTATCTAAATCATGAAAGAGGTTTTTACTAACTAGCCCTTTGCACTAGCATTACTGAAATACTGTGTCTGGCCCAAAGGCTGGGCAGAGTTCCTGAAGTTTAGCTTAAAACCTCAGTGGGGAGAGCAGGTACATACAGGCTGCCTCTCTGGGAACCTTGAATACTGAACAGCTGAGGATCAGCCTAATTGATTCTAACCTGAGGTGCAGAGCCTTGTTTTATAAGGGCAAAAGAAAAACCATGAGAGGAGAAATAATTGTATCTGAAACCTTCAGAAAGAACAAATAAACCCTGCATTATTCCATTTATTCTATTGCCCCATTTTACCTAATAAGTTATAAAGTATACAAAACGTAAAACCACAGCTCCCTTATTTAAAGACTCCAACTAAATATATAATGTGGTCAAAGTCCAGTGAAATTTTAACAAAATAAAATAGCAAGCACACCCAGAGTATATGCTAAATATGTTCTCTTGATTCATAGTGTAACTGTCTACTAAATTCCTTCAATATAGGCTTGATAACACCTTAGGCACTGCATATCAGCCTGTACTGCAAGATTTATTGCTGAATAGTCTTTTTTATACTTTAGAGAGTATTTTATTTCATTCTCCATTAATAAATATTCTGCTCTTTCACGTGGACACCTATGCATTTTTCTTCTAAAATAATGGCAAGCTCTATGACTCCCTACTCTCTTCCATCTAAACATATAGGATGGAGCGAGTGTAACAAGCTAAAGCACACACTGGTTTTTGTGAAAATACATGCTATCACAAAATTAAAACATTTTAAAAATCCGTAACTGCAGTCTACTGCCTATGCAATTCTCAGGAGAGTTTAGTGCACAAAGCTAAAGCTCAGGAATATTTATGCAACCTGACTATAGAGTTCACAGTAAGCCTAGAGCTA
The DNA here is from genome assembly GCF_009761245.1 of Sapajus apella. NCBI lineage: Eukaryota > Metazoa > Chordata > Mammalia > Primates > Cebidae > Sapajus > Sapajus apella. The sequence goes on from NW_022436941.1 coordinate 55,896,436, forward strand.
AAGCAAGAATTTAAACATACAGGATAAGAGTTTCATCTTAGGTGAATCCATGAAAAAAAAATCCCATGGAATTATATAGGTTGAGATTCTGGCTGCCAGCAATAATGTTCAAACAGGCAAAAGGAACTACATGTATAATATAATTTCAATTCTCTGCCCTACATGTTTCCCCATTTCCATATAAAGCACTGGCATTGAAATTAATCAGTGCCACTGGATCCCACATGCCGCTGACAGAACAGTCACCCTGACACTTTCCCTGTAAAGACTTTCTATCTGAAGCCTTCCACAGTCCGTCACTTCCCTTCATTAAATCCATGGTGAAAGCGGCCACCATCACTGAAAGCGTAGCAGTGCATACCAAGCAGGGCCAAACATCTTAGTAACTACATGTGAATTCATTTTCAGGAACCCAGAAGCCCAAGACTGACATAAGCTAATCTTTTTATTATGGTTTTCTTTCATGAATATATTTTGTCTTGGGTAAGTATGAACAACATTAATTGTATAATAGTCTAAAGACAAAGTGTTTTGGTTCACTCAACTGGCCATTTATTGCATATCTACTGCTCTTATACCTGCCAGATATGCTGCTAGGCAGGAGCAAAGTGGAACCCTCTAAGACATTGTTCCTGCTTTCGAACCACTATTGCTTCTTAAATATGAGATACTGTAGCTCCCAGCTGGCTTCTGATGAGTAAATCTTATGTAAGCAAAGCAGCATTTGTAGGTTAGATAAATAATATTGTTCACACAAATATATGTAATATGGTTTACATGCACACCTATCCCTGTTGGAATCAGAAAATTTAAATTTAATTTACTTAATTAATGGTAGCATTTTTATCATGATGCTTTTTCTTAGACTCAATGAGTATCAGAAGTGCAATTCAGGTTATGTGAGTGTTCATGCTTTTTTGACACTTAAAAGGGGCCCACTTATTCAAGAACATTCAAATTCACTATTATGCATATTAATGTATATGATTCAAATATACTGTAATCATAGTGCTACTTAACACAGAATAACTACTTACACATGCCTTTAGAAACACCCTTTAGGTATTGACTTCTTGTGACATGTTTGTTTTGTTAAACTTCAACCCATCACAGAGCATTCTCTGGTACACAGAATGTCACTGAAAATGATAGTGTTTATAGATTTTTCCCCATTGTTTTCTGGATGGTGAATGATACTTAACAGCAAATCAAAAAAATATACCTTTTAGAAAGGAATGGGATGGAATTTTCTTTTTTATACTGAAAACAAAGATAGCTTTACAGCAATTTGCTGCAGTGTCTATTTCCATGTATGATCTTTGGTCTTTGAATTCCTCAAATCTTTTGTTTTTATTGCATCACTTTGAATTATGAGGTTAGGACAAAAGTATTTAAAGACTTTTTGAAATTTAACATTATTGTTATTCCAAGCAGAAGCATTACTTAGCCAAATGCAACAAAACAATCATTTCCTTGGAAATATCAATATTATGAGATCGATTAAAGCCAATTATTGCAGCCGAGATTTTTTGAACAATGATGATGGCTTGTGTAGCATGCTAGGTGCTGGTGATAAAGTGAGGAAGAATGGGCCTTTGTCCTTAAAGATTTCATGGTCTTGAGCCACAGGGGACCAGTAAATAGAAAAAGTGCAGGGGTATAGTAGCTATACCACTAGGAGAAATGTCATGGGGTTTCTGGGAGGCATTACTGCCCCCCTCATGAGTGTGGGGAGCAGGCAAAGAAGACAATTGGGACTTGGAAAGATCAGTTCACAGTGAAGAGATAAAGACTAAAAGGAGCTGAAAGTAGAATAAACATACACATATAGAAAATTTACAGATATTGACTATACATTTTGTTTTAAAAATAGGCAAATTAACCCCAATGGCTAATGAATGTGACAAATCACAGACATGCACATTAAAAAGACCTGTGGAGAAAATGAATAGTATGAGGGTGGAGATTCTTGGCAAAAGGAGTAACTGAAATAAACAGGTGAGGTGTGATGATGGTGTTGAGAGAAGAGGTGGAAGGAAGTGAGGTGGTACCTATCAGGACGTTTTACGAGGTAGAATATGAAAAGGATTTGGTGACAGACTGAATTCTGGGAATGAGAGGAAGGGGTTCCTCTACCTGGTCTTGTACAACTAGATGAATGGTGTGCTTTTCACTGAAAAGTTTCAGGGGGTGGTTTGAGGGAGCTTATGTTCAATTTTGAAGATAATAAATTTGTGATATCATGGAGACATATGACTTAAGATACCTAGTGGGAAACAAAACAAAGAAAAAACTTACAGAGGAGAAAAAGACTAGGAATATATGCTAGGATACAAGGGGGTATATGTGAAAGATTATTTTTTTTCCAGAAGAGATAATGTACTGTAGTGTAATGGTGAGAGATTGAGGAAGATTTGTGAATTATAAGTAGTAGTGTTCAATATCATTAGAAATGTGGACAGGGATTTGTGTGCTGTTCTAAATAATTGAGATGATTGTTGTAAATTCAGTGTTACACCACTGAAGGTTTTTCAGCTGTAGACTGGTTTCATTTAAAATAGCCTTTGAAAGAAAATGTAGAGGCACACTTTGCTTTAAAAATAGAAGCTTTTAAAGATACTTCAGCAAATGCAGAGTTGTCTTAGTTTTGTTATTAGGGAATAAAAGCAGAGTTAGGGTGAAGAAAATTGTGATTTTAAAAAGAGAGCAGTCAACCATAATCACAGCAGTTTCTGAGCCTAGCTCATAAACATGAATAGTTAACTGATCTTATAATTATTATAGTGATTATCACCATGATGTTATGATTATTGTATCATCAGCAGCCATCTTTTAAATACCAATAAGGGATGGCACAACTGGGAATAAGCCGTAGCCTTGCTTAGTGGATATTTACAGTCAGCCCTTTTATATGTTTCTTATGCTCTGTATCTGCTCCTACATATGAATGCTGAACACACCAGCCCAATATAAGCCTTACCAGCTTACCTTTTTCACAGTAACATTGCTTAAAAAAAATAAATAGAGGCAGTTTATGTATATCCTTTTATCTTTCCTACATAACATTTGATTAGGTAATTCCAAGAACAAATTCAATGATAAAATATGATCAATCTGTACTAGTTTTTCAAAAAGTGTGTGAAACAGGCTGAAGAAGAAATAACAGACAATTACTGAATATTAATATTATACACTTAACTACATATTCCAACTTCCTCAATGTAAACAAAAGAAAGCTGAACAGAAACCAGAGAAACGCAAACTAAAACAATGCATTGATATGATACTATCCTCATTGATTCACAAATAATAAAAAGCTAGGTTATGAGCAGTAGAGACTTTAACACACGGAGGTGGGAATATGAGTAGATACCACTGCTGGAAACACAGTTTGAGAATAGTTTAGTAAATACACATTGTTTGATGTTGCTACTTTATCTGTAGGTATATATCCAAAACATATTTTACAGAGGGTACAAAGAAAAATGTATTAAAATGTAAATACTAAAAACAGGAAAGACTTCAACCCCAAATATCCATAAACAGGAGAATGAAGAAGTAAATTATGGTAGATTTATACAATAAAATGCTATAAAGCAACTACAATGTATGAATTGAAGTTTTCTGGGTAAACACAGATAAATTTCAAAAACACTGTTTCAGGAGAAAAAGCAATATACAGAAGGAAAGTTGATAAAAATATATAAAATATACAAAGTAAGGTAGACCTCTAGATTTGTATAGATACATATTTATGTGATAAAAGTACAGATCATGCATTAATATTACAGATATAAAAATTGTATTAGTGGCTTCTGAAAATAGTGCAAAAGAAAGGAATGCAATAAAAGAGTGGTGCACACAGACATACAACTATGTCTTTAATGTTTTGTTTCTTTTTTTATTGTACTTTAGGTTCTGGGGTACATGTGCAGATCATGCAGGATTGTTGCACAGGTACACACATGGCAATGTGGCTTGCTGCCTCCAAAATACGTAAAATAAAAGCTGAATATGCTGAAATTTGGCAGTGAAGTGGTAGATACATGGGTGTTCATTATACTATTCTTCATACTTCTTTGTATTCTTCAAATATCTCATAATTTAAAATAAGTATTTGGACTGCCTGGGGTTACAGTTTATTCCTAGCAGAGCCAGGATTAGATTATAGAGCTTCTGGTTGTCATAATCAGAAGAGAACAAGCTGGAGTCAAGAGTATACACACAACTGCCCATACAGAAAAAGACCAAATGTGTACTTGCCACCTCCACACTGTGATCACAGATGTTACCCACAAACCACATTAACAGCTAACATTTTAAAGGAATGATTAGATACTTTGCTGAGTGCTTTATGTGGATTGTGGAGTTAGGATAAGATAGAAACATGAGTCAGATTTAAGTGAGATCTAAAATGTACTGTAGTGGACTGCCCATTACTGAAAGGGAATGTGGGTTGCAAAAGGCATTCAAAAGGTAAATGAATAATGTGCTCGGGCTTGAAGTGATGTCAGACAGGATACAACCCACACTCCTCTATTTGTAGTCAAATTATTTTTCTACTTTAAACTGATTTAGATGGTAGCCTATGAATAAAATATTAGAAATTTTGAAAGTCATGTATAGAATTCTGTTGATCACAGTAAAGGTAAGAGTCAGAATTGAATGAGAACAAACTGGTAAGAAAAAGGGAATGCATTAGATTTCAGAAAAGTTACAAGATTCCTTAAATAGGACATGGAAAACTTGCAGTGGATAATAATAACGGTCGTTTATTGAACACTTAATATGTACCAACCACTGTTCCCAGGGCTTTTTAAGCATTAACTTATTTAATTTTAACAATGATCCTGTGAGTTAGATGCTACGATTTTTATTTCCTCTTTTTTTTTTTTTTTTTTTTTTTTGAGACACAGCCTTTCTCTGTTGCCCAGGCTGGAGGGCAGTGGGTGATCTTCATTCACTGTAGCCTCAAAACTCTCGGGCTCAAGCGATCCTCCCGCCTCAGCCCTCAGCCTCCTGAGTAGTTGGGACTATGGGCATGCACCATCATGCCTGGCTATTTTTAAATTTTTTTGTAGAGATGGAGTTTCACCACGTTGCCCAGGGTAGTCTAGAACTTCTGGGCACAAGCCATCCTCCTTCGTCAGCTTCCCAAAGTGTTGTGATTTCAAGCATGAGCCAGCATGCCTGGCTTAGATTTTTCTCCTTTACAGAAGTGATCACTAAAGTATAGATCTTACGTGATTTTTTCCAAAGTCACAAAGCTAGTCTATGATAAGGACTCACATTCTTAACTACAGTGCAGTGCCGACAGTCATGATATGAAAAGGTGATTTAAAAAAATATATTCACAGATAACGGCTCACAAGAAAGAAGTGAAGTCAATATCATAATGAATAGCCATGGGAATACTGTCTGATAAGAAAATCACACAGACAGGTAGAATAACTGTACAGGAAACACTGTAGAGACGCTGGATCATTAGAACATACTAGTAAAATAGTCACCATTAAACCAATGCTGCTAGAGATCATTATCTGATTTAATTGTATCATTTTCAAGGAGATGAAACTGAACACAGTACCAGTCATGGCCTGAGGGTTGAAGGGCCCTGTTCTAAATGACACTCTTTCCTACTTAGTAAAGTTAAGGGAAGGGAAGAGAAGGGCAATGAGGAATATGATTCCTGGGGCATCACAAGGAAACAATTATTTGCTAAGAATTTTGTAGAAAGCAAAGATGTAGAAACATTACATTTTGCCTCTGTCTTACTCAGCCATTGCCCTTCGGTGATACAAGTCACGTGGGAAGAGTGAAAAGCAAATGTGGCCAAAGCGTCAAGCACCATAAAGCAAAGGAAATGTTCGGTTTTCAGTCTTCTGTGAAAACTGGACAGCATCAATTCATGAGCAATGGTACATTAAATAGCGGCAAAGAGACCCCAGGGATTAAGTACTGGGGTGTATCAGTCTATTGGCAATAAAGGAGTGCTTATTTTAGTACAGAATTCCGGGGTGTCTAGAGACACTGTGCAGCAGTAAAATGTTTAAACAATTTTGGAACGGACGCTGGAAAAGCGAAAGTGTCAGCAGAAGGGCAGAAGAAATATCGGAGCTTCTGCCCTATGATTTCACTCTGAGAAGTGGGTCACAGTAGTAAAAAAAGGACAAGGAAGAGTGATAGTGAAGGACAACACTCTGTTTTAGACCAAGGCATTCATCCAAATTAGAACCTGAGAGGCAAGGTAACAAACAGCAAAGTATTATTATCCAAAGTAAATAATAGCTTTGACTACAAATTAAAATGAAACAGTTTTGAGATATGTACATTATAGTATAATCTGTTCATTAAACTTCATCTATCTGGGGTTTAGCAAATACAGTGATCCTAATCTTGGTAAATACTATTGTGTACAAACCAAAAAATGTTTATGTAGGATGCAGATTACAGTATTTATGTTAATCTAGATGGCAGGACTCCCATAAGTAAATATAAGTAAACAGTTTTTAGCAAGTCATTGGGATGCTAAGAAAACTTCTCTAGGAGGTACAGGAATTATTTTTATTGATTGGGCTTACTAATAGTTAAGACACTACTTTGATGTGATTACCCACATATATTTGAATTATTCCTGCTTCCTGGAGGGAGTTGGACTTAATGACCTTTATAATATGGCAGCCTTTGAATAAATTTTCTTTCATGAAAAAGGATAAGGGAGGTAGTAAATTTATAGCCATTACACACCAGGAATTGTACCAGTTACTTGACATGCATTATGCTGGTATCCCATTTAAGTCTCCTAATCTAAATATAGAAAGAAAATTGAGGGAAAAGGGCTTTTCCCAAGGTAACAAGGCTCAAAGTAGTAAATCTAAGGGGGAGGGCGTTGAAACAGATTGATATGGTGCCTAAAGCCTTTATCTCATAAATTACACCACACTTTCCATTCTGTGGTCTCAAGAACAGCAGGAAACACGAGTAGGGACAATCTTTAGCCATTCCATGTCAGAAATACCAAAGAGAATAGGAGGACACAGGATGGGGAATCCTTGCTCCTCTGGGAGAGGAGTCAGCACATCCGCATTTACCTAAACAAAGGCAGTTCAGCAGGGCAAATGTGTTATGCTTTGACAATCTGCACTATTCTTTTTCATTACATGGAGAAAAAAAAATGTTCTCAAGATTAGGTTCGAATCTAAGAAGTAACAGTGGACCCACACGAAATCTGTTATTATTTCCTTCCTTCAATATGGGGGAGTGTCAGACATTTTCTACCTGATACTGGGCACGTGGTAGGTCCTCAATATGTTGATTTGTGTTGCAAGAATGAAAATGAGAAGTTCAGAGTTTTTAGCTATTACTTCAGCGTGTGGAAATTTGATGAAGCATTTACTCATCTGATTCTGTAGAAGTCCAGATAATTTTTGGGTCTCTATTTCATGCCAGGTTTGATGCTAGAAAAACAAAAACTATTCTCTCTTTAGTTCATCCACTGTATTTAGTAACAGATGCTGTGATTTGGAAGAATGAATGACATGCACAGTGAAACACAAGAGAGAGTGAGACACACTCTGTAATGTTGTGCTTTCATTCTTTTCCGCATGTTGTTTGAAATGCTCTCCCCTTCCATCCACCATTGATTCATAAACTCTTATTCATCCTTAAAGTCTTTCTTAGACATTCTCCTTTTTGTCTGTTTGCATCTAACTTTATATCTGTAAAATAGAGACAACAAACTAGACTACGTGATTGATATGAGCTGTGACTGAGAAAAGATATTTACATAACCACTTTATTTGGGGAAAATACGTTACACACAAACAGGTTTCATTAGATTTCTAGTCACATGGATGGAGAGATTAAAAGGTTGAATCTTCAGGGATTGTATGTTGTGGTATACTACAACAAAAGGACATACATAATTTCCAGTAATTACATTATCATGTGAATTAACTTTCAAAGAAAGGGGTTTGATTTCCTGTATTAAAAAGGATTTCTATGTTAAAATAATCAATTTTTAATTGATTTTTGTTAGCCCAATTTTTTCAGAAAAATATATTTTACCAAGCCTCTATGTAAATGGTAGAAATGTATAATATATATCTATGATAATTTGCCATTTCACTATGTGAGACAAAGGTAGGTGCTTAAAATATATGTTGAGTGAATGAATCAATGAAAAGCTATGATATACTGAACTATGTCTTATAAATGTTAGGCAGTAAACAGTATATTTCTTAACAATTTGTGCAGCTACACATTTGTGAGTATACTACAATTTGTGTAGCTATACAAGTGAAGGTAAATGGTAATATTTTTACGAATAAATGCAGTTCTTCATATAACATAAAGTAGCAAAGAATCAGTATCTTATTTGGGCTGCTATAACAAAGTAATATAGACTGTGTGGCTTATAAGAAAACAGAAATTTATTCTTCACAGTTCTGGAGGCCACAGATTTTGTGAATGTGAGGGTCTGCTTCCTCAGAAGCAGAGGCTCCCTTCTCAGTTAACCTCATGTAGCAGAGAGGGCAAGGGGGTTCCTGGAGTCTCTATTATAAGGACACTAATTACAGCCTAAAAGCGCCCCCCACTTAATACCATCACCTTGGTGGTTAAAATTTCAACATAGGAATCTTGAGTGGACACAAACATTCCATTCATTGCAGTCAATAATTAAAATATTTAATTAAGCAAAAAGTGACATAAGCTTTTTAATTTTTTAAATGGTTTACTTTATGTAATAAGTTAGCATTTTAAAGACTACTGATATTAAGGGGGCTAAGATTACAGAATAACAACATATGAGTATTATGGGTAATACGTTTGAAAAGTTTAAGTGGTTAAAAAGACGTCTAATGTAGTTTATTTATTCTTTGAATGTGCTATATAGAACTACAAATACTTGACTTTAACATAAAGTCAGTAAGTATATCATCCGCCAGGCTCAGTGTCTCACACCTGCAATCCCAGCACTTTGGGAGGCCAAGGTGGGCGGATCACGAGGTCAGGAGTTTGAGGCCAGCCTGACCAACATGGCAAAACCCTGTCTCTACTAAAATATACAAAAAAATAATTAGCTGGGCATGGTGGCATGCACCTGTAATCCCAGCTACTCTGGAGGCTGAGAGAGGTAAGAGAATTGCTTAAACCTGAGAGGCAGAAGTTACAGTGAGTCAAGATCACACCATCGCACTCCAGCCTGGGTGACAGAACAAGAGTCCATCCCAATTAAAAAAAGAAAAAGTATATCATCAAAGCAATTACAAAGAGAAAATAAAGACATTGGTAATCTAAATAAACAGATCAAAAAACAAATGCTTGAGAGTTGACAGATTACAAAGGAAACGATTGAAAATGTACAGAAAAGCAATTAAAGAATTGTTAGAGTTTAAGAACTGTATATGGAGAGAGTTAACTAACAGAACTGACAATGCTGAAAGCACATCTTGAATTTGTGTTCAAAATTTACAATCATCTAAAAAGTGTACATATTTTTAAGTGTACATAATTTGTGTACAAATTAAGTGTACATAATTTGTCTGACTATAAATTTAGGCATACTCTCATACCAACCTTCTAAAACTGAATTGCAGCAAGAGGGCCATACTTCTCATTTGGGGATTTTCTGTGTAATTTTAAGCAAACGGAAAGTTCTACATACATGAGATAAGATAGGATGAGATGGCAAAGAACAATCCATAAAGGGCCAGAAAGGTGTGTAGGAAGGAAAACAGTGGATGACTCCAGGGTGGCTTTGAAAGACTCAGGACAGTAAGAAAGTGAGATCCCAGCAACACAAGCAAAATATTTACTGAATAGTCATGCAATGATAAATGTAAACTAGAAAATCTCCCTGCAGCAAATGAGTAAATCCAATGAATAAAAAAGTAGTTCAGTCTTCCCATAATGAGATCCTGAACTAGAGTTAATAGATCTATGTGACAAGAAAAATGTTGATGCTCAGGATTTACTTTTGCATTTTACCTATCAGATCTTTGTTTTGGAGCATGCATTTCTCAAAATAATCCACTTCCTCCCTCTAGGGACTCAGTTAATATGTTTGCCTAGTTGTTACAATCCTTTCATATCCACTGGCTGTGAATAATGATGCTGCTTTCATCACTTATTTGAGCTACAAGTATTCTAGATTATCACCTCTTTAGATTGCCTTAAGAATAAAGCTAAAGAACTCCCAGAGAGTTCTTTTAAGACCTGGCACAGATACCCCACACTAAAACCAATTCAGTTGGAAACAAGTGAAAAATATTCAGTGGAAATTTCGTTTGTAAATGAGACAAACAAACCCTAACTTATACATAATTGAGGTTGATTGCTAAGAGAATGTTAATACATTTTATACAGCTACCTCTAATTTCCTTCTTGCGCTGGTAAAAGAACAAGCTATTTTAAATAAGAGTGGTTTAGGTAAGAAATAAAAAAAAAAAACGGTACAAGATTTTTGTGATAATTACTTTTCACATTTGACAGTAAACATGTTCTACTATATGCAAACTGGAAAATGAATTTTGTCATATTCTCATATTTGTGGCTTAGCAGATAGAAGAAATAGTATTGGGCTTGACCCATTGAAACTGGTTTCTAGTCACTCCTTAGCACTCTAGAGCCACGGTTTTTTCCACGCTTAACAGAAGAATAACTATGGAGTAGGTGGTTTGGTACAGTAAAAACACCAACAAACGAATACTGATTTGGGGATCTGGAGATATAAGATTCCAATCCAAAAATGTGCTGCCACCTGGCTGTGTGACTTGTCACTACATTTCTAGACCTTTTAAACATTATAAAGAGCAATGATGAATAATACAGTCTCTGGGGTCCTTTTTGTCTCTGAAATTTTATGAATATGTTTTATACTAACTTGAAGGGACCACCATTTCAAGTAAAAATTGACATTTAAAAAATTGTTCCGCATTTTACTAAAATAAAAGAAAAAATAATATCCTTAAAATAGATTTCATATGCTAGTTTTATTTTTTCTAATGAATAGTAAAATAAATACATAAAACATTTTTTAACTGCTTAAAGTCATTTCAATATTTGTGAAAATTGGTCTAGAATGTTGTTACTGGAAAATAGTGACCATAAAGAGGTTAAATGTTGAGGAGTAAAAATGATACTAAAATATATTAGGGCCTGGAGTGACATTAAGCCTGTAATCCTAGCACTTTTGGAGGTCAAGGTTGGAGGGTTGCTTGAGGCCAGGAGTTTAAGACCAGCCTGAGCAGAGCGAGACCCTGTCTTTACAAAAAAATTTTAGAAATTAGCTAGGTGTGGTGGGCATGGCTGTAGTGCTAGCTACTTGGTAGGCTGAGGAGGATCGCTGGAGCCTGGAAGTTCGAAGCTGCAGTGAGCTATGAGTGCACCACTGCACTCCAGTCTGGGTGACAGAGGAAGACTCTGTCTCTAAATAATAATAGTAATAATAAATAAGTAAAATAGCATGTTCAAATTCAAATAGCACTTTTCAAATCAGAACTATAACAACTGGAGTAAAAGCAGATGGACATCATGAATAGAACATACCCAGAAAGATAGTGGAAAAATAGGTCAGTTCATCCTCACCCATTGTCAAAATCTTGACAGAATATTGACAACAAGGCATAGATGTACACATTGGGAAGAATATTAATAAGGATTGGAGTTATAATAAAGAATTGTACAAGCATTAAACAGGGTGGCCTAACCTCTTTTCATATTATAAAGGTATAGCAATACAAGGAGATAGATATGTAGAACTATTTAGAGACATGAAAGAATACAGCACCATGAAAAATAGACAAGCTGTGGTGCTAATGTCACCATTGTGTGAGGAGTGTGGTAGAAACATTGATGAGCTCAAAATAGACATTAAAGGAGAGATGTGCATGGAGAACTCTAAAACAAAAGATGTGTGGTTGAGAAATTTTAGGCCACTGTGACAATGCTGTGTGTCTTACTATTCAAGCAGATTTCATGGGTTTATTTAAGACTTAAGTAACACTTATGTTATGTGTGAGGCATTTAAAAAATAATTTTACGATTATTAACATCTTTAATTCCCACCACCACATGATCAGGCAGACACTTTTTACATGTGGGAGCAAAACACCAAGAGATTAAATGACTTAAGTATGTGGGAGAGCTGAGTTTGAACCCAGGAATTCAACAGAGTTATTTATTAGCAGATTCATGTTGCTCTGCCTAAGGAGAGCAGAGCAATTGTTCTAAAGGAAACCCCTTTCTCTTTGGCAGAGTGATTGATTCAACAACTCAGGCTTAGGGCCATTAGTGCCCTAAAGATGGGAATTGGATCAGGAATGTGCATTGTACATTGATGGCCGAAATGCAGTGAAGGAAAAATTTCCAATTCTTTTTGAAAAGAAATTTCCTTGCTCTTGCTAAGCATGCTTATTACTCTCCTGACTTCTGGATATCATGGGGTTTCGATGTGAATCTGTAATTACTGCTTTCATCTTTTTAGCCTTGTATGAAAAATGCCTCTAATCCTAACTAGGTACTGGAGATGAGCAAAGCTGAGAAAATGGTAGAGAAACAGAGGATGAGACACTGGCCACTCCCAAGCCAATACATTTTTGAAATAATACAATAATACAATGTGGTAACCATACTTTCCATTTTCTTTAGAAATTATTAATCAAGACCTCTATCATGGCAGCTTCCAGAAAAAAATTAATTCTTTTTTTTACATTTGTGAAAATAATTAGGATTTTTATAGTGCTGTTTTAAAAATGTATTCGAATAACAATGACAACTTCTCTCCAAATGTTCAAGTTCAGGTTCTTTTGGATTTCAAAGCAACTGGCACCCTAGCATAGAATGTCAGATAGCTCAGTAAGCCCGGTGTTGAATTGTATCATTTATGAGTTGTATTTATTGGGCAAAATTCTAAAAACTCTAATCCTCTTAAAACTACTTTCTCACTTGTGAAATGCTGATATTAATGCCAACCTCATGTTTATTTTGCCTATTAAATGAATTAAATATATGTGTATGTATATATTTACATATATATGTTTAGTTACTAGATGTGCTTCCTGGTACACAGGAAATATTCAGTAAATTCCTTATTAATATCAACAAATCTTTGAAAAATAAGTGAAAACCTTCTCACACTTGAAAAAGGACTTCAGCATATATTTTTATCCCTACGACAATTATGTAGAGGTTTGTGAGGTATTTATTATTATAATATTAATTATTTTTATCTTATACATTAGGACAATGAAGTTAAATAGATTATGTGGATTGGGACAAATTTACCTAGGTAGTAATTAGATTTTTAAATTCAAATTGATCTCATAAGTTTCTAGATTTTTAAATTCTTATTTAAGAAAACTATGTTTAGATTCAAAAAATATAAATAATGGTATTTCCTTCTTCACATTAACAAATAAAGAAGTTACAAGAAAGCCGATGAAGGCTAACCTAAGTGTGAGCCTTGTTATTGCATACACTTGCACGCCTCTGGAGCTTTTAACTCCACATTTTAAAACAATCATTGTCAATAGTTTCAGATTTTCTTCTTGTAAAAGAACAAAACAAAACTTTTTAAATTTAAGCCAAGAAGGAGAAAAGCTACAAGAAAATCTTATGAGGAAATAGCGGCAACTATGTATCTAAAAACAGAATCATTCCACAGTTGAGGATGTGGTCTGTAATTCCTTCAGCTGCTATCAATTTATTCCATCCTGCCTGAGGAATTTCTATATTGACCCTGGAAATGCTTCTAGATTTTATCATGACTATAAAGTTACTAAAATTGAATTTTATCCCCAGTGGTATTGGATTGTAGCTGATTTAGTAATTAAGTAATTACTTGAAAAAGCATGAAACATAATTTCATTAATCAAAGTGAAAAACTTGATAAGGGCTTTTAAGTGAACATAAAATAGATTTTCTTTTCCAGAGGTAAAGTAAATTTCAGTAGCTTACAACATATCAGTGACTGGGGGCTTCATGGGGACAACCGAGGTCTCATATATCTTTTATAAGGGTTTCTTTCAACATCAGCATTAATTTTCCTTCTGTAATAGACTATCTTCTTTATTTAAGTGACAGTTAAAGTGGCATTCTAATTTCACATCTAATTTCATATTACAATACTTAATAATGTGGTATTTTCAAATAGAGTCAATATTGTCTATTTCTCTTCTTATAGAAAGTCTCAGAAAAGATGAATTTTAAATTATTTAGTTAAAATTTATAGCATAAATTGGGTAAACCAGGACTGTGTCATAAATTTGTGGTATAATTCACACAAATTAACCCTGGGCCATGAATCCAGTAGGAGCACAATAAATGTTCTTTGAACAAATGAGGGATGGATGAATGACTAGGGATTTTTTTCAGGTTTGGCTATATGAGGAATCTAGACCATTATTTATGTTTCTATAATATTTTTATGTCTTCCTTCTCAGTGGATATCACTTCATTCTTTCTGCCAGGATGTAGGCCAGAGAATAAGGAATTAAAGTTGAACGTTACTTTTTATTAACTATTTTTTATCAAAAAATGGTGACAATAGTAGCATTCATATCATACGATTATTGTGAAGATCATGTGAGATAATATCTTATAATGTGCTTTGAATGGTGCTTGCCACATGATTAGTTCTTAATGGTTAGTTAGCCTTTATGTTGTTGGTGTTTATATTATTATTATCTTTGAAAATTAAATAAAATAAATACAAATTTCAACCTCTTAGTATACATATTAATGAAAATAAGAATTATACTAGAATTGAATTATACATCAATTTTGTCAAAGAGGTATTATAAGTTGACACAAACCCCATGGTAAGGTAAGCAAATAGTATCAGCAAATTTACTGATTGATATGTACATATCTTTAGGCTTAGAGTTTAACACCTACGATAAACCTAAATATTTCACATCTGCACTGTATGTATGATGAGAAGTGCTGGGCTCCTGAAGATCCCACATTTAGTATTTGCTACATTAAGGAAACATTAAACATTTGTGGCCCATCATGATACTCACTAACCTTTGTTTCTTTCAATGTAACCTTAGTAGTTATTGTTTCTGCTTCCACTTTGCTGGTAATTGGTATTCTATATGTTGTGAATTTTTAAATTAATGTTTTTCTGATTACAAAAATTCAGTTCATATAATTGTAGAAAACATTACAAAATAAAGATAAACACAATGAAGAATATAATATTTAAATATCCCTGTGTCCTCACTACCTAGAGATAACTAACATTGATATTTTTGTATGTATCCTTCTAGAATTTTCTTTGGCTCACTTCACCTCTAGAGAGATTATAGAGCATACACTGCCTTTTCATTTAACAAAGAATTTGTCAAGATCCAACAGCATTTGTGTAGTGACTCCACCTTAACAAATTCTCATCATTTCCTGTAAAGAGTTACCCCAAACTCAAAGTGGAGGTCATCGGGGAGATTAGAGAAGAAGATGGCAGGCCAGGTAACTTGGAGACTCTTTAGTGTCTACTGATATTTCTCTTTAGCTTCCTAGCCCTAGGTCTGGGATAATTGCCAACAGTTACATTAACTTTGAGGAGTATGTTCAGAATAAAGCTCTAAGAGCCCCCAAATTTCTGTATCTTTTGGATTAGTTATGCAATAAAGTAGATCTGACTCTATTGTTTATTCCCAGATGATAAGAACTCAGAGCTCATCTTGTTAGAGCCAACCTTGCAAAATTACTATTGTGGAGAAACAGAAATCATATGTACATATTGCTTACACTAATATAAATTAATTTGGAGACAGTCCTAGCTGCAATGCTACCAACCATAATGAAAAGTGATATACTATTAGCCGTATTCTACATTGAGATAATATTTTTGGAAGGATGTTAGGCTGAATTAATAAACATTTTCAATGATATGCCTATGTCTAAGGTTATATTTCCTGTACAAGTAAAAGTGCACAGAGATGTTTGTACTAGGGTGATTGATTCATAATAGTTTATAACAGGAAAAAAATGGAGGCTCCCTAAATGTCCAGTAATATAGAACTGCATATAAATTTTGACATATTTATATTTTCGAATATCATATATTTGCTGAAAAAATGAAATGGCTATGTGCTGACAATCTCTGAGACATATTGCAAAGCAAAAAACTTGGAAAGGAACAGTGTGCCATTTCTGTCCATTTATGTGAAAGAAACATAAAAGAGATTACGTATAAATTTTCAGAAAGGATACATAAGAAAGATCTAATAGTGTCTACATAGGTGATGAAGGAACAAAAAGAAGAGGATGTTTAAAGTTCATGTAATATTTTTTAACTTTTTCAGGAAGATATGTCTTTTTTATTAAAATAAATGAAAATAATTGATTGAATGAATAGAGCTAAACAGAAAAAGATTTGTGGAATATAATTCAAATTAGTAATGGGATATAGGAAAATAGAGAATTGGAGAATTGGTGCTTTCTGCTTTCCCTATTACTGCATTATCCGAACTGTTTACAGTGACCATACAGTATTTTTAGAATTAGAAAAATATATTGAATTTTAAAATGGAACAGTACAAAGTGGTGATTGATAGTATATGCTCCTGAATTCTACTGCCAGGGTTTAAATTTTGTGAGTGTAAGTGATTTTCTTAATTTTTTCTAACAATAAAAGTGCTTGAATTATCAGAGATGCTCAGTGAAACAGAGGTGTTACTGTTATCTAAAAACCTAAAGGAAAAACTTCATGTACAGAGCAGCTTTGTGTGAGACATTAATTAAAAGCTAATATTAATGTCAATTAAAGGTTAGCTGAAGGAAGTAGATCATATCATTAGAAATAAATATATATATTCATTTGATATATATATATATATATATATATATATATATATATATATATATATTTGAGACAGAGTCTTGCTTCGTTGCCCTATCTGGAGTCCAGTGTTGCAATCTCAGCTCACTGCAACCTCCACCTCCCAGTTAAAGCCATTCTTCTGCCTCAGCCTCCTGAGTAGCTAGGATTACAAACGCATGCCATCATGCCCAGCTAATTTTAGTATTTTTAGTAGAGACGGGTTTCACCATGTTGGCCAGGCTGATCTTGAACTACTCACATCATGATCTGACCTCCTTGGCCTCCCAAAATTAGAAATATATTGATATCTATTCTGAGATTCTTACTGTATCATTTTAAATCTGTGTGCTCTTAAATTTTCCGTGATTAACCATTTTACTCTCATGTGTAAACTGGCTATAATCTTATTTTTCTAAGTATAACATCAATTCAGAAAGGATTGGTATTTGCACAGAGAATGCATAGTTGACTTTGTTGCTTACAGTATCATTCACAACAGGAAAAAAAAGCTGTCATAAGCCATGTAGTCCAGAAGTTGCTTATTACTTTTGCTAATAGCTCTATTTTTTAATGATTCACTTATGTACATCTGTCCTGAGACTGGATCATTATCAAAGGACAATGAAATCTTTTTAGCCAAAATATTATTATTATTATTGGAGACAGCCTCATTCTGTCACCCAGGCTGGAGTGCAGTGGTGCAGTCTCGGCTCACTGCAACCTTCGCCTCCCAGGTTCAAGCAATTCTGCCTCAGCCTGTTGGGTGGCTGAAACGACAGGTGCACACTGCCACACCTGGCTAATTTTTTATGTTAGTAGAGACCGTGTTTCACCATGTTGCCCAGGCTGGTCTGTAACTCCTGAGTTCAGGCAATCTGCCTGCCTCAGCCTCCCAAAGTGCGAGGATTACAAGTGTGAGCAGCCAGGCCCAGCCCTTGGCCAAATTATTACTTAGATGTGCAACCTCAGGCTTCCAAAGGCTCCATTTCTACCATTTTGTTATTTCATATATTTTGTCATTTTTATTTGGTTGTTTAACGTCATCATCATCTTTCTTTTGGTAAGAGAGCATATACATAAATATATTCAAATGCATGTATAAAATCCCTTGCTCAGATATGTACTGAACCTGCCTTGGAACAAATACTGTCCAAGACTTATCACTCTCAACTCAAATTATGATTCATATGCTGTGGCCTTTAAAAAATTTTCCAAGGACGATTGGAAGTCATAGATGGATTCCTTTTGTAATACTCAAATAAAACTCAGTACAGAACCAATATATCTGTATAGCATCTTTTTGCAACCTGATCTATTCTGGTATCTGCCCTAATATCATATGCCTGCCATTGCTTTTTAGAAACATTAAGCATTACCCACCTTGAAAGGATAAATTATCATACTAAGGGACATAGCCATGTCACTAACTGCAGACTGAAACCCAAAATTATTCCCATTTTCACAAAAGGAAGATCACATATGCAAGTGATGACAAGACTGATGCAAGAGGCCAAAGGTTTCCAAAAGATAAGAAGGATGGGCAATACACAACAGTGTTAAATAATTGACCACAGGGTAGAGAATGAAGAGACCTTGAAGAAGGTGAAGAAATTGAGGAGTTGAAGGGAGAAAGTGAAGAAGAATAAAGGCAAAGGAAACCATTCCAACGCAGAGATTGCATTTCTGACGCCATGTTGTTTGCATGTGAATACTACTTTTGTCATTTATTATTCAATGTCTTTGGATAAATTATACCAATTCATAAAATTTATTTTTACCATAGGTAAAATGAGGTTTATCACATCAGAGAATTTTCTCATAGGGATATTATGAAGCTTAAATGTGATAATACCCATAAAAATCTTAGTATAATTTTTGGAACATAGTGAAGGCACAAAAAAATTAACTACTGTTAATATAAAATAATAAAATATACTAACAAATAGGCTACTGAATGGAATAGAAGAATCTAAGGGTATATGAAATTTGAGGATTTGTGAAAGTTTATAATTTATGCCAGAAAAAAATTGCTCATGAACAGTTTGTGTGATTTTAGACCTAAGGCTAGTTACAAGTAATAGGAATGTAGATAGAACAGGGGGGAAAAGAGGATTTATATACAAGTGGTTCAAGATCTTTTTTATTTTTCAGCTCTGGGGGAATCAGAGGTATCCCCATTAGTTCCTTGCCAAGACAGTCATATCAAAGCAGAGCTACATGGGACTTGAGACAGGAGTTTCCCAAGGATTTATACAATTTGAAGCCCTGTACCCGAGAGGATACTAAGCTGCATGCATACCACCCCTTAAGAGCCACTGACAAAATTGCGTAGAGAATTCAACCAATGAGAAAAGAGATAGACAGATAAGGTCAGAGCCTCTTCCATAGCAGAGATAAACCAGTGCTGGGTTCTGAGCTTTGGGTTACAGCTACAGAAAGCCCTCCTCTTCCATGTTGGGGCTGGCTCAGCATTTGGAAAAGATCTGAGGGGACCAAATCATCACAAAAATGAGGACAGGAGGGATACAGAGACTGAATACCCCTAAGGCCTCATGTTGTGTGACCCAATGCAGTGAGACTATTGACAGAATAGAGGCAATGGGTTTTCAGATATATTCTGGTTCTTAAGAGTTGTCCCTTTCTGTGCTTAATGTCTTCATTTCAGCAAGCCACATTTTATTTGGTAGCCCAGAGAGGTAATAAAGTCCCAATTCCTAAATATTTACCTGCTACTTAGTGTAAAAGCACTGATATTCTAAATAGAATTCTATTAAGGCATCTGTAACTCCTGAAGAAAGGGCACTTAGAGTTTCTCTTTACAATTAGGTTGTTCCCTATAAAGATGCAAATTGGAGTGTTAACAGCAATAACCTGACACCTGTTGAAAACCAAGAAGGTGGCAAAACACCCATAATTTCTGACTTCCACTGAGTTAATTGCTCAGTTGTCTTTTCTTGTCAAGAACTCTCATACATTAAGGAAATGCATTGGCCATATAGCCATTAAATCTGAATAACAGATTCCATGTTGGTTAAAAGAATTAAAGAGCTCATTTGTTCTCATGTTTATCAGTAAGCCTGTCTACAGAGGGGTACCCTATCAAAGTGATTTATGTTTTTGCTCCCTAAGACTGTTGTGGCTGTGAATGAAAACATTTACTTCATAGGATTTTAGAGATTCTTTGGAATTAGAACATACATCAACTCTTATAAAATGTTGTCTTCATGTGAAAACATTGTTTTAAAAGTATGTATGAAATCAGTCACATTTTACAAAATTTCGTCAAGGTCTAAACCTGACTTTTAAATTATGACTTCTATTCTAAAGTTAACTAGCTTTCTCTTGGTTATTTTCAGTTGAAAGAGGCCCACTTTCAATGTTTGTGATGTGTCTATATTTGCCAACCACCAAATAGATAAGCATATGCAGTCAGGTTTGGTGACAGAGTTTATAATGTTTTGCAATGAGGTGACTTAAAACATCCTGGCAATAAATAGTTGCGGTTACAATATAAGGTATAACTTCTCATAAGTAAAAGATATCCATTTGGCTTTTACATGCTGTAATTTGAAACTAAGACATTCTACTGCTGTCTTAAATTATGACTTTTTTTTTTTTTTTTTTTTTTTTTAGACGGGCCTTTGAACTTCTGCCTCGGTAACAAGAGCGAAACGGCGACTCAAAAAAAAAAAAAAAAAAAAAAAA